>NC_089874.1:83417500-83725000 GCF_040182565.1 Anser cygnoides
TTTAATTTTCAAGACAATCCGTGGCGTTCCAGAAAGTGTTGAAGGCTTCCTTCATTTTAATACTTTCCCACAATATAGCATTAATTCTGGCTTAGTGTAGTTTTATCTTTATTGGGTGTTATGTAGCTCATTATGTGCAAAGCGTTCAATTTTTTCATTTGAGTACTATGCTGAAATCCCTTAGAACTGAATTTGTTCCTGAGTGACCTAAATGTTTCTTTCCTTCAAAGATTTTCCATGCGAAAATAACTTAGTTGTAGTGAATGAGGGTTCCTATTATTGGGCAAAAGTAGCTTTGTTTGTGGATGTACTTTCTTACAAATAAATGTGTAGAGATCCTGTTCTGTCTGTACATTTTCTCCTTATGTGAATGGTAGATGTTTTAGGGAAATCAGAATCTCTGCTTCTTAAAAACTAGGGTGCCTGTTGAGCCAAACCAGTTTCAATCATACAATGAAAGGCTCTTGATTTTTGTCAAATACTTAACCTTGATTTTTTTGTATTCCCATACTTTTTAAGAAAATGAGTTAATTAGCAAAGCCTATACAAAAACCTGTGTATGTATGTGGTTTGTGTATGTGTATTTATACAGTGCTGTGAACTAGTAGTTTTCTGCTTGTTTACTCCATTATAATATTTTCCTGTGACTTGGGCCAACCTGGACTATATTCCAATCAAAAAAACAATTGGAAGTCCTTTTACTTAGAGCAATTTTAACTCTCCTGGGGGGAGAGGAGTGAAAATGCAGTTTCCAGCTCAGGAGCTGAGCTTCAACTGAAAGCAGAAAGGAAAGGTACTGCCTATCAGGTGATCACCAGTGTCACCAGTGTTTTTAAGTGTGGTAGGCAGGGGGGCTTCTTCCATAGCCTGCTTCGTTGTCTACATCAGCGGTGGCCTTATAGTGGAAATGTTCCTGCCAGAAAGTGACTGCAGGTCTCTTTATTCATATTTTAGATTGAACAGAAAACCTGGAAGAAAAACAAGTTTTCCAGAGTCACCCTGAGCTCTTAAAGAACTTGTTATTGAATTTAACAAGTCACATTCAGGTGAAGAAAATATTCTCTGTGCACCTGCTGAAGAGGCTGCTGTTGGGAGAGAATTCAATAAAGCTGTCCTAGGTATTGAGCTGCCAGCTTCCTTGAGTTCGAGGAACTTACCACCTTTCAAATACGTAGCAATCACTAGTCTGTTATTTGCAAACTTAAGTCTGCTGTAATTAAGCTAATTTTTAAGAGCTTCAGTTGTCTTGAATTGTATAATTGTTTAGAAACAATTAGGCATTTGTATTTAAATTATATCAAAATCCAGTTTAAAAAAAAGTCCACCTTGGATAAAAAGTGAAATCTAGCACACTTGTTAGTTTTCAGAAAAATTCTTTATTAGAAAAGGTATGTGCATTGAGGGGGGTGGGGGGTGGAATTACATCAGTAAATGGCTGGTTTTACCCTCAGCTGTACAGAGCAGTTAACCTACCGCATTACCGCATTCAAACTCCGCATTTTCTTTTCCTGTTTTCTGCTCCTTGCACTGTAACAATGGGTGTGGGATCTCCTGCAGGAATTCAGGCAAATCTGGTACTCAAGCAAGTTCATCTTAGAAGTTAGATCCTCAAAACAATGCAGTTACAAACTTCTCTACAGTTACTAAACAACATTCCATCTCACCCTATTTTTTCTTGGAAATAGTAGATTTTTATATCTTCCTTCAAGAAGTCCAGGCGTCCCTTGCATCTTTATCTGGCACAAGAGATTTTATTTGTGAGATTGGTCACAATCATTCTTCAAACCATCTAACAGTCTCTGCTCTTGACATTGTGAAGGGGGATTTGAGGACTTTGTCCTTCTAGTATTTAGTGTTGTAAGACTTTTTACTTTACTGAAACTATTCAAATATAATGAAATAACAAAATGTGTCATTTGGGTGGATCATAAATACTTGTAAATTGTATCTAGATGGTTCCCCCTTTAAGAAACGGGAGACCTGTGTTCTCTGGAAACACTAGCTGTGCAGACTGGCTTTCTGTTGTGAGCTGAGAGCAGGGCCTTGAACTTAACAGGGTGCTGCTGTGGCATGAGGAGTCAGTTTGATTTCTGTCCAAACTTGTGTGCACAAACAGGAGAGGAAGATATGGGCAGGCAGATATTCACAGAGTAACTCTTCACCTTTTAGGTGCAAACCTTGTAACGAGTCAAGAATATAAGATGGTGGGCTTCTGCAGGATGAACAAGCATTGGATGAAAAGCCTGTTCATTTTCTTGTCGTCACTGTTACTTTTCATCACAGTTACTTTTCCAGCCTTGCTTGGGAACCAAGTGTCCTGTTATGCTAGTTACTGTTGTGTGATCTATTTGTATTTTTGTTTTTGGTTGGCATGATATAGCTGATAAATTTATTTAATCTAGAATTAGACAATCTAGAACTATAAATGGTGAGCTCTTAATTAGGCAGAGTGTTGGACAGGATCCTAATAAATTGGTAAAGGTAATATCTTAAAGTCTCAAGTACTCAAATCATGTAACTTTCCTGATTTAATTAGATCCTGTAATTCAGGAATGCAGCTAAAGTCTTACCACTTTGATTATTCATACTGTATAGAAAACTTGAACTTCTTTGTATAAAATGTGCTGTACAAGTTTTTTCTTTTAGACAGTAGTCAAATTCCTGACTCATTTAAGTTGTGTCTTGAAGAGTTACTGATGATGTTTTGTAAAATGCTGCATTGATCTTGAGGATGAATTTTGAAAAGCAGGTGGTAGTTTCATAAGGCTTGCTTGTACATGTTAAAAGGAAAGCAAGCTTGTAAAATGAAGTGAGATAGGTAGGCTTCTACCATTTTACATTTTCTTTCTATTTTCTTGTATCAAGATTTTCTTGTTTGTCCCTTAAGGTTTGTAACAAGTTGTATTGTTTCACTGTAATGGAATGAGAAATTGTGGGAATCTAAATGCCCCATCACTCTTCTCATTTTGCGTTATCCCAGAGGTCAATTTTCAACTTGGAAATGCTTAATACTGCACTGAGGATAAAGTGAAGATGCTATTTTCAGTTTCACATATGCTGGAAGTCTGCAGTTCTGGGAAAAAAAAGTGATGTGTGATGCAGGCCATTTTTGGAAATCCTAGAGCATCAGAAGCGTAGTTGGATTATGTATTTTTGTCTTTTGCCTGTTCAGGGAATTTTGGGAAGAGCTTTATTCCTTACTGGCGTGTGCATATAATCTGAACATCGAAACTACCAGAAAGCACTGAGTGATCGGCATGAACTGCTCTGGAGATTCATCTGCACTTCATCTTTTCTTCATGTATTGTACCACTAAGCTTTATCACTTTGGTTCTTAAATATATGTATAATATAGAATCACAGAATCACCTAGGTTGGAAGAGACCTCCAAGATCACCTAGTCCAACCCCTGACCTAACACTAACAAATCCTCCACTAAACCATATCACTAAGCTCTACATCTGAATGTCTCTTAAAGACCTCCAGGGATGGCGACTCAACCACCTCCCTGGGCAGCCCATTCCAATGCCTAACAACCCTTTCATCCAACCTAAACCTCCCCTGGCGCAACTTTAGCCCATTCCCCCTCGTCCTGTCACCAGGCACATGGGAGAATAGACCAACCCCCACCTCGCTACAGCCTCCTTTAAGGTACCTAAAGTCTTACAAGAAGCAGCTGAGGGAGCTGGGATTGTCTAGCCTGGAGAAGGGGAAGCCCAGGGGTGACCTTATCGCTCTCTATAGGTACCTTAAAGGAGGCTGTAGCGAGGTGGGGGTTGGTCTATTCTCCCATGTGCCTGGTGACAGGACGAGGGGGAATGGGCTAAAGTTGCGCCAGGGGAGGTTTAGGTTGGATGTTAGGAGGAACTTCTTTACTGAAAGGGTTGTTAGGCATTGGAATGGGCTGCCCAGGGAGGTGGTTGAGTCGCCATCCCGGGAGGTCTTTAAGAGACATTCAGATGTAGAGCTTAGTGATATGGTTTAGTGGAGGATTTGTTAGTGTTAGGTCAGGGGTTGGACTAGGTGATCTTGGAGGTCTCTTCCAACCTAGGTGATTCTGTGATTCGGTGACTTATTCTCCAGACTCCTTACTGGCTTTGTTGCCCTTCTCTGGACTCACTCAAGCACCTCAATGTCCTTCTTGTAGCGAGGGGCCCAAAACTGAACACAGTACTCGAGGTGTGTCCTCACCAGAGCCGAGTACAGGGGGACAATCACTTCCCTAGCCCTGCTGGCCACACTGCTTCTTATGCAAGCCAGGATGCTGTTGGCCTTCTTGGCCACCTGAGCACACTGCTGGCTCATATTCAGCCGACTATCAACCAATACTCCCAGGTCCTTCTCTGCCAGGCAGCTTTCTAACCACTCATCTCCCAGCCTGTAGTGCTGCTTGGGGTGGTTGTGCCCCAGACGCAGGACCTGGCACTTGGCCTTGTTGAACTTCATGCAGTTGGCCTCAGCCCATCGGTCCAGCCTACCCAGATCCTCCTGCAGAGCCTTCCTGCCCTCGAGCAGATGGACACACGCACCTAACTTGGTGTCGTCTGCAAACTTACTGAGGGTGCACTCGATCCCCTCATCCAGATCATCGATAAAGATATTGAAGAGAACTGGCCCCTAATACTGAGCCCTGGGGGACACCACTAGTGACCGGCCTCCAACTGGATTTAACTCCATTCACCATGACTCTCTGGGCCTGGCTACCCAGCCAGTTTTTAACCCAACGAAGTGTGCGCCAGTCCAAGCCATGAGCAGCCACTTTCTTCAGGAGAATACTGTGGGAAATGGTGTCAAAAGCCTTACTGAAGTCAAGGTAGACCACGTCTATAGCCTTTCCCTCATCCACCAAGTGCATCGCTTTCTCATAGAAGGAGAGAGCAGGTTCGTCAAGCAGGACCTGCCTTTCATAAACCCATGGTGGCTGGGTCTGATCACCTGCTTGCCCTGCAAGTGCCAAGTGATGACACTTAATCTGCTCCATGAGCTTCCCTGGCACTGAAGTCAAACTAATGGGCCAAAAAATATGGAACACCTCACAAACTTGCATGTCGTACACTGGATTGTGGATTTTTTGTCACAATTAAAGTAACACATGGCCTTGCTCATGTCTTGATGTAGCCTGTATGGAGCCTTCAAATTGAAAAACTTTATCGGAAAACTGTATTTAAGTTTTTGGGAGTAAACTAGTGTTATTTGTATGAACTAAGTCTATATATGTATTCTGAGTTGGGGGGGAAATAATTTTCATTTGCTGATTGAAGTACTTAACTAGACTGTTATGGGTGATAGTTTCTATTAATTCAGATTATATATGTACACTTCAGTGATTCCAACTAATAGGAGAACAGAAGTTGTGAAACTTACTCTAGCACAGCAGATAACCTGTGACTGGTTGTTACCTGCTAAAGGTTCAGATCTGAGCACTGCCTTGAATCCTGAAACTAAGACCCCTGTGCTCAAAAACCCACAATATTTTTTCCGGTGAAAGTTCTCTAGTTCTAGTTCTTCTAGTTCTAGTTCTCCCATGAAAACTAGGTTGTAATTTTCCTTGTAAAAAAAGAAGAAAAAAAAAAAAAACAAAAAACCCTTCTGCTTTGTCAAAGAACTCCTAATTAGCTCAAGAGTGGAGTTGTTTCTCTGCCAGATAATAATCCTAGTAGTAATAGAGTGACTGTGATAAATGGTACTTGTCCATAGAAGCAGAAGATCACTTTTGCCACTTTAAAAATACCTGAATTTCTCTAACTGAATAGAATAACCTATCAAGCTAAATTATATCAAGGCTGTAAGCTGTAGACAATTTCAGTTAAGAAAAGCTGCTTTTTCTATGCAGTTCTCTGCCAATAAATGTGACTGCTCAGTATTGTTGCTTTATATAGCTATTAAATATATATACAGCTATTAAATATAGGAAGAGGCTGGACATCTCTTACAACCAAAACACCTCTTACAACCAAATTTTCTAAACCTTTTGTTTTTTTAGAAGTATACACTACTAAAACGTCTGAGTCAGACTCCAAAAAGATGATACAAGCACTTCCAGATATTTGATACGTGAGTGAAAGGTCCAGCAAATAAGGAGATAGAACAATTGTTCTAACGTTTGCTCTATGATGTGATGGCTGTGACTTTCCTCATGTTACTAGTTTTCTGTATTTATAGCAGCAGAGAATACCTTAAATCTTAGGCAATGCTGAAGATATCCAGATCTGTGGCCAGAATATTAGTCTTGAATTGCTACCTTTCATTCTTACAACAGACACTACTAAATTGTCATTTTTAATGGTCTGTGAGCTGTTAACAAGTTAGCTGTTATGTCTTGAAGATGTTTACCACGTAAGCATTCTGTTTCAGTGTTTCAGCAGTGCATCAGACACTATATAATGTGGAGCCCAAACATGGTCTTAATAATAAAATGGCTGGTTTAAAATGCCATGTATAAATTCAGATACAGCTAAGATGCTTTAAAAAATATTGCATGTTTGACAGGTCCCTTGTGTGCAGATTTCACTTTGCTAAAAAGTACCCTACGTTTTATAAAACAGCTTATCTCTGACTTGAGCTGTCTCTATCAGATTTTTTGGCAAAGAACTTTTATGAGTACAGTTGTTGTAATAAACGTACTCGATGAGTTGTTCTCAAATTCTCTGACTTGGGACTATACCAATGCTCCATCACTGAGTTGTCTTTGGATAGTATGTCAAAGGGAAAACTTGTTTCTAGATTTCTGTATTCTTTACTACAGAATAAAAATACCTTTCCTTGTTAAAACACTTAAATTAAAAGTAAATCTGTATTGCCAGCCTAGATGGCTCTCAAATTACACTTGAAAGAAGAAATTGGAAATACTTTTAACTTTGCATTAATTCAGTAGTTATGTTAAAACGAAAAGTGGCAGTGGAATATTAAAAGCTTAAATCTGATGCTGGAATCTTCTGTAAAATTCTATGCGTACAATCTAGCACACTGGATTATCTCAGTTGACTTAAAAATCAGTGTATTACTTTGGCTCAGTTATTAGTGTTACTTTTCTAATGTCTGTGTTTGCTGATATGTCACATCCTTATTTCTGTGCTTTAAAAAAAAAATGCCTGCACATGCCTAGCTTCCCCCATTCCTCTGAGTTCAATGATTGAATCATAATCTTGATCAAATTGCTGAACTTTAATGAATATTATTATCAAATAGACTTTCATCGGCATGGGAATACATAGTCCAGAATAGTTTCAGACTATAGATTTTTTGGTTTGTTCCTTTCTGTAAAAACAAATAAACAAATCAAAGATCATCTGAAAAGTCTCATAGCTTCTATATGCCAACCATGTGTTGCTTGTGTTTTTTTTTTTTTCCACAGCTACAGCAAAGTCACAGTTAAGAGAATGCAGCCAAAGGAATTGCTGGTTTTTGGCTAGTCCCTTTGCAATATATACTTCTTTCCATATTAACCCTTCAGTGCTGCGTGTTTGTATTTTTCAACTGAAGTACAAATGCATTATAGTACTAGCACGTGAGACTTGTGGAAATCCATACTACTGACAGCAGAGGGTTAATATCCAGAACTGTATGTGTATGCAAGTAGTCTTGCAGGGAATTTAAGTTTGAAATGCTCTTCATAAAATCATAAATTTCCAACAAACAGGTTCTAGGAAAATCTCAATTATAGAACAAAAGTAATAATTCTAGGTACTGTGTAAAATACTTAACATCACAGTATACTAAACAGGATAAATATTTATATAACCGTGAAAAGCAAAAGGCTACAATATGGTATTGTGTCACTTTTACATGAAACAAGTCATTAAATTTACCAAACTGTCACAGTGAGGGAGAAAATAAATAGTTGGCTTGTATTTACTGGTTTGCTTTCATGAATAAAACTACTGTATGAGTTTCAAAAAACCTTATATAAAAGAAATTACTGGTACACGTGTTCTTTAATTGAAATTGAAAAAGTGTTGTGCTCTTTTTAAATTGGATGTCTAGACATGGGAGATGCATTTCCTTTTGCTGAAGAGAGCTGAATATTCTCTGAAGCTAGATTAGAGACTTTACAAGCAGATCAGATGCGAATCAGCTGTTTCAGAAAAGTTAACAGGAGTTTTTGTGCTGCCTAATTACTTGTGTATAGAGACCCTGTATATATAAGCCCTTTCCTGAGTGCTAATACTATCTGAATTACAGATTTAAAGGCAAATTTCTTGCTTTGCCTGAAAGCAGCCTTCACAATGTCTGCCTCTGTTTTTGGTGATGGGAAGTGTTGATATGACTGGAAGAACCATCACCACAAAATCAGATTGGGTTTGTATAGATGAGTGTACTTTGAATCCTGGTATGGTATTCAAAATGTGTCTTCCAAAGTTTTAATTTAGGGCAGTCTACCAGCATTTCAGGGTTTTCTTTTTCTGTATTACTACTGAATCTTTCTAGCTCCTTTTGACAGACATCATTCTATGCAATTCATACAATTAATTTAGTAGTTAACTGAAGGATAGGAGTGCTTTGAAAATAGTGAGTGATATTAGCATTAGAACATTAGACTCTTTTTATTCTATATGTACCTTCCTTCAGTATTAATTGATTTTTTTATTATTTTTGGAGCAAGACCAGTACAGAATCCCATGCTGATACATTATGCAGTGTTTACATAACATTCATTGCTGTTTTTGAAACATTCATGACGTGATAATTTAGACTCACTCTTAAGTACCAGCCTAAAGTTTTTAAAGCTTTCTGTTCGTCTAAGAGTTAGCAGCTTCAGCTTTGACTTAGCTAACTTCAGGTTTTAATGCTTAACTATTGTAATGTCACTGCAGCTTTGCAAACCTTGAGTATTTAACACCATCTCTAAACTTGTTCACTGCTTACACTATACAGGATCCTGCTTGTTCAAAGCTTATGTTGTTGGCACTGAGGCATTTCGTTTTTATTAAATTTGAAATGATTGCATTAGAATTAAGGGTAGTCTTTACCCAGAATCCATATAAGCATATATGATGTTTCATGAAATACAGCACACAGCTACCCAAGGTAAGATTTATTGTTATTGTGATTTATTATTTGCATCTAATTTATGCAGTACGTCACTACTCAAATTATTTTATTTTTATCAATTACTTTATCATTTTACGTAAATCAAAAGCCAAAAGGTGAGATTTTTCTCCCCCCACTAGTTTGCATTTTGCCAAGTTTCCTCAGGGCAAATTGTCCAAGCCAGGTGATTGGGATGTAAAATGTCCATGACTTCCACGTAACACCTTCTACCTCCCCACCTGCAGAACCTTTGAGAGAAGGTAAGGTGCAAAGTTATCTTCTTAAGGAAACTTTTTGTTAAAGTTGTAATTATGTGGGTATTGCTGTGGATACTTGGCATATAAACTAAGAGGAAGTAGTGCATCTGTTAGTGAATATATGAATGGCAATGCCTGTGGCATTTATTATTTTTAAAACCACACTGATAAAAGATATTGAAAATAATCAGCATGGTACAGGTTGAAAGTGTAGGAGCATGCATTTTCTAGCATTAGGAAAAAGCAATTTTTTGATATTACAGTTAAAGCCTTAGTCCACAAAAATGCTACAGATCCTCACCTCTTATTGAAACAGCATAACATTTTAAACTCTCTTGGTAGATTTTTTCCCTAGTGGTTTCATCCTGAACTTAGACAACTTTATCAGTAGAGGGGGGAGTATTTTTTTTTTTCCCAAACTGGTTGACCTAAGTAAGGATGCTTTGAAGAATTTCACTGCTGTAAATTGAGTTTATGAAAGGCTTTTGGAATCATGGAGGCAGTATCTGGATAAGATTGAGACTGAGGGGTGTCAGGGACTTCTCAAGCCCACCTAAAGACTTGCCCCTATTTTTTTTTACCTATTGTTCACTTCAAAGCTTTCAAACAATCTCATGAGAGAAGAACTTTTTTTGATTGAGCTAGTTATTCTGTTCATTTCAGTTGTGTGCTTTGAGCAAATGTGCGCTTTGGCTTTCGGCTGATGCTGCTCTGCCAGAGTCAGGAAGGCTGAAACTGTAAAGGGTCTGGGGAGATTCCTGGTGAGGGAGGGAGGGGAGGTGGTTGTAGGAAATGGATGGGAGCCTGTGTCAGTATTGCTCTGTATTCATCCTGTATTTTTCTTTCTAATTCAGATTTTCGTTCTAATTCAGATTTTGGGGATGGAAGGTGATGTTATCTATCTTCAGCCTTTCTCAAGGCTATGTGGGAACTAGAGTCAGGATTACATCTTGAGGCTTCATAAAGATAGTGTGGAAAATAAGGCAGTAATTTTTGTTGTTCTGTCAACTGTAGTATAGGTATTCCAGGGAGGGATTTGAAGTGTCTTATCCTAATGATGATATTTATTAGTACTTTGAATTTCTGTGAAAAGGCTATAAAACCAGGTAAGGCATTGTAAATCTTCATTACTCCAAAACTTTTGGGGTTGATGAAAAGCATATGGCTTGCTGGTAACGTGTGGAAGCTGTCTATTTCGTTTGTCTAGAAGTTGTGTGTGTCCTTCCAGGATCTTGCCTGGCAGATCTGAGTTTTTCCTGTGTTTTGAGGCTTGGAACTCATTTTAGAATGTCTGGCATGGTTTGTAGTTAGCATGTTGATATTTCCATCTACCTCACATTATATACATACAGAATAAATTCATGATCAGTATGTGTAGTATACAGAGATAAGCGAGGATCTAAATGTCTTTATGTGTGAGGCATTTTTTTTTAAATAGCTGCTGGATGTTTGTGATATTGGAGGGGACAACAACAAGCTAAAATCATTCCAAAAAGGATCTGTTGAAGTAATGGTTACAGTGGAGTGGTGAGAAGATTACACTCTCGCTATTTCTACAGTGTCCATTTTGTATAGAAACAGCTTTGTCTTTTGGTACTGTCTTAAAGTTTAGAGGTGGAAAACCAGTCACTGGAATAATAGGTAATCATGTGATGGCTCACCTGCAATAACCAATACTTTGCCTGCCCTAGTAATAAACCAGTTAATAGCCCCATGTGTTTGGAGAGTTTGTATGTGTGTATTCCACAGATTCACTAGTGGCTAGTGGTTCTCTGTAGTAGCAATGCTACTCTTACTATTTTTTATTGTCTTTGCTTTTTGTCACATTCTGTTAAGACAATGATTTCACAGCTAACCTTCAATCACAGGACTTAATTTCAAAGATAGTGTGTGAGAGAAGGAAAACTCTTGCATGTGAAAATCATTTGGTCTTCAAAAAATGTAAGAATGCCTCTTCTTAATTCTTTTGGGGAAGAATTTATTAATCTGTGTTTTCCCATATGATCAAGATACTAGTTGTCTCATCCATAAGGAGTTCTGTATGTACAGCTGAAGTTATGTTGTTGAGAACTCGCTTCTCACACAGTAATCTGCTATGCATTTGGCTGGAATTACCAAGTATTTAAATAATGACTGAGAGTAGGAGTGGAATGGTCTTATGTAGTTTAACTTCCAAAACTCATGTTTTCCTTACCAAAGGAGTGTTGCTTCATGAACCTGCTGCATTTCAGCTTTCTACATTCTTTCTATGGGTTTTGTTGCCTGAATTTAATCAGACTGCAATGACACTGTGACTTGTGAAGTAGCATTGTAATGCAACAAATATGCCACAAGGTGGCTCAACAATATAGTGCCTTAAGCATTTCTTAAATGTTTTTGGTTCACTTCGCGCCACAGTATTTCACTGCAGCTCAGCACTAATGTAAAAACACTTGTTCTGCATAGTGCTGCAACCTGCTATCAAGTTTCAAGGAATTCACAGTTCAGTGCATCACTGCACATTGTTGTACAAGTGCAGAGAGCAAGGTGTTCCTGTATGTACTCCTATAGTGTGGTATTACAGCAGATTTGTGTTTTAGTCACTTTTTGAAATGAGTGAGTGGGGTTTGGGTTACTGTTCGTAAGGGGAGAGAAAAAGGAAGTACCAGTATTTTTATGATGCTGAAATGTGCAGGTTAAACTTCTTTCCAAAGAAGTTTAAATAAAAATGACCATAGAGCTACTATATATATATTTGGGATCCTAATTTTCTCAGTATGCTTGGGACTAAAAACTTACTGTAAAAGCATCATCTGGTTTTTAAACAAAAATGGGAAGTTCTCAGAGAACAGGTTTTCTGTCTGTCCCATTTCTAGTTTGACTTGGTGTTTTTTTCATTCTAGCTTGGATACCAATAGGAATTTTAAAACAGAAATTGGGGTGCTTGAGCTAGAATATGCAGGAAGCTAATGCATGGAGGTGGGGTAGTGAGGTTTTCCACTGAGGTAGGGAAGAGAGGATGCTGAAGATTCAGGCAAAACTGAATGTTTTCATATTAAGGTGCAGATCTTACAGATAGTGTGAAAATACAGCCTTATACTGGGAAGTCCTGGATTCCCTTATGTCTACTGTTTGTCTAGGATGTCTAGTCACCTCCTGTCAGTGCATGAGTAAGTATGACGATCTGACTGTCACCAGCTGCTGTTCTTCTTGGGACTAGAAAGACACGCCAGAACAAGCCTGGCTGGAGGAGGCTGATATTATACAATTAACCACTAAATCTGGAACTATTCTGAGTTGTAGTCAGCTCTTTTAGTCTTCACAGCTGGTAAAAAATGAAACTAACATTTTTTTCCTGTAGCAATGGACAATGGCCAGTGTAATCATGTGATTGTATCTTGTATCAATTACCATATTAAGTGCTAAAACCATATGATTAAAATTGAGAAGAAAACGGGGTCTTGAATACTGAAAGTGTTGTGCTGTTATTCTAATAATGTAGTGATGATTAACATGTTTCACTGATATCATGCTGACATGGCATGCTAGGAGTTGACTCAGAAGCAAGTGCTTACTAATCTGTTTTAACTTGTGGTACTAAATGCGAGCATAGTGTATATCTGGAGTTCATCCAGTGGTTGTGAGGAATATTTTTAAATACAAGTCTTCCTGATGTAGTCAAAACTTAAGTAATGTAGGGTTCACCTAGTACTTCTAGTTCAGTTTTGTACCTGGAAATAAATAACAGTTGTTGAACTCTGAGAAGTTTACAAATACAGGGAGGACTGCGCAGAAAAAGGCAGAGCTTCCATAGCCCTGTACCAGCTTGTTGGCAGGTAGCTGAAGTACGTGCAGCTTGGAAATCCAGAATAATTCTTGACAGCAGTCTCTAGCAGGTATTCCTCGTGCCACTAAGGTTTTGTCCGGCACATTGTCAACATTTGAAGAATGATTGTGGTGCCTCGGCCAATTGCAGAATACAAAAACTACTTTGGCACACGTGATGTTTGAATGTCCAAGAAGCAGTGGTGGGCCTTGTAGGAAACTGAAGCTGGGAACAGAGGTGAAGTTCCTGAGGTGGAAACTTGTTTAGGTTAACAGTGATCTGAAGTAGCAGGTCCCTGTTGGAGTAGGTGGATTCAGGATGCTTAGTTCTACCTTTCCAAGCATAGACAAAACCTCGAAGGGAAATCTGGTCAACACCAAACTGTACCATAACTTATTTGCTTGTAGGTTTGTTCTGAGGACAGATTTCCCCAAAAGCTAGCAAACTTTTCCCTTCACAGCCCTGTGCTCTGGAATCTCCTCTGCGTAGCGTGCTCACTAAAGGATCTTTGCTGGAAGCAGGACCATGCTAAAGGAAAGGGGAAATGCTGTGTCTAGACTAAACCACAGCTCTTCTCCCTCTGACGTGGCTAGTTCTACCCAACCCAAGTTTGTAATGGAGGGACTGGCGAGATGGGTGAAGGCTCAGGCTATTTTAGATGCTCGCTCAGGATGCAGGCAAGGCCAGACAAGTCTTGTACTTGCTCCTGTGTAATCATGTGCTTGTCCCACAAATGAGTAGGTCTTGTGTTACCTGCCCAGGCAAGAGCAAAATATAGATTCTAATGGAGGTAAATGGAAGTGGTCTCTCATCATAAGTTTACAAAGTTGGCAAGAAGTTTCAGCTGAAAAATTGTTTGATTTTTTTGAATCTGATATGGTAGAAAGTGTTTCCTTTCCCCACTCGTCTCGTATGATCGTGGGGGAGAGGATTCATTCTCTTCAGCTGAATGTTGCTTGGCAATACTAACAGTTAAACATCCAACAAAGCCACAAATCGCTATTTCTTCCTATTAGAATACATAAGAGCAAATTCTAATATGGCTTTATTCCATGTAATTTAAACTCAAGTCATCCTTCTCTTTTCCCTCGCTCCCATTTTTTTCTTAGCTAATAGCCACTCTGGTCTCTGTACAGTCCTTGAACAGATTCGTGCTAGGCAAACTACTT
This sequence comes from Anser cygnoides, assembly GCF_040182565.1. Classification (NCBI taxonomy): domain Eukaryota; kingdom Metazoa; phylum Chordata; class Aves; order Anseriformes; family Anatidae; genus Anser; species Anser cygnoides. Next base: position 83,431,762 of record NC_089874.1, read on the forward strand.
GAAATCTGTCACAGGGTTGGATGAAAGTGTTAATGATGTTATAGTATCAATTTAACTTAATCATTACTTGGGGATTTTGGATTTGGAACAGATTTGGGCCTTTGATAGCAACGAGGAGACTTCTATTTGTTTTAAAGCGTACCGCTTTCTCTAAGAATGAAATCCTGAGCTTGGAACAGCAAATAGAATTTCAAGATCCCGAACTTCTGAGCACACCAGAGAATTCAGCTGTAGGCCACTGATATCTCCAGGTAAAAGGCAGCAGTGCTGTGATGGTGTTTTCTTGCGAGGTGTCCCCCCCCAGCCCCTTACTGGGTAACATGCAAACATCTCTCCTGTGTTGCAGGCAGCATATCTCAGAACTGCAGTTAGATACAACCCCTTCCTAGGTTGTAAGTGGGATGGACAGAAGATAATACTCCAGTAAATAGACTGATATTTTGTTTTTATGCCATTTATGCAGAATAGCCTTTGTTCAGTGATTACAGAGCATCTATCTCCATTGGTGCCTTCTGTAAATACTTGCACCTTACTCATTGTGCTTTCGTAACAAGTGGAAACACTTTTATTCTAAATACTTTTATTCTCACACTTAAGCAAGGCATACATCTATTATTAGTAGTACTGTCAGGCTTTTTTCGGATGAGTTGTGTATGTGTGCAAATGTTTAGGCATATAAATACGTGCACTATTTTGCTGTTCTTCTGAATCAAAAACTTAAGTTTGAGGGCAAGTGGTGTTAGCAAGGAGTGCCTAGTTTGTGTACTGGCTCCTGGAACTGGAAAGGAAATGCTTGAAGTCTTCTGGAGAAGCTATTTTTAAATGACTTCAGCTTCTTGTGTAACCACAGCCTTACACTTGTGTTCTATATTATAATAGAAAAACTACGTTTCCTCTGTCAATTATGAAGAAAAAAATAAATTCCTTCTCATGCACAGGCAACTGCTTAATCGTGCCTTCCTGCCTTGTTAAGGATACCTGAAGATTTTCATGAGTCATTTCTTACCCTCTAAGTGTGGGTGTCCTGTGCTGTTCTCTGTTGTCATAGATTAAAGACCAAAAATAACGGCAGGCATGGTTGGAAAGTATTCCAAAACAAATGTTGTCCCCTTTGTTTTTTAGTTTACTCCAGTTGTGTTAGATTTGTTTTGTTTTGATGCCCTAAACAATTCTGATGGGCTAAAAGCTAATACAAGTGTGGTAAGTACGCATACTTGCACTTATGTATGTAGGAAGGAATATTTTTCCAGCCTCTACTGTCTGCTAAAGGAGGAGAAGCCTTTTGGCAAAAAGAGAAAGGAAAAACTTTAATTGAAAAGAGCCAATATTAAAATCATGGTACTTGAAAGAACTCTGTAGAAAAAGCTGAAGTGAGGGAGGAAATGAGGTTCCTTCCTTCCCCTCCTACAATGAAATTATTGCTGTTCAGTAATGGAGGTCCCTCTCATTTTGAATAAGCAGGTTGGCCATTGTGCTCTGTTAGGGGGATACTATCAGAATAAAATTCCCCTTTCACACTGAAGTGTTGTATTGTTTTATACAATATTAACTTGTATCATTACTGGGATGTGCCCATTGCCAAGTAAGAAATGTCAGTAGTCATTGTGCCTTCCTGAGAGGTGGGATGAAGAGAAGAAGTTAAGACAAGTACAAGTTCATTGCCTAGAATACAGTCTTATTAAAAACTATCTTGTTTCCACGTTCCCTGAAGAGTATCTATTACTGGGTAAATATTTGTATGTTTTGATACAGCAATGACTTGTTATATCTTTTTCTGGCTAGTCCTGTGAAATAGCGTTCTTCTATTAGTGTGTGTAAAAAAAAAAAAAAATACACAGAAGTGTTGCAGGGATTTGGTGGCTCTGTCTAATCTGTCTCTAAAGGTAAACTAAGCATCCTTTCTTGTTTCAGAATAACACTATAGATATGAAGCAGTTAACCTTGCAAGCAAAACATTTTTGCTTTACTGCTTCTGTTTGCAAGGAGGATTGGCTATTTAAAGCTACTAAAAAAAAGTAAAATATACGTTAAGTACAAATTTCTCTGCCAAGAACTTTAAGTAACCAGACTTCAGTTTTGACAAGGATGTATTTTTTTAATGAAATGTTTAACTTTTATTCATTGGAATCCCATGGAAAACTCATATTCTGTAGCTGCCAATTTTCTTAAGCTTTGTATCAGGCTGTGGACATCAGCTCAGACCTTGACAAGTCTGACATGTGACACTGCTCTGTGGAGCACCGTGGATCTTGGAGAGAGAGTCTTCTGCTTTTTTCCATGTGGACTTTTTGCTAGGATGGATGTTCTTGTGTGCTTGAAACCTTTAAACAATATCAGGTGTAATCTTTTGTTTCCTTCCAAACTCTTTCACCTCACTGAATCCTCACCTATCTAAAAGATGTGAGATGAAAATGGACTTAACAGGGATTGCGACTGGTTCTCTATTCTTAAATTTATTGAAAGGCTGGTTAATGTAATGAAATATTATGGGTGTAGTTTATACTGGAACCTAAATCTGTCTTGTGTGTTAGACTTGAATTAAGTTATTCTTTTTGGCTTGGCTTCTTTAATGACAGAAGAAGAGAATGATGACCTTAGGTACTTTAGGATACTATATAATTACCTACTGGAAAAAAACGCATCTTTAGCATATATTCAAATGAAACGGTGAAGTTGATAAACTGTATTTGCATCATTAACAAAGTGATGCCTGCAAACTACTCTTAACAATGATATCAGTGGAAAATTGCCTTTTTCTTAAAACTGTTGTTACAAATCTCAAAATTATTCATCTCAAATCAGGTCAGTTAACAAGTGAGTAATGATGCTAAGTGATAGCCGTTGCTTACAATTCTTACATGTAGCATTTCATCTGAGCAGGATAACAATTTGTGTTATGCTTGTGAGTCAGAAATGTACTGTTCTGACTTCTGATAAGCAGACCGGTCCACAGAATGATTCTAGGAAAAGTAGTTGAGGAATACAGGTGTATACCACCAGTAAAAAGAGTTGGGTTGAACTGTAATAGAGTATCTTCTGACTGGCATTACTTTGTCTGACATCTGTGGTTGCCAAGAAGTATGTAGCATATGCCACATTAGTGTTTCTAAATCTAAATTTGTCTGCCGTAGTGACTTTGCATTTAAATGCAACCATATCCTTTCCATCTAGTCCAGTATGAAAGCTGAAATCTAGTCTGTTTGGCTTCTGGCTTATTCTCAGGAATCTCTATTTTGCTTTGAAGGAACTAAACCTGGGCTTTTAGGAAGCTCTTAGCTTCTGCCCAGCTGTTGCCAGTTTTTTTAACCTTCTGCCTCTCTTGTTCATCTTAACTTTCTAAGCATCAGGCCTGGAATTGCCTTGCTCTTTCTGCAGCCTTAAAGCACAGAGGATCAGAGCACTCCTGGTGTTTTTGTTTGGCATCAGAGAAGACATGGAAGAAGGAAGCTGAACTTAGTGTGTGACGCATGGTCAAAAAACTTTATACTTATTTTCTGTCATGTTGGATTGCTCTTGAATGGTCTATCTGCATATATATGTATATACACACAAAATTTCAGTTCCTATTTCAGTATCTTTGAAGTCTTTGAAGATGGATTAACACACTTTGTTTAGGACACCAGAGCTCTCCAGTCTTTATAGTAGTACTTGATTTTTGGTAGTAAGTTCCTGTTACTCTTCTTTGATCTTATTCCTTCTGTAGGAGGGAGAGAGTGGGTTTTCTTTACCTTAGAAGCTATTAAACGCATACTTATGCCACTCTCTGTCATGGTGATTAATAAGCACGGAATAATTTGCTGTTTGTTCTTGCTGGAAGTCAAGTGCTTTGAGCAGTGTTTGTTAATACACGGTAAGATGTTTTAAGCTGCCATTCACTAAGAAAATTTGATGTTTACTTACAACATAGGCAAAAAAGTGTGCCAATGTTTTCTGCAAACTAACCCATAAAAGGCACAGTAGTCAGTAAGGCACGCTGTCTGAATCTCGCATGTAAAGCATGTCCTGGTTGCTTGTTTGGAACAGGAGAAACGTGACAGTGTGATGTGACTTGCCAGTCTTGGAAGGACCTTAAAGACCATTCAGTTCCAACACAGGCAGGGACACCTCCCACCAGACCAGGTTGCCAAAAGCCCCATCTGACCTGGCCTTGAACAGCTCCTCTGGGCAACCCGTTCCAGTGCCTCACTATCCTCTGAGTAAAGGATTTCTTCCTTATATCTACCTACCCTTTTTTAGTTTAAAATAGTTACCCCTTGTCCTATCACTACACTCCCTGATACTTTCCCTCTCTTTCTTGGAGAGGCTCCCTTTAGGTACTGGAAGGAATACTTCAGAGGAGTATTGGGGAAAAAAAACTTTTCTGAAAGAGTTGGAGGGGAGTGATGGCTTAATTTCAGGTAGAACCAATGTCAAATCAGTTGATCAAACTTTGAGTACTCAGCTCTGTTTTTACTTAAATTTTTATGCTCAACAATCAGACTAAAGATTTAAGGAATACTGCGGAAATTGGCAATCTTCTACTTTGTGGTAAACTACTTTTGAGGGATCAGTATTGTTCTTCACATTTCTTTACTAAATCTTATTCCCTAGACTACTGTTAATGTTAGCCAAGGGCAGATTTGTAAATACTAACTTCCCTTCAAAAGGATTTGTTTAATACTGTAAGAATAATTGCTGCATCAGTTTATTAAGCATGCTGCACTGGTGTGTGGCTAAGCACTAGAGCAAGTGATTTCAGTCTTGTCTTGTTTTTTTAAACAGTGTATGAAGAAAAGCATTAATTGCCAAATGGGCATATATATAGCGTATAGTATACGCTAAGAAATTTACCCATTTGGCAACTAATGTTTTTCTTCATACTTTGTTACAAGCATACTTTGCTTGTAACAAAGCGGTTGCTATAGTGGGCCTATTTTATAAGAATTATTTCTTTCTTAATTCTAGTTAGCATTTTATATCATTAGTTTGGCATTACTGCTTAGAATTTTTTTTCGATTGTAGTATTTTTGTTGTCTCCCCATCTCTACATTTGTCCCTGCCTTTTATTTCTGTATTGCAACTGGATATTAAGTCTGTTTTTTTTCCTGCGCTTTAGTTATCTGTGGAACTTTCAGAGTTCAAGTGCGTTGCAAGAACACGAGGTGGCTTGTCTTCTGAATAAACCTGAGTTTTATTTGAAAATACCAATGATATGCTGTATATACTATGGATGTAAACCATACCCTAAAGAGGATGGCCTGGACAGTTGAAATACAGTTTCTGCAAGAAAGTTTAGTTAAGAGGATGTTCTAGTTGGGTAATCCTGATCAATAGGCTAAGTTGAATGCTTAAAACTGATCTGGCACCCCTAGTTTGCTGAAGTCCAGCAACTGTTGTTGAGAGGTGATATATTTGATGGCTTTAGTTTGTTAATGTTTTAGTCTCATTTACAGCGACTCATTGGACACTAGTGCAATTGAGATTTGCTTTTTCTTGGAAACAAAATCCCAAAATGAGGAAGGCTATAATGATGCTATCTGAAGTTTGTGGCCAGAGACAATTTTTGTTCTGCTACTGACTTATAGCTTTCTGAGGCATGACAGCTTTGTGAGACTAACATGGCTGTCACTTTTGTAACTAGGAGTCATCAGGGCACTACTGAACCTGATAAATCTAATTCTGCAATTGCTGCATGTGAGAGTGAGAAGAGACATGTATGTGAGCTTTTAGTTTGGGGAAGACGCTGAAAGTAAGGAATGTGGAAATGCAGAAATTCTCTGAGCTGCTGTGACCCTCTTCTAGAGATAACTAGAAGTTTTTGAATACTTCTGGTGTCTCTGGAATAATAATAATATAAAAACTGCTTTAATATGGTTGGTACTCTTTCCTATTTGTATGATTTTTGTAATTAATGATTTGGGACTAATACCCTGTTCTTCTGCACTGTGTGAACGTGCATTGAACCATGCAGTAGAGTGGAAGTTGAAAATTGTACGAGTTTCCTTGTGTTTTAGTCTTTTAGAGATTAGCAGCAGAGATCCATGGCATGCAGAACGATCTAAGGTCTTGGAAAGAAAAGGAAGACACTATTGACTTAGAGGCTGTGAACCTTTGTCTTTAAAAATGACTTGTTTCCTTTGGAATTTGTCTTCCTTAAATCTTTAAATCTTTAAATCTAGGAATTGAAGAAGATTTTGAAAACACATTCTTCTAGTGAATGCCAGTGACAGAAACCTGAGCAATTTTTCATTGCCCTTTCGTTTCCCTCTGTGGAAAGGGAATGCTTGTCTTAAGTTCTGCTGATGCTTCGTTCAGGGGTAGGGTACAAAAAAAAAGTCCCCATGCAATGCAGATTGAATTACAATAACCAGAAGGTTATTCTTAACATAGTAAAAATAATAGCTAAGTGAAACTGCTTATTTACAAGAACTGAAAATAATTTGCACTATTAAGGTTAAAGGGAGCATTTGGTATGACATGTAATCCATTAACACCTCATTTTTCTTAAAGACGGATTGTCCCTGAGGTGGTATGTTAATTGAAAAAACAGTGGTATTGCATAGGGTTTTCTTAATTAAAAAAAAAAAAAAAAAAATTGCTGTGAGACCAGTCTCTGCTGTCAGTTTGGATTCAGGTAGGTTGAAATATCACTCAGTCTTCTGTTGGAATTGAGGAAATAAGAGGCTTCCTCTTAGCTGCTGAGGGAGTTGTTTCTGAGGAATGTCCAGAAGGGGCTGTGGACTCCTTGTCACTGTTTTCTAACAGGACATCCACCCAGCATTTAATTACTCTCGGCTACAAAATGTGGAAGTTCAGTTCTCTTTGGAACCAATCCAGTATTTTGATTTCCTTGATCAATTGCCAAATTAGTGAAAAGGTTTCACACTAGGTTAGAGTTCCTTAGTTCCTCCACTTTTCCTGTGTCATAATGTAGTTGGAGCAGAACAGCATCAAAGCTTTCAGCCATATTTTGTTACACAAGTTTGATTTCTTTATATTTATATACATGTCAACACAACCAAACATGTACGAAAGGTTTAAGAGCATAATCAGTTTCCGGCGCAGTGACAGTATGTAAGTTTTCCTGTGCAAAAGTGGTATCTCAGTCTGTGGGGAAGGGAAAAAGTTTGTCCTTTCTCCAACATCTGTGTTGGTATATTTGCAGCTGTGAGATGATGTCTGCAAAAGAGTAGATTAGATGGTGTCACTTTTTAAAATATTTTTATTAAAGTGACTATTAATTTATAGCTAAACTTTGACCTGTGCATTGGTTTTCTGTGATTTCAAATGATGACTGAAAATGTTGTGTTGCACCAAAACCGAAGGTGTCACATCAAGCTGTAGCCATGCAGTTTCTGCTCTGGGGACACGAGTGAAGAATTGCTGTTTCTCGTGATGGAGTGATACCTCATTCGGCCCCTACTCTACCACAGATGAAGAAGCTTAAAATCCCAAACGCTTCTCACATGAGATGGGGGAAGATACAGTGGACTGATTATTTCCAGTTGAATCATCATGTTGGCGATTATTCCATTAATCCCAAGTACAGAGGTAGAAGTGTATAACAGTATAGGTGTTGACTTGTTAAGGCTGGATCTCAAAGTTTCTCTTGTATCAGAACGATGCGATATGGCCTTCATTTGTATCTTTTACATGAGAACATCTTTATTTAATGCAGTGGATAATCTGGGAAGTGTTTTTAGGGGTCTGTGAACTGACATTGGTTCTAAAATCTGTATTAGTCTCCCTGGTATGTGAGATAATCTGTTGTCAAGTCTGTTCAAGTTTTAAAATAGGCTAACAGCTTCAGATGTCTTGATGAAAGCCTTGCAGGAAGATACTTGCAGCCTCTGTTACAGACCTGTTAAGCTGTGCTGTGATCTGTAATTCCATCACTGGGTCTTCAGGATGTCTGTGATATCCAAGGCTGTACTCTACTATTCAGCTGCAAGCTGCGAGAGGTGGTGCTGGTGTTTTAATTCTAGATTATTTTGGAGGTGGAACCCTACATCTGTATAAATAATTCAGCCTAACATAGTATTGAAGGGTTCAGCGTTATCTTAGAATTGCCCTATACTTTGAAACACGAAGGAAAGATTCAATTACTTTATCTGAATGAGTTTGTTCTGCTTGGAGTACTAACTTGCTGTGAGTGTTTTATCTTAGTTGTTGGTCTGCCTGCTTAAGATTTTCCCTATAATCTGAGGGAATTTATTCACTTTGAGCTAGGCGTTAATAGATACATCTTAACTAACCTGGACTAAAATGCTTCTAGGGAATTATGAAGTAATGTACTGATATTAGCTAATATTGCTGTAGAGCTTTGGAAAATTGCTGGTACTTGATCTGAAGAAGAGTTGTATCTGTGCTACATTGCATGATCCTTAAATAGTGTGCCTATTAGTTCAGAGTGTTTGTGCTATTAAAAACAAAGCACAAGCTCCACTTCCTTTTTCCCCTGCTCTGTTAGTTTTTTCTCAGCTTGTGCTTTTCATGAATAGGAGGGTAGTAACCTTCAGACAGCCCACTGATTTTCACCGTTTTGGAATACTGTTAACCAGTTTACATTTCAAACTGTTATTTGTGTAACAGCAATTGGGAAGGTTAAAATACTTGCACTTAGTTCATAGAAATGTATACATTAGTCTTAGAATGGCTATCTAATATGTACACAAACCTCCTGCTTCAAGCAATCTGAGTATATTTTTCAGTAGTGCAGATGTTCTGCATACCTATTTTACTCAAATAATTTTAAGTAGTAGAGATCAGATTTATTCATCTGCAGTTCACAGATCAGTAAACTTGGTGTGGTTCTAGAATTTGGTAATACTATAGTAATGCTATAGGATTCTAGAGTTATCTTCTACCCTTCAGCAAATGCCATCTTCAGGAGGCATAACTGAAATAAAGCACCTGAGATAGTTCTCCCACTTTGGGAAAGGTAACTGTGACTGGGCTATATAGCCTTCCTTTTCTGAAAGCCATGCAAAGGACATCCATGGATCCGGGTTTCTAGAATTTTTTAAGTCAGTTTAGGATATTTTTATTAAAGAAACAAGTATCATTCATTTAACATGCATTCTAAAATCTCTAATTACTTGTGTTGTTTTTTCTTGTAAATTATATAGTGTAAAGAAATTATAGAAGAAATCAATAGTTCATACCGTAACATTTTTTTCCATAATTAACTATAAAATACTACAAAACTTTCTGTGAACACCAAATGATACACTGAAGTTTAGGAAGTTAAAACAATTCTAAGAATAAGGCATTGCAGTTTAGCATCTAGTGTACTTGAGCTTCTGTACTCTTTCCCCTTTTGTAATAACTTGTAGCATTTTTTTTGCATGATAAAATAAACTCATTAAGGGCCTCATTTTCTTGGGAACAATATGTACAGTGGCATATGTAGCAGAAGAGCTATATAAATAGTAGCTGGTAAGCTTTAATAAAATATTGCCAATTCATGTGTATTGACAAATTGCTCATAAGCAAAAAAAAAAAGTTAAAAAGAATCTTCTTGTAAGAAATAAAGATGAAAAGCCTAGAGAAATGTTGCAATATTTCCTGTATAGGCTTGAATTTCATATGGAAAAAAGATGTGGGAGGATTGCTTTAGACAGCAAGCTTAATTTTTTAGCCTAGTTATTGTGCGTCTGGTGATATCAGGAGGAAATAATTTTATAAAGAGAAGGCCAGAGAAAGAAGCGATGAGATGCAATAGAACTTCTTGCCAACTACTCTACAACGTACTCAATGGTTGTTGACAGGGAAGCTGAAGTCTTCTTTCTGAGCCTTTCAGTTGATTTAGTACTGCTCTCTGTCTAGGTTACCCACAGGTCTGTCTTTGTTTTCATGCTCTATCTGTAAAGTATTACTATTGTCAGTAGAATAATCCATTAAGACTGTGAGTTAATTAAAACTCTTCACATAAAACGCTGTCAAGGGTCAGTTAGCAGTCTTCGAATGAGTCAGTCAGTGGATCCCATAGAGGCTGGTGACATTTATATTACCTTAATAGTCTTTCCATTTTTCAGTGAAGCTTTTCTTCTGAATTTCAGTCAAATCCTGTGCAATTTGAAATGACTTGGTGCAGTGCCTGTTGCTTCCACTAATCTTAACATCAGTTCATTCTTGTTCTGTAACAATAGATTTGAATATGTCATTTAATGTTTCATGCAGGAAAAAAAAAGTCTTCCCTCCTTTCATTCTGATGGTGAGTTTGCCTGAGTGTCTTCTGAAACAAGCACTTGTGTACAAATGTTAATGAATTTTAATTCCTGATGTGTTTTCTGGACTGTTTGCATACATTGCTATAGTATGTGGGGGAGTTTAATAACCAATCTATAATTTTATACTTACAGGGGAAAAAAGCTTAAAAACAAAATCCTCCTGCTTGGAGGAGATCAAGTCATGCCAGAGGCAAAAGTCAAGGCACATGAGGCTGTTCTTTGCATGTTTTATACTAAGAATGTCAGTACAGCTAAGTCTTTGCCTTTTGTTATGACATCTTCAGAGCTTTACTTCTTTTCAGCAGAATGACACAAAAACCTCACGAAATTATTTGTAATTTGTACTTTAACTGCATGGCATAAGCAAGACAAATTTGTTTTACTTAGACACACTATGTGTTAAAAGGGGGGTTAGATTCCTTTTAGTATCTTGCACTACATGTCTAGCAAGTTGCACTGTACGATGCATTTTTGTTTGTGTCAATCTGTAAATGAACACAAGCAAAATGAAATATTGTGAAAGTGTTACTAACCTTGTTATTAGCATCTAAGACGCTTGGGTGAGCATGAATAAATAAACTATTTTATAAGAGTGGTGTCTTTTTTGTAGCAACGTGAAATGCTTTTTACTGACTAGATATGGGCCTCGTAATCGGGATGTATGTGTGGGTATATGGAGAAAAATGCATTAAGTACAAGGAAATATCTGAAACCACATATGAAATACTTATTTTCTATGGAAAGTAGCAGAGAAAAATGAAAATGGTGACAATAGTTGTAACGTGGTATTCCTCACATGAACAGATGTACAAAAACTTTCACAGAAACCAACAAGTTTACCTCTCCTGCATGTCAACAGGCATGCAATGAGCTCAACCTTTGCTGGTCCTGTGCCAGTAACTTTGGAGAAATTCTCATGTTGCATTTCAGCATGATGAGCACCCCTCCTTTTTTGCCTGTGCATCCAGGTGGTAATTAGCCCTCTCCCTGGGACCAATGCTGGTTACTTTCTGATGCAAACTTCAGTCACCTGATGGTTAAATTAGTTTGCCAGGCTCAGATTGCACTACAGAAGTACATGTGAATACCTGGAAACACTTTTCAAGTTTGGATCTGAACCTGTTTTCATGTAAACCTCTGTCATGAGTAAAGTAGAAATACCTGGAAAAACTGAATATTCACCCTGTGGGTCTAGGACTGTTGTCACTTCTAATTTTCTCAGAACTAGAAGAGTTCATATTCCTGTCACAAGCCACGCAGATATGCAGAGTGCTTGACCTAAATGTTGTGTAGGCATCCAGCTGAAAGGAGATTCTGGGAATTTTGCACCAGCTAATGCTGTTCTAGTCCTTCAACTCGTTGAGCTTCTCTTCAAGAAGCAAAACCATATTGACAAACAAGACATCCAAAAACCTGAAGCCGTGGTTTTTGTTTGGATTTCTGCCACAGGAGCAGAATGGAAAGCTGGATGGCTGCCTGTATTTGTGGATGGTCTGCACACAGCAGATCGCACAGATGGTTGCAGTGCTAATCACAACTTTGGTGAATGAATGAGGCAGTGTTGTGAGATGGGCGGTGTGATCAGCCTCAGTGGGGGGAGAAAGGGAGGTAGCTGTGGTGCCTTAGATCCTGAAGGCTGATTTTTTTTTTTCTAACCACTATCTCAGAGCAGTTTGTTGTAGGGTTCTTTCTGCGTTGTAATAAATCAAGTAACTTCCTCCAAAAATCCTGCTGGTGTTAACCCTCATTTTCTTTGAGGGTGGAGTAGAGTTAAACCTAGCTGGCTGCTTGTATACACCTATTAGTTGTCAGCATATTTGCTGATGTTTCTGCTGAGACAAATCCTTCAGTGTATTTCCAGATGCCCAAATTAGATGCAGTCAGCCCCTAAAGAGTAAGGATGCTCATCTAGGCAGTCCCAGGTAGCACAGTTTGAGGGCACAGGTGATGTAATCTGGTGTTTAAGTCACAATCCTGTTACAATGCCTCTTGAAGCATTCCAAGTAATGGATAGCCCTCAAGGGGAGGGATGGGAGGAAAATGGATCATGCCCTTTCTCTTGGAATAAGGTAGAAGGAGAAGACAAATGCTTGATGCAGAGTAGCCTAGTTGATGTGGTGATAACAAACCTTTAAAAGGCTACTTAAATTAGTTTTCCATGTGTGATCTAGTTCAGTGAAAACTTCCTTTTTCTGACTACTTTTAGCATGTTTTGATTTGATGAATGAGCATTCAAGGAGCTTTGTAAGGTACAAGATGCAATTTCTTGATAATCTGTTGTCTTGAACTGCTGGAGGTGTTGTCTTAGCACAGGCAAAAGCCAGGTAGCAGCTGAATCTGCAAACATGAAGCGTAAAAACTAATCTAAATAGCCATTTGCATGGTGGTGTTAATCTGTAATTTTTAATACTGTTAAAAGGATGACCCTGGTACTTTATTTTAGGAACTTCTTTTGTGTATATATATACATATATATATATATAATTACATTCTCCTGAGGTGCTTAGTATATTTTTCAGAGGAAATTGTCATATTGAATCCCCGTTTCTGAAAATCTTGGGAACATTTCTTGTACTTTGCTTTATGTGCATGTGATATTTAACAAAACTAGTGGAGTTTGTTTCCTGTGAATGATATGGAAATTCTAAATTTCTTAAAAAAAAAAAAAAAAAGAAAAAACAACTTAGTAATAAACTAGACACAATTTTCTTCATGCTTTACTTCTTTGCAAACTGCTTTATTTGTTCAGTTAGTGTGCCCTCATGTCACTTGGCAACTAAACTAAGGAATTTTTTTTAAGATTTAAGCTGGTAACATTGTGATGCTGAATTGCTTGGCTTTGGTATGCTGTTATGAACTCAACCAGGAATAAATGTAACAGAACAGCTTACAAAGAAAGTTAGACAGGGAGGTTTCCGTAGTATTTCCTGTAGTTTCTAGGGCGCAAAGTGATTCAAACGAACTGCTAAGAAACCTTGAGATTAGAGGAAATTACTATGAATACAGACAAAAATGACTAAAATGTGTCCTATGTACTCAGTCTCTCCACAGCTTGTAAAGTCAGTTAAATTTAACTAGTTTCAGGTTTTGTGGAACAGCAAATGAAAGAAGTTAAAGAAATGTTTGTGACAAGCTCTTTAAAGCAATTTGTTTTGATGCTTCTTAAAGACTTCTTTGTAGAAGTTTTAAATAGTTCTTCTGTTTTCAGAGATCTGTGTGAAATTGCATAATTCATCGGAATAAAACCAAACTGGAAATACTTAAACTTTACAGTTGCTTTACCCTGATTATAGCTCTGCCCTAATCATAATTAGGAAGCCATTCATAAAGCAGCTGCAGACCAGCTAGCTGAAAATTCTGCTGATAATTGTACTTGAACCTGATACTAGGGGGCGATGTGCTAACTCAGACTACAGGTGACTTTTAGTATTTTATGAATTGAATAGGTATTTTGTTGGCAATGTTGTAGTTGCCTATTCCAGATCCTGCTCATGACAGATAGGATAAACAAACACGATTGCTCACTTTCCTTTTCTAGTTCCCCTTAGACAAAAACCTTGGCAATTGATGGAACTGCATGGTTTTTTTCCCCTTTCTAAGTTGACAGGGGAAAACTGAAGCTGGGTACACAAGGCATTGTACAGGATCTGTAAATAAAAGATGACCCTCGCCAACCTTCTCTGAAAAAACATTGCATCCCTTTGCAGTCTATCGCCTAGATAATTCTTATCCTGCTCGGCCTGCCTGGCTCCTTGCCACCAGGAAGCTCAGTTCATGTGGAATCTGAGCACTTGATTAACAAGAGCTAGTCCACGTGGCCCTGTGGAAGAGAGGTGTCAGGTCTAATGTCCACTTTCAATCAATCTATTTTAATAAATATCAGTGCTCTTATTATGTAATTAGGCATCTTCATTAATGGCTGTCAGCGCTTCCGGAGGAAGGCATGCACTGTCAGAATCGGTAGTTGCATTCATTGGTAAATTATGTACCAAATCAAGATGTACTAGCCATGTATTTCTTTTATTTACAATTGGACTATAGAACATAACTGCAAAAATAATTAAAAAAAAAATAAAAAATCCTAGACTATATAAAAGCAAACAACAAAACTTCTGAAGCATATTCAGCCTCTTGTCCAAAAATATCTGACAGTGCAGATTCTGAGCATAATAAAAATGTTTGGCAAAACATGGATTTCAGAGTGTTGTCTGGAAAAACTGTTTCAAAGCATTCTATTAGAGTATTTGTAGATTGTGTTCCTTTGACTTGCCTAATTGTTTTCCAAGATTTTGTGAGGATGATCTTTCAGAAGGCATAGGAAGGGCTTGTCATCTCAAGAGTCCTATCGTTTGTGTCTTTTTCATTGTTTTGAAGCATAGCTTTAGGTATTTAAGACTCAAAATACTTAGTGTGCCCCTGTTTCAGGTAACGAACACGTGTAGAGTAGAGATTAAGGAACAACTGCTAATCTTTGTCACTAAATATTCACAACAGTGTGGATAGTGTTGGGTGTCACCTTTTAAACATCTCTCTCGCACTTTCTGATCTTCACTAACAATGTTGAAATGAAGAGAGAGAAATTACATGAAACAGCAGAGTTCCTGAAAAACTGTTTGTGCTTCAATGGATGTCAGACCAGTGAATGCTGGGCTTCCACCATGCTGAATGGGAGAAGTAATGCCTGAGAGCGGATGATCAGCTGCAGCACAAGGGGTCTTATCCTAGGGTTTCAGATGTCCAGGAAACACTGGTCGCTCCTATGACTTGCAGACTGTATCACTGCTCTGCCAGACCACCCCAATAATACTGCTGTATCAGTTCGGTGCTGCGTGTATCAGAGCTTTCACTCAACCCAGGCAAATACTGCGAGACTGAGATCTGTTAAACTCAGAAATACCAGCTGAGCATTCCTGACTGCATTTTCAAACTTAAAACCATGGAAATACTGAAGAAAAATGAAGTTGGCTTACTGCACATTGCTTCTCTATTGCAACTGTAATGTGTTTTCTTTCTGTTCTTGTTTGTCTGTAAATAAATGAAGTTTCAGACTAAACTCCTATGTTCATATTTAAAGCTGTTGAGTACAGAAGAATGAATTTGAACCCTTTTTCTCCTATGTACATTCATTTACATCTCCCTCGTTAAGTTTGGTCTCATGCAAGTGAGATAGCAAGTGTGATGTTTGTTTTGTTTGTCTGAAATAACAGACCTTGCAATCCTTTTTTTAAACAAAAAAAAAAAACAACATGGGGGGACAGTCAGAGGAGAAGAGGTCTTGGGATAAAGTTAAAGTAATATACGCTCAGGCAGTGAACATTGGTGCCAGAAAGCCTACTGGATTATCAGCACGGGAGGCTGGTGATATGATGCTGAAAGCAGCTCTAACCTCGGCAGCTGTAGTAGGCTGCTGTAGCAAAAAGGAAAAAAGCTCCATCTGGGAATGAAGTGGGTTCTCATCTGGTATGACACGTGTTGAGCTATGGTCATAGGTTCAGGTGGCCTCCCCAGTTGCAGTAATAGCAATGTTAATTGCTTTTGCTTTGGCATTTCCAGGTTGTTGATGGTAAAGATGCCATGTGAAGATTATGGCTAAGACTTCATCTTTTCCTCCTTGTGTCAGTTCACAAAATTACTTACGTGCTGTGATCATAACAGATGCCGTGTTTCTTCCAAAACTCTTTCTGGACTTTATGGCTTTTTATCATTACAGCAACAAATCCTGACTCTTTCAAAACGCGAAGTTAAAATCCTTCTTTTGAGAAGGTGCCCTGCAGCTTGGTTCTGGGTTCACTGGTTTCTTTGCTCTGTGCAACCAGGTCTGCTTGTCTGAGTTTCCACCAAGCAGTGTTTGGTCTTAGTTATTTTGCATTTGTTTGCAGGTTGGGAGGTTTCAGCAGTATGGTCTGGTGGATTAGTCTGGGTGCTAGAGGATGGGCATATCCAGAAAGCTCTTGGCTGCTGCTAGTGGGAATTGCTGCTACTGCTTTGGAAAGGTAAAGGACCATGTGATACCAGTAGTTCTTTGAAAGCAGGAGGACATGAGGATGGACAAAACCATCATCTTGTGGCTGTTAAGTGTTGCAGGTTTCCATTACAAACACTACGTGCAAGTTTTAATTTTCTCGTGGACTGTCATCCATATGATTTGTGTTGCCATGTTTATAGAGCTGTTTGACACATTCTTACAATCCCTGTGGTTTCACTTGTGAGACAGAAAAATATAGCTAGGTTTTTCTCAAATTTAGAGTTCATAATTGGTTTACTTTAGTATACTGCCCACATTCATATCTGAAGAAAGATGTAATGTATTATGGCTTATTACGAGAATTTGGGAAAGGCTTGTTCTTCAAAATCTTTAAAGCTGCTTTACTGATACTTTTCCTCTTTATAAAAATAGTTCTTTGGACACATCTGAAAACTAGCAGTTATTTTTGGGTACCTGAATGTTTGAGTGTTTAGGGGCCTTATTTTAAAAAAAAAAAAAAAAAAAAAGCCTGTCAAGCATCTGACTGTTCACTGGGAAATTTGTGGTAAGCATATTTGGAAATAACAAACTAGGTATCGGATTTTCTTACAATCATTAAAAAAAAAAAAACAAAACATATGCACACACCTTAGTGTAATCAGTTTGGTGTAATTCATTTGACCCAAACCAAGTTTTTTGCAGGCTGTTGGATATTATAGAATCTGGTTTGGACTGATTTGATATTCAAAAATATCAAATCACTTAAGCAGCATTGCGCTTTCATTTGTTTCTGTTGTTGGCTTAATCTAAGCCAAAACTCTTAACTGGTTGCCTCTCCTAACTGTAAGGCGCATTTCTAATTACACAAGGTTATTCTGTTTGTATTGGCTTTAGAAAGGCACAGTACATTTTTTTAGACAAGTGTCTATGCCCGGATTCGCAGTAAAATAGCTATAAATATTGATGATGTGGGTAACATTGTTCTGGATAAAGATAACTGCGACTGGAGGAAGGAAGAAAAACTTTTTGGTGTTGTATGTAATAGCACTTGCAATTCTTAATATAACTTAATAGTTTACCAGTGGAATAGTATATGAAGTCAGAAGGAACTCAGACTCGGAAATAACATGGTGATTCACTTTTCCAAAGCAACTTCGCTTTTCTTTTAAATAACTCTTAATTGAAAAAGGACAGAGTAATGTAATTAGAACGCTTCTGTTGTTGCTAATAATTCTTCCTCATGCCTAGTTTTTTGTTGTGCTGCATTTAATGCATTACAAAAACCTTCAATTATGAGGAATGTTCAAAAAAAATAAGATTTTTAACATTTATTACCTTTTGACTTTTTCTTTTGCGAGAACAAAAGGACACTTGTTTTCCTGTTCTTACTTGGCCAGAATACAAATCTGAATAGCAAAATAGCTACTGCATTTGTAGGGTGGCAGCTTTAATAAATCAGTTAAAAACTTCAGAGTTCATAATTCTTCCTTTTTTCAGTATGGAGGATTTTTTTAATGCATGCTTTAATGTTTTACCTCAAATACTGCCTTGAAGACTTGAGACAAAGTCCAGCACTGTTCTGTTTATAGTAGCTACAAAAAATACTTATTTCCTCCATAAATCATTGAAAACGATTAGAAGTATGCATTTTTCAGCAAAAATAACATTACACTGTATTACTCTTTCAGATTTCTTTTTTTGAAAGAAGGCCGTTATGTCATGCTGTAAATAAATGAATAGATTTTTTTTATGGATTGTTATTAAAATCATTTAGATGTTGCTTTAGAATGGTATATGCTCGCTGCTCCAAAGAATCTGTCACCGCAGTCCAACTTAAGTCACTGAAATAGCATTAGTCTATAGCTATGAGAAAGTTTAAAACTTGATGAAGCAACTATTTATTGTGGAAGGCTACTAGTGCCACCAGTTCTATGTATCTTAATGGAAGTATATATTATTCCTTTAAATCAGGATAAAGGAATATTGTGATGGTGCAAAGCTGGTGGAAAAAATCCTTTAAGAAATAAAAACCCATGTCCTATGACTGAATTTGTACTTCTTCTCTTCATGTTCCTTCCCCTGAACAGCCTAATTAAACCTATCAAAATTTGACTTCAGAGCACAGCTATACCTTGTAATTTAAAAGGAGTTTAGGACTGTTATGAATGACTTTGATAATTGACACCGTCTATATTTTGAACTGCCATGAACTCACCTTTGTAGTGTTACTTGTAAGGGTATGTCATTAGCCTTTTTCAGTTGTGAACTTTGTAAGTATAACCATCTTTCGTCTTTGTGGAAAATCATGGCATTTTTTTTCCAAAAGGAATAACAAAGTCTACAAACCTGGTATAGGAGCTGCGGAAAAGTACAGAGCAGGTCTATAAGCTTATGACATGGACCGATATTTCATCATACCCAACTTAAAAATACAAAAATTATTAAAAAGATATAAACCTTCCTTAAACACTGCATCTGACTGAAGTTGTTGTGTTTTATGTTCTCAGGCTTTACTACCAATGTATTTGCAGATGGGTAGGCATTAAGAGCAAGGAAGACAGTGCAGTACTCAGGCTCTCTCCCCTGCTATGTTACCCAATGATATGATGCTTTCTCTGTGGCTGTCTCTCTTCTGGGCTGGAGCCAGGTTTTGTAGGTTCTGGTTGATACCTGCTCTGTTTCAGAAACAAGTAGAGATCTGGGCTGTTGGACAGTTTCATTAGGATTCAGCAAGATTTCTCAGTGATTTGTATGGCGTTGTTATAAAATTGCATGTTTGTGTGGGATGTCATCTTCACCACAATACTGTGGAGATGTTTCCTCTAAAATGTTCATACCCCCACCCCAATCCTCTTCTATGAGAGTCCTTTCTTCTCTGTGTGATGGTTATGGTACACTTGCATCGCTTGTGTTAGGTTTTTAATTCCTTATCCTCCTTATGTAAAAACAAACAAACAACACAAAAAAAAACAAACAAAAAAAACCACCACTGTATTCTTTCCCCCGGAATTCAAGGAATTGTAATGAGAACTCTGTTCATCCTACTCCTGATCTCTCTTCATTTGTTTGTCTGCCTGGTGCTTTCTTTTGCTTGTCTTTCTTTAGTAGAAAGGAGCTGTGGGGAAGGAGGATTCTTCTCTAGATTACAAATGTTCAGGTAGGGTGTGTAACTTAGTTCTTGATTCCAGGAACTCTGGTGGGAGGATATTGGAACTGGTCACATCAAAGGAAGATGTCTTGCGTTTGGGATTGCTTTTACAGCCTTATCTGAATGCGTCAGTATGTTTGAAATTAGTCCATGGGTACAAATGTGATTTCCCTGTGTAGAACAGTACAAAATAAAGGAGACTTGGATGGTTAAACAGGCTATTTAATTCCCCTTACTTTCAGTTTTCTTTATAAATGATCCTATTCTTTGCTCATAGATCAAGTCAAACGTTACTTTTATTTTAGATGTTTGTGGTAAGGCTCTAACTCTTGCATATGTCTCAATTTCTTTGCTCTGTTAGAAGGGGTTTTCTTTGATAGCACGTCAAAGTTTATTGAAGTTCTTGACATTAACTACTGTATTAAATATAAAATATTGCATCCTAAGGTTGTCTCACTCTAGTTTATATGACTGTTTTCTTTTGTCTGGGAATTTTACAGACGTGTTGTAAGACAGCTGCAGTTGGAAGCCTGCTGCTGTGTATTGGAAACCAGCTAAGTATCATTCTTTGCATATGCTTTCAAGCTTCTTTGGCTGAAGGTGGTGAAGTGATTCTTCAAGTCTGATATGTCAGCGTGCTGATGAAGAACTGTTTTAACTGAGGTGGTTTATGTAACCAGTCTTGTCAAACTGTTTTGACTGTTCAAAATGGTCTGGAGCCAGGTCTCTCTACGATTCTACCTAAAGTAGTTTATAGCCTATTTTCTTTTATTAAAATGGATGTTTTTTTCCACAAAGGAAAGTACTTCTGTCCTCTGAGGCTTTGTGACTCGAAGCAAAAGCTGCTACCTGTAACAAAAATTGAACTTTCTTGCTAATTACCACGTTCCTTTAATGTTCCTTTCCTGGTTTAGTGATCCTGGAACGCTGAAAGCTCTGTAGTATAAATGAAAATACATAGCTTCAATACCAGAATTTATATGCATAATGTAGGTTTAAACCACTTAACAGATCCTGCTTAATTATTTGTAGCTCTTTGATCCTGTCAGGAAAAGATTGAAGCTGCTGTCCTTACAAGCTGCAAACTCTTAGGCACTTTGCTGTTCTGATTACCATTCTTACTGACAGCTGCTGTACTGAAAAGAAAAGGAAGGGAAATGTGAAAGTTGGGGGCTTTCTGTGATAATGTGTCATAGTGCAGGACAGCTCGAATCTGCATTGTGTGTGATTAGCAGACAGTAAATCAGCTGTGCCGTGCTACAGCCAGAAACCCGTAGCTTTCACACTTGCTGCCTGTTTCCCACTCATTGTGAAGCCCTGCCCTATCACTTGATAGACCTGGAAAGGAAGCACAGAGGAAGCAAATGCCACTGCTGGTTCAAAATGTTCCAGTGCGATTGGAAAGTTTGAGCAATGGCCTGGGTGAGAAGAACAAGACCTTATTGACAGGGTTCAATCCTAGTCAAGTCTGTTTCACGTCAACTTCCTAAGCAATCACAGCCTTTCTTTCTTCATCTCCTTTGCACTCTCTGGGTTTCCCACTTTCACCTCCTTTTTGTTTAGTTTGGTCAAATGTGTAACCAAGGGGTCTTAGGGAGTTTTCCCCGATCCACCTCTGCTAAATCCTGGGGTAATTACTAAGAGAGACAACTACTTTAAAGACTTTGGGGCCCAACCATGTATTTCTCTAGTTTTCATTGCCTATTCTTTGCTTCTCCCTTCGATGGGATCTTGTTCTGTGTGACGTCCAGGAGCACATACTGTTCCACTGATTCCATGGCACACATGGCTTGTTTTGTTCCAGATCAACCAGTGTCATGGTCTGTTCTGGTTACAGGCACTGGGAAGTTGTGAGTAGGAAGTTGTGAGCACATGCACATTGTACGTACATTGGGAGCAGTATGTGTAAGCTGAGACTTCTGTGGTTTCGGGCTCTTCTAGACTGTGTAAGACTGAAACATTTGCACCATCAAGGCTCCAGTGTTTCAGCAATGCTGGAGTTTTAAACATACGGTAGTACCCTGCACCCTGCCATTGCGAGTAGATTTAAGCATGATTTTGCCATCAATGTGCTACCCTCCACAGGCCATCCTGCTGCTTTAGGGCCTCCTGGTGCTTCTCAAATTTCTTTCTTTACTATGTTATTCTCCTTAGGCAGTCTGAGATGAGAAAAGTTCATTTAATGTTAGGTGAGAGGTTGCTCTCTGGAAGCATGGCTTAAAAAAAAGGACCAAAAAGCTGTGTGTTCTGTTTTGTACTTTGGTGTCTCTGGCCAGGATCATGTCAGGGCAGACACACATAACAGAGCTTAAGCATGTAAGCAAAGGTGATAGCCCATGTTTTTGTGGTATTCCTGAGGCAAGGCAATTGACTCTGGAATGCTCTCACATTATTAAAGGAAGCAATTAACTCAAGAAAGCAAAAGAAACAGAGTCTTTGGGCACGACTGATACTCACTGCATTGGTTAGCGCTCATTCCAGAGGGGTGAACTTTGCTGGATTTGTGATGGTACATAGAAATTTGAGGATAATGTGACTTTCTGTATTTTGAAATCCTGGCAATAGTGATGCCAGGAAAACACGTGCTTTGAAGCATTTGCTTTTGGGGAATTTTGTAATTTTTTTGATAGACATTCAAAAGGAGGAGAGGAGGGGGGAACACCTCTCTACCCTCAATGATATACAAACTGTGGATTACCACTACCTGTATTCGGTAGTATAAATATAGGGTGTGCTAGGGATGTTTTTTGAAAAACTCAGTAGGTCAGGCAGAATGATTGCTCTTTAGACTGCTTATGGAAGGAGTGTGAGCCCAGAGATGTGTGTGACATGGTGTTACAGAAGTCTATTGGTGCGTTGTCAGTGCACTAAGCTTGCACGAATTTCTTTAAAATGTTTTTCCTTCCCTATCTCCAAAATAGTTCAAATTCAGTAACTGCTGCGGTTAGGATATTTTGGAAAGATGTCCCCAGACACTTTATAATGGAACTTGGGAAGAGATTCAAGAGACAGGAGTTCTCAACCAGCATTTGTAAGCAAGTTATTTTAAAATATACTGCTTCTTAATCTAAAATTAACCAAAAAGCATCTGTAGCATTCTAGGTCAGTGCATAAATCTAGGGAAGTCAAAGTATATGCTTGCTGTTCAGTCAACTCATTGCAAAATTTTTCTTCCCTTTTTTGAGAGAGTAACCAGTCCAAATCTCCCAGGCCCATTCACTGTGTTTCTAACACTTTCCTGTATCTTTCTCTTCCCAGGATGGATCGTACTTGGCTGAGTTCCTGCTGGAAAAAGGCTACGAGGTGAGTGACTTGGTGACCAACTGCAGGCTGATGGAATCACTTGGATGCCGCTGCTCTAGCTTCCTTTGCTTCTGTCCTCTGTGTATGTTTTCCACTCAACCCTAGATAACAAATCAAAACTCCAGAGAGGAATGTGCAACACGGCCTGTAATCATGCCAGCTTATTGTACTATTTATCATCTAATGTCCACTGGTGGATTCCCTCTTCTCCTCAGGGTATAGCTGCTTTGCATGTTTCCCGCCAACTCAGATAAACAGTAACCTGTGCGAGCCAAAACTGTAAGGAATTAGGGAATAATTTATGATGCAATGTACCGCATAAAGGAATAAGGATCTCTTGTTCTTTTTGTCTCTCTCGACACTAGTGGCCCTCTAATTTCAGCAGTTGTACTTTAATGAAAACCTTGCATTTTGCTTTCACTATATTCTTGCTTAGCAAATGATTTTATTGACCTTTTCCTCAAAATAAAGGGAATCAGATTCTTTCCTACCGTGTAACTTAACCTGCCAATCACACTTTCTTTTTTTCTGTGGACCACCAGTGTAAGAATCACATAATTATGGAATGATTCAGTGGGTTTGAACTGTTGTGGACATATGTCTGAGAACACTAGCCATATCAGTCATGAAAGATGCTTCCAGAGGTATGATAGTAGAAGAAAAAGGAAGAAAAGGGATGGTCGAATTAATCTCTTCACAATGGAGTATTTTCTAGGTCAGTAAAAGTTTAATGCTCACTAATATTGGCTAATTATGTCTGTTGTAACATTGCTTTGTTGCTTAGTAAGAAGACTCATCTCAGCAGGTTAGCACTTTGAGTGCTTTGGCACATGGTTACTCTTGCCTTGCTCATTACATTCTTTCTGC
The DNA here is from genome assembly GCF_040182565.1 of Anser cygnoides. Taxonomy (NCBI): domain Eukaryota; kingdom Metazoa; phylum Chordata; class Aves; order Anseriformes; family Anatidae; genus Anser; species Anser cygnoides. The sequence continues at coordinate 83,455,256 of NC_089874.1, forward strand.
TGCTTTTGTTGATTGATCCAATTACTGTTTTTTCAGTGTTGTAAATAGAGTATTTTTTACTATTTCTCCATTCCCCTTGGAGATGAGAAGTATTGTTGTGGTTGCTTCTGCTGTCTTACAGGTAAAAGCATGTGCTCTTTTCTTAGTCCATGATGAAATGAGAACTGCTAACTGCAACTAAAATGAAATATTAATTGACCCCATATGGAAATATATGGATCTTTTTCATAGTAGCAATATTACAATAAGAGGGTAGAGGGTTTTTCCTCTTTGTTCCTCCAATCTCCATCTATTTGTTGAAATTCTTTATTGTGTTCCTAGCTGGAAACCTCAGTTCCTGAATAACTCAGTGCCGGGGTAAATGTGATAACTGATTGATTGCCTCCCTAACCAAGGTCATTTGTTTTACTGTTCATTTTTTTAAAATTGTGATCTATCTAAAGATCAAGCCCTATTGAGGGAAAATCCACCAATCTTACATTCTTAACTAGATTAACCTGTTTGCACACATTTTGGCTTGTCACAAAGTTTGCATTTCACCTGTCCCATGCAGACAAAGGTACCTTTCATCATTTTTTACAGTAATATTGCTGTCATGGATTAAGCATTTGGCAGGCTTTCTTTCTCTTGTATGTGCATACCAGAAAAAGGAGTGGGAGGTTTAAAAAAAAAAAAAAAAAAAAGCTGGGGTTGTTTTTTTGTAATTGCTGGATGCAAGAGGCTCCCTGGATTTGTTCGAAGCATTTTGAAGTCCTGGGGTGATTGCATTTAACACATCTCATTGGTCAAATGTTGGTATCGCAGTCATTCAGCTGACTCAAAGCTCTTGCAAGTGCAATCTTTCATCAAGCTTTGAGCTGGCAAGGTTTGACTTATTGGTCAATCATTTGTGTGAACTTGATTTTCAGCATGATTTCATTCAGAGAGAATTGAGAGATCAGAGGCCTCATCTGGATTTTAGGCTAAAATGTCTGATTTTGCTAGGACAGTTGAAGTATTTCGGTTAACTTCCTTTTGAATAACTTGATACTTTAAAATGGTGAAGTCTTGTTTTGCTGAGCAAAACAGATGTTCATTTCAGTAATCAAAGTATTACCAGCATCTTTTGCAAAAGTGAAGTTCTTATGGAGGTGTCATGTTTGAAAATATTTCTTTATAAACCATATGTCTCTATAAATTGTTCACACATTCCATAAATTATCTTGATGGGGGTTTTAACTACAGAACTTAAAACTTACATTGATACATTCATTGTTTGGGAAGCAATTTTATTTTTTTTTTGTGGCCATGTGTCTAAGTTCCCTGTTGATCTTCAAGAAGTAGGTATTCTACTTGGTTGCAGGATGTTTAGCATTTGAATGCTAGAACAAGCTATATTATGAGGCTGTGGTGTAGCTGGGCAATAGAAATTTTATGCAAGGAAATTGCATCATAGAATTGATGTGCACGTTGTAAAGATGAATCTGTTCAGCTATAATTACAGACCTTGTCACCAAAACGTCATTCACAAAGCAGCAAGCTGGTCTCACTCTAAGGTTGTAAATACCTTTTTTTTTTTCCAGTTAAATTTCAGACTTAAGATGGAATAAAGTGTTCTCTGTGTAAATACCTGTAGCTTGTGCCATGTGTAAAACAAAACACCAAACCAAAACAGCCCACCAGCTCTTCCTGCTGGTGTATTCTCACCGGCAGGAAGGTAAAGTTAGCATGGAGTGAGTGTGAAGTGATGGACCAACTTAACCAAGCATTGGATGCTTCAAATTGTAAAGGATCACCTTCAGAAATGCAGGACAGTGAGAAGTGGAGAACAGTCAGATGTTGAAGCTTGATTTCACTTGTGCAAACACAAGTCCTGCATCAGGTAACCTAAGCTAACGTGAATTTGGCAGCAAGCATGGGGCTATCTTACATAAGGAGAAACAGCATCAGTGTTAGAACAATTTCTCTAATGTATTAGGCACAAACAGACTTTTCTTTTAACATTAGTCAGAACTGCTGCTTTTTTACCAACTTATTTATCGTGGCTGGTTAAAGGAAATTCCCAACCTGTGTTTCAGTCTTAGACTTGCCTGTGTGTCTTGTAACCCATCTGAGAACACTGACTCATGAGGTTAAAAAAAAAAAAAAAAGGGACTGAGTGTTCTGTCTGTTCTTCCAAGACACCAGAGAGTGAATAACAGCTGTTTTCTAAAATATATTTGGGCCTTGTTGCTGCTGCTTTTTCTTCCTTATTTTCCTCCCTTCTCTCTTCTCTGCCCACCTCTTTCCTTTCCCTAGTCACAACTCCTAGTTTTTCCATGCTTGTCACCTTTGGCTCCAGAAAGGCTTCTCTGTAACCAGGTAGAAGTAGTTATCTTGGGATCCACGCATTGCTTCTCCAACTCTAGTGATACTGGCGAGTTCAGCTCACTAGGAGATACGGTGCTCCTGGGCAATTCAGTGGGTTTTCTGTACTGTGTGTGATGCTTGGGCTGCTAGTGGTCTCAACAAGGGAGAAGGTGAAACCACTCAAGGGTACTAAAATAAATGACATTGTAACACATCTCAAAGTATTTTGTTAGGATTCAGACCCTACAGGTCTGCCTTTAGGAATGGAGGAGAACTGATTACCTGGTAGAAAGACAAGGTACATGTGTCTGAACGGAGGCACGATAGGTCTCCTGTTCTTAAAATATCACAAAAATGTAAACATAGAAGTTTTAAAGTTTAAATCATTTACTCCTCTTATGTTTACTATTTCCTTTTATATTTTTCCTTGTTTAACCCCCAGGTGCATGGAATCGTTCGTCGATCCAGTTCCTTTAATACAGGCCGGATTGAACATCTCTATAAGAATCCGCAGGCTCACACTGAAGGAAGTAAGACTTTGTTTTTATATTTAATGGTTTTTTAGTCTGTTTGTTTGGTGAAGAAAGGTTCCCAGACGCAGGAAGGGAATCCCAGTTTCCTCTGACTGAATTGTATTAACTAGTAGTTATTTTTAAGCCATGCTTCATATAGGATTTGTTATTTAAAAACAAAACAAAAAAAACAAAACAAAAAAAAACCACAAAAAACCACTTAATAGCTAAGCCTCCCGTTATGTTAGCTTCTATCTTAGGAAAGTAATTATTTTTCTATGATCAAAATGTGACAAAGTATATACATTTGTGTGGGTGTATTACCAAGAGGGGAAAACATGAAGGGCACAGGAAGACACTTTTTGTTAGGCAGAAATACTAATGTGGTTCTTGCATAAGTTGTAGCAATTACAAAGTGGCTGGCCCTCCAAAGAGCTATAAAAATTTGAAAACATTGAGATATTAGAACACTAAAATGTTTGAGGCAGGTATCTTAAACATTTTACCTAAAAATTATTTACCAATGTGTTACTGATGCAGCTAAATAGGCTTTTACATCACTGACAGCATGAAATCTCATGTTTAAATAGGTATTTGTTTAATTGCTAGTTTTCTTTTAGTTTTGTGGTCTCCCTTAATAGTTTTCTGGGCCATATTTTGACAGATTCTTCACAATGGAGCTAGTCCCACTTACACTGTACAAAATATTGTACAGTAAGAGATACAGTAAGAGAATAACGTGATATGTTAGTGGGCTCTCCTCAGAACTGTTTCTAGAACAACTTGTATCAAGAAGATGTATTTATTTGGTTCTTCAGTTCACCCAGCAACCTCCTATTTATTGCATGAACCTTCTTGGAGGGGTAAAATGTTAGTGATGTTCTTCACCCCACTTCTGTTTCATCATGAGCTTCTTAGTACCTGATGGAGGTCTGAGGACAGCCTTATGTAACATAAATAAAATGTGATCAGTTCTTCCTGATGACAGGAAGAATGAATGCTCAAACCTTCAAAATATCCCCATCCATGGAAACAAGTACCCATTTTTCCTGAAGGAAAAGCATTACTCTTGGAAATGTGCTGAAAATAATTTACTGTGTACTTTGCTGATGATTTGGAGATCAGAAATGATTACACTTTAGTGCACACTCAGTTGTTTCAAGGTATCTTACTGTAAGGAGAAGTTAACTCTTTGTTTAATGAGGAGAAGAATTATTTGATGGTTCCGGTTCAGCAGACGTTTAGAGGACTGAGCTTTTGAATGAAAATGTAGTTCTACATGCTATGCGCATTTTGTAAAGTTGTGCATGCTGACACTGCCTTAAAGAAAGCCTTCCCATTTGAGGTGTTATCTCTAAATATCTCTGTGCCATAAGCAAATCTCATGTCTTTTGAAGTCTGCTTCCCACGATGGTCCAACAGAACATAATTTAACAAATTGTAACAAATAATGCATCTTTTAGATTTGACTTGATTCTTTGCATGTCTCTCTAAAAAAATGTTTTGGACATGACTTCAGTGGAATTCACTGTGAATAGTTACTACTTACTGTACGTTGCTGCTTAAAATATCTTCATGAAGAATACTGAACCCTGTGTTTCCAACAAGGGAAACATAAGAACTGTATCCCATGACTTAAATTTATGGCTTACAAGGTAAAATCAGGCTAAATAAATAAATACATAAAAGGGACGATATGTTGTGAGGACCATCTTGTGAATATGAAAAGTGATTTGAGAGGAAAATGTATATCACAAATAGTATGCCTACAAACATTTAAGGAAAGGGATAGAAGGGAACAAAGAAAGCAGACCTGGAGTGTTTCACCCCACTTATCTCATTTTCCTTTAACTGAAGAATGTAGCCATGTGAATTGAAAGAGGAGGAATTGCATTTGGAATCTCAGGAAAGGCTGCTCCATGGCAACTGGTTTGAAACAATGAGTTTCCAGGCAGTACTAGAGGAAGCAAAGAAGCAATAGTAGTTGATGTGAACAAACTCTAAACTTGCTTGCCGCGTGTTCTTCCCATGAAGAACTGATTACACATTGCAGGGGGTAGATGATCTTCATAGACAGTGATTCTCTTCATCCCAAAAAAGCAGGAAAAACAGGAAGGAAAACAAGGTTCCCTGAAGCAAGCCCTGCAGCTACTGCTTGATGAGGAGGCTTTTAGATTGGACAACTTTGTTAACAACTTTATTAATATCTACCAGTGCTTACCCAAAGGTGTTGACATTTAATCTGTATTTATAAGTTTTTGCACCAAATAAACCCCGTTTCTAGTAGGCCTTCCCACTTAGCATATTACTCTTGAAAGACCTCTTTTTCTCATGGGTCAGAAAATGAACAAGACCTACCCTTCAAAAAAGGCATTCAACAAAGAAACTTTGAGGATGATGGTAGACCAAAATAGGCACACAGTGAGAGCTTTAAATATAAATTAATCATGGGAGAGCATCTCTGCTTAGCTCAACCCAGCTGGCAGCCTCCCTTCCCTTTGGGAAGCTCCAAGACTGCTCTCTGGCCTGGGGATGATGGCAGAAGTGGATGTCCTTGGCATATGAAGAGGGAGCTCTTCTGTGGCACCTCTTTTTTGCTCTGCTGCTGCTGAGCCAGGGGAGAAAGCCGTTCTTTCAGATCTGGAGCCTCTTCTTGTAACGGCATCTTTCTCCAAAACCTTCTCTCCAGAAGGATGGCCCAGCACTCAGGGAGATTGCATTTAACTCCCAGATGAAGTAAGAAGAGGAAGAACAGGACTGCCCCTGTTGCCTAGGGGAAGCTTTCTTTTCTGGTGCATTTCAATTCTTCACTGCTCCCACCAGCCCATGGAGTTGTCTTGAAAGAAGTAGCAACTGCCATCAGAGAAAACACTTAAGTAATGCTTGCTAGTGATCTCTATTCAGTGTTGTCGGAAAAATGCAGCAGTCCTGACGGTGATCTGAACGCCAGCAGTTTTGAGGATTACAGATTAACATCAAATCCAAATGTTTTTGTTTAACAACTGTTTGGGATGTTGTGAATGCTGCAGTCCATGGGCAGAACTTGAATTTCATTTTGGAAGCAGAAGAGTTGAATTCCCTGCAAGTGGAAATATGGTGGGGATCTTTCATGTAGAATTTGTGGCAGTAATGAAGGTAGTTTACATTGTGGTTAATAGATGTGTATGCAGAGAGCTTCTTTCCATCCCTCAAATTTAGTCAGTTATTTTTTTAAGAGAATGATAATGTGTCTTACTTGTTAGCCACAGCTTCAGCTGGGTCTGAAGTCTTTTTCAGAACTATCTTTTTTCAAGCAATGCATACGTACAAGCAGATTTCAGGAATATATTGTGGCCTGTTGGACTCTATGACTTTATCAACTTGAAGAGCCTTAATCACCTGTTGAAACAGGAAGAATGTGCAAAACTGAACATCTGAGAACTGTGACCTGTTACTTGCCTTCTTAAGCTATTTAAAAGAAAAAGCGCCAGCTTAAAAATGCAACTGGCATATCTGAACAGTGTTTTAAAAATGGTGGTCTCTCGTAATAAACCTTGTGTTTTAGGTTGGGGGTTGAAAGATGGTTACATCTATGGATGATACTGCCCCCAAAAAAGTGATCAGTCAAGTGAGAAGATAGCTGAATTGTACTGAAATATGATGGCCTTATCTCCAAGATAAAAAGGAAATGTAAACACAAATTGAATACAGTCAAAAACATTATCAAATGAAAATAAATGTAAATATGGCATCTAAGTGTAAAGGCTAATTCATCTATAGTTGCAACATTTTTCTTTTTTTGAATAAATATGTGAGTAGCAGTGTGTTGATATAATTTATTTGCTTGTTTTTAAAGAGAAAAGTAAGACCTGTTTTTATCAGAGCGAATTTCACTTTTGGATGAGATCTTAACAGGTTAGTCTGAAACCATGAACAAATTAATAAGCCATCGCAACCTGCTGTATTGATTGTTACAGGAGCTGGACTAGTTCTTACCCACTTTTTCACACACAAATTAGAAACTCAATCAGGAAAGATCTAAACACTGAGATCTAAACAATGGCTGCCTGACTAACCACATTTGAGACTTGTGTGTAAAGCTATGAAGAATGTTTTATTGATAGTTATAATTTTCTCTGAAATGACTTTCCATTGTGTATCTAGATCTGTAAAATACAAAATCAGTTGTAATGCACTGAATTGTACACTAATGTCACCTAAATGTTCACCTTACAGGAAGCCTAGGCATTTTTGTACCGTTTTTTGTTAGCTGTGTTATGAAATTATTTTCGTTGAGGGGCTTAAACATGGGTATCATTTTGAAAAGGAGGAGAAAGCTGTCATGTATGCCTAAGTTCATGAAAATGTCTGCAAAAGAAAGATTGGAAGCCCCAAACTAAAATGCTCTTTTTTTGTGTGTTGTTGAAATTCAGTATGACATTGATCAAATTTATATAACTTGGGTTAATGAAGTGTAAGCTATTGAAGAGATGATGTAAATGTTGCTAGGTAAATCATATTATTCAAACGATAATCTAAAATGATATTTATTACTCCTGCAGGGATATAATTACTGTGCCTAAAGAAGAAGAAAAGCAAAATTTTACTTATCCAATGTTCTCTTAACTTTTACCAATAAGTGTTTATTTGGACTTTTGAACTTGGAATAGGGTCTGGACAAAGAATGCTGTATTGTTTTGGCATTAAAGTGTATTAATGGTGTGTTCTTAAACTCTGAAGACATGAAGCTGCACTATGGTGACCTCACGGACAGCACCTGCCTGGTGAAGATCATTAACGAAGTCAAACCTACTGAGATATACAACCTGGGAGCTCAGAGCCATGTTAAAGTAAGTAATGTCTAGCACTGAGAATGAAGAATGTTCATTGCTGGTGGCATACTGCTTTGATTGTTTTGGCCTGCAGCATTTATAGCAATTTTAATAACACTTTAACATTTTAAATATTGCCTTAAATCAAGATAGTTGTGTTTTCTCTGGTGCTGAATTATTGCATGAGTTTTGGTACTGAATATATAATAAGATATCAGAATTGGTCGGGTTAAATTACCACTATCAACAAAATCTCTAGGTTTAGAAGTCTAATTTTTCTACTATTTGAAACAACTTCTGCTGCATAGCATTCCACGGATCAACCCTTGTGGAAAATCTGTGCAATATATAGCTAGGTCAGACTATGGTTAGAACCACATTATTCTATTTGCATTAAAATTGATGCATATATCTGTCATTTGCAGAAATGCTTCACGTATACCAGTTTTCATACACATAGTATTTTTTGAAAGACTGACCTATATAGAGAGAAAACATCTTTGCTACCACTTATGGCGTTATTACTACTTTTGGTTGGAAAGTCAAGTTATGTAAACTGAAACAACTCGACCAGGGCAAATACTGCTGTATCACAATGGAGTATGAACAGTAGAGCAGACAACTTTCATTTGCATGTTGCATATGTTAGGCTATATTGCTTTATTTTCAACTCAGTTCACTAATGGGTAAACTTGCAAAACCTCATTCAGACTCCATGTTGTGATTACAAACTAAAACTGATGGCCAAGTAGCAAATTGTTATGCTTACATCCTTCCTAAATGTGTGCAATAGGAAAGTGTCCTGGTTTCAGCTGGGATAGAGTTAATTTTCTTCCTAGTAGCTGGTATGGTGCTGTGTTTTGGATTTGGGATAAGAATAATGCTGATAACAACCAATGTTTTAGTTGTTTCTGAGTGGGGCTTACACTGAGTAAAGTACTTTCCAGCTTCTCACACTGCCCTGCCAGGAGGAGGCTGGGGCTGCACTAGAAGCTGTGAGAGAAGGGAACCAGTTCAGATGACCCAAACTGGCCAAAGGGATGCCCTGTACCATTTGGTGTTATGATGAGCAATAAAACTGGGGGAGTTGGATGGGCAGGAGGCTGCTACTGCTTGGGGACTGGCTGGGCGTTGGTTAACAGGTGATGGGCACGTGCACTGTGCATCTCTTGCTTTGTGTATTCTATTATTATTATTAATTTCCCTTCCTTTTCTGTCCTATTAAACTGTCTTTATCTCAACTGACAAGTTTTACCTTTTTGCAGATTCTCTCACCCATCCCACCTGGGGGAAGTGAGTGAATGGCTGTGTGGTGCTTAGCTGCCTGTTGGGTTAAACCACAACAAAATGTATTCTTAAGCCGTAAAATTCCCTAGCCTTTCTTGAGGGGAAAACTGAAGGAGCATTTAGCTTTATGAAAATGAGTTTGGCTTCGGTTTTGTAAGTCAGCCTTCCTGCAAAAAGCAATGTGTCGCTCCTGTCAACCCACAAGTCTTGAAACCCATGAGGAAATCATGCTGAAAGACTCCAGCTATTGACAAGGCATACAGCAGAATATAGAGATGAAATGGGAATAATCTTGTTTTCAAATTGCTTGCATGATTGAATTATCCAGTTTGCTCTGTGCTACACATGGGTCTGGTTAGGTTTATTAGCTTGGGTACAGCATCGGAGGAACAAGGCTACATGACTCCAAGGGCAGCTCCGGTCCAGAAGGCAGTTTATCTGCTGCTTTGCAGAATGAAACCTGAACCAGCAAACCTTGCAAGTTATTTGCAGCCTATGGTTGGGTGTTCCAGCACTTTGCTTCTTAAACCAGTGCGTTGGTTAACAATCTCTGTGGAATTGGCTCGTGCCCCTAGGGATCGTTAACATGGTTCTGATGTTCTAGACCCAAACTATATCCATATGGTTGCTGCATCTGCCAGCAGCTCAAATCACAGCACTGGGGGGTAGTAAAGGGGTGGTGGTGGTTATGCAGCAGTAGGTTCTTGCATAACGCTGCCATGGGCTCTGGGAAAGTTGATTCCTCAAGTATTTCACTGGATGAACTTTCTGAGCCAGTGTGGATCTGGCGTTGAGTCTTGGTTTTTAGAGATCCAAAATGCTTTGGAGCACAGTGAAGAGACATCGAAACAGCTTTTTCAGAAGCTAGCTTGAATGCAGCAGACCAATACTTAAACAATGCTAAGAAGCTCTGCTGCACGTAGGTGAAGTCTAGGCAGGGGCTTCTTTAGGGGGTGCTTATTGTGCTTCCTAACATCTCCAGTAACGCTTCTGCTGTTGCAGCTGGGGGAAGAACCTAGGTACCCCAAGCCTGACAGAGCTGTTCAACAGTCTTTACAGTTTTAAAACAATTCCCAGTGTTAGAAGAGGAGAGGGGTGAGAACTTGAAAACCTGTTAGAAGTGAATGTCTTCACTCCAAACTGAACATTTCTTGCCCTTAAACTTTGCTTATGTAAATTTACCCCTTCTACCTGCATTCATCATGTTTGGGGAAGGAAGAAAAAGTCTTCTAATCATAGTTTGCTTCACATTCAGGTCACTTTCAACCAGTGACGTCTTCAGTATTTTTTCGGTGGTGTTTATGTTGGCTTGTGTTTATGTAGGATAAAGTTTTTTTTTCTAGTGCTCTCACTTCCAGTCAGTTTTATGTGAGCCCATGCTGAAATGAAGGAAAACAAAATAATAGGAAGTTGGTCTGGTTTCCTGTAGGAAACCAATGAAGATGAAATTGGTTCTTGGAATGAACCCACGGTAGTCTGGGAAATACTGTCAGAGAAGACGTTTTTCTGAATCATAAATAGTGAGGATTATGACTCATAAAGTAGGTCACTGAGAGGCTGATCTGATCTTGTGCATGGGAGAAAGTGAGAGAAGGCTGAAACTTACTCATGATTAAAAACACTAAACTTAACAGAATGATATCATCAGTAGGAACAAATTATCCAGTGTGCATTCCTGTCTGTTTTGATGAGGAATGGGGATTAGCTATCCCTACAGTAACTTCCGCACTGGGTGTTCAGAAAACAGTAGCACATTTCACTTTGTAGCAACTAAATAGGCAACTTAGCCTCATGTTCTCCATCCAGTCTTTGTATGTCTTGCTGCTCTTGCTTTTGGTGCTTTGGGAATCCACTGTGCTAATCATGATTTGTTTTCATTGAAGTTTTGTTGGAGTAATTGTTTACAGTGTATTGACTCTAAATAATAACAGTTTATTGTGCATAGGTAGCATGCAGATGGCTTAACCTAAATAGTTACCAAAACTCTGCTTGTATCCATCTGTTAAATGCCTTCAAGTTCAATTATCCAAATGCTAGGTTGGCTAAAGAGTCCCTTCTTCATAGTGTTTCAGTAGATGCACACAGATGTAAACTTGGAACTATTTTTCTCTAAAGGACAAGGATTCTGCCACTGTTGACTATGCTGTAAGATTTATACTTTGAGTTGTGTTGTATTGATGGTCTTTTGCTTTCAGCACTTTAAACTGCACTGAGCAGTTACATATAGGACTGAAGAAACGACTCCAGTTTTGGTGCTGTTGTTATCCTAGTAGCCATGTATTAAATAGTCTAGTCCCATGGGTCTGTAGTGCAGATAGCCACAAGTGTTCCATTTACTTCTTTAAATTGCATTGAGTTAGCAACCTGGATTTTGCCTACTTAATGTTGCGGTTTGTTGGTAGAAATTTTATAGCAAATGTGTTTTATGAGATGAAAACAAGTTGGCTTTTCTGTGATGGGTGTTCCTTACACATGCAACATTGAAGGGCAGTATCTTACTTGCATATAACTATGTTTAAAAAGTCAGTAAATGCTCCGTTCTTTACCTGGCAAGATGTGTACAAGTTTCTTTTCTTCATCTTTAGTTTACATTCTGCTCAGTTTTAATTAGTTTTAATTCCTTGTAAACATATGGGTGTTAGGAGATGTGCAGGAATTAATTTTCAGCTCACAGTAGTGGGGTTGGATGGAATGGTAGTGGTGGCATTGGGATGGACTGTTCTTGAGCATGGAAGAGGAGATCTTAGAAAATCAGTGAGTTCTTCTAGATCCCTCATCTTTTGAGGGCTGTATCCAATAGTACGGTACCAAGCAGATCTCTGAACAGTCCAAAATTTGCTCTTTTAAGGTTCAGGATTGTCGTCCTGCTTCATGTCGTGAACCCTCCTCTCAGGATCGATGAACTCCACAGTCTCAGACACTGCAGCCAAGGATGCCCTAACTAGTTCTTCCATGCCTGTAAGAATCAGGTCTTTATAGCATTTCCCCTTGTTGGTTATTCAGTCACGTATGTCAGGAGCTTATCATTAATGTGCTCAGGAAACCTTCTGGATTGCTTGTGCCCTGCTGTGTTGTTCCTACAACAGATATGAGGATGGTGAAAGTCCTCCATGAGGGCCAAAGCCTATAAATGTAAAGTTTCTTGTAGTTCGCTGAAGAAAGCCTTCCTACTACATGTTGTAAAGCCTGCTTGCGTACCTGGACTGCTCCTGGCTTGAGGAGTCCAGAACCTTATGGAAGACAGGGCTTCCTCCTTACTTCCCACCATGCTCTTATAGGTTCCATTTTCCTGCAGTTGTAACAGTGCTTTTGAACACTGCTGGGGACATGTGGTGCTGTGTTACTTTATGGTGAGGAAGGCAGTGTTTGGGACACAGCCTCGAAGCTAGCGTCCTTCTGTTCAGGGTACAAGTGTATCAAATACTTAGAAATATTGTTGTCTCTCTCTTGCAGGTTTTATCAGAGATACTAGAGGGACAGTTCGCTTTCCTCACCCGCTTTATAATTCATATAGTTAAATAGTTGAAAATTTGATAAAAATCAGTGTAGGAGAGAATGTCACCCTGAGGTGGTCTCATGAAGAAGCTGCTTCCATAGTGCGTCTGGTGAGTACTTAGCTATGAAGAAGGTCAAGACACAACCTTAAATAGCATAACCCAGAAGTAAGGCAGAACTGAGAACCAAAGTCTCCTGATTCAGTTCTGCGATAGTTTCAAAGTCTTTTAGCTAGGCTGGGGGAACATGCATTCTGGACAAAGCAGCTCTTTGCTAGGACCCTCATTTTGAAAATCCTTAAGCTTGGTTTGGTTTAGCTTTAACCATCTCAGTCACATTGCACTGAAGTAACTTTAACTTAGGCATTGCCTATTTGGTAGATTAGTTCTTAAAATAGTTCTTCTTTTTTTGTGCTGGAGATGTGTTTTAGTATTGTAGTCCATGTTAAACAGAAATGTTTCCCGCTACTTTGTAGGGTGGATTTTTATCACAAATAAATACCAATCAGTAATCTTAGTGCCACTTCTGTGCTCGTATTCTAACTGTATATTTACGCAGATAGTTCCAGTTCTGCAGTGCTGACTTGTGGCAAAAGTTGTTTTTTAGTTTGCAGTGTCACCTGTATGAAATTGCAGGCTAGGTAACTCAAGGAATTGATTGGATTTTTTCTAAAATACTGAATTAGTAACAAGGCTTAAATTGTGCATTACATCTTGCAGAATGAATGGTCTGTATACTGTACCTCATGGATCTTATTGTTCAGTATACCGTGTTCTGCTGTAGCTTTATTGCGTAGGTTTTGTTATAAATGTCGCAGAAGCTCACAGCTGCTTGGAAAACAAAGGAAGTTTTTGCATTTTATAAAACAAGTAGTTTGGCTGTTTTGTGTAACAAGATCCAGTCTACCTAATTGAAAAGAATATTAGGAGCACTCTTTTGTAGAGATGTAATACTTAATCATAGGCAAAAGTAGGCCTAGTGTACCTTAATTTTGTGGAGTTGAAGAATTTTATAGTTATGCTTTATAGAATATTTTATTGTCTCAAGATGATATCAAATTGCTCCTAATTTAGCATGTATGGCCATTCGCGTTATTAGCCAAGAAGTTAGTTCCCCAACCTGATTTGTGCTGTAACAAGGCTATAAATAGAGAACCTTTGGCCCCTGGGTACTTCTGCTTAGGGTCTCCCTGTGCAGCCCTCTAGTAATATGCTCTGTGGCATGCTTGGGTACCTGTCCATCTCCTGTCATCTGTTTGTTGGTCGTGGCAGCTTGTAACACCAGCCTCACAAACACAGCCTTGCAAGAAAATTGTTATGCAAAACAGCAAATTCAATGCTTTTACACTGCCTCATGTGATGGTGATTTGGTTATTAGCCAGGGCAATTAGTCTCTCTGCTGTAAACACAGAGGCATAAGAGTTGGCTGGGCTACTTTCTGTCCCCCAGAATGCTTTATTGCTTTTGCTGGTACTGGGTAGGTACTAAGGATACGATCCTGTAAAGTGCTGAACAGTCTTAATGTAGCTCAGCACACTCTATAACCACTTTAATTTCAGGCTGTTAGAATTACTCGGGTGTTTTCCTGAGTTCTGTCCAGGATGCTGTGTCCTTGTGGGATGAAGTTGTAGTGCACCAGAGGGCAGAATAAGCCTCCTGAGTGCTGCTTTCTAACGCCTGCATACAGTGTTCTTCTGTGTGTAGTTTACAAACTCCTTAAGCAATCCGACTCCTTTTAAGCAATCAAATTTTAGCTAGTTTTACACTTGGATTATTCTGCGTGTTTTTTTTTTAATGTAATACTTATATTACCTGTTCAAACAGATTTTGTGTGTGGCCTAGAAAGAAAGGCAATTCCAGTAATAAGTAACAATTGCCATTTTGTATGGTTCTTCATTTGACCCACTAAATATTTATGGCACTTCACACAGTCTTTGTAATTGTGGCCTGTATGGTCAGACTAAATAGATCTAAACCAAAATGTTTAGTAGCTTAGCGCGACTATTAATTTTATTAAGCAGATTAACTTTAATAGCTAAATACAGGTATTATGGCTGTGAATACATGAAAAGAACAATGGAATAACACGCTCGGTGTTACTAGTATGTATTAGAGTTATTAGCAAATATAAGCATTAACAAATAGCTCTCCAAACCAAGTACTCTTTATGTCAATACCAATGAGAAAATTAGGGTGTTAGGTTTATGGGCATGTTTTAACACCACAGAATATCTCATGACTGTTGTGTGCTAGTATTGTCTCTGTGCCCTGCTATTCCACCTCTCTCACTTTCTCCTTACCTGCCCCCTTCCCTCAACAAAAATCTTCTCCCTGCCCATGCTCCCAGGGAATTTCCCCCCCCCCCCCCCTTCTCTAGAAAACAGCACGAGTTTGTATGCTTTTTGGATTCCAGTAACCTTTATTTGTGGTTTCTATGATAACTTGTTAGGGTTTTGCTTTTTTGATCTCTGCCTTCATTTTTTCTTACGGATCACTTCCAGGATAAATGCAAAGCACATTTTTACTAATAATTTGCTTTCATTTTTTTTTTTTTACATGATACATGTAAATAATCATGTTTTTGAAAAAACTAAAAAGTATTTCAGATTTTAGTCAGATGTCAAAAGGACCAGACTCAGGACTTTTCCACATGGCTTGGAAATTAAATAGCAATATGTCATGGCTCTACAACTGAAGATTATAGATTTCTTTCAGGTTTCTTTGTGGCTTCAGTGGGTGTCTCTTGCAAATGCAAGTACGGGACATTTTAAAACTGCTGTTCCTGTGTTGTGCAGTTGCATACAAAGCAGGCTGAGCCCTGTGATGAATGAAGTGGTGTTTATCTTTGTGACCCTGATGACGGATAAAGTACCAACTCCTTCATCTCCTGCTTTGTGTGTGGTTTCTGCTTTAAGGCTCCGTAATTTGACTTCCTGACTGACTTCTGAATTTTGAATCTGTTGTAGTAGTAGGGGGCTGCAGTGGAATCCATGTTCATTCAGTGCTGTGGCCCTCGTTAGGTCTAGGTAGCTGTTGTTGAAATCAAGCTCTCAATTAGCTCTGCTGCTACATAAGTAAACATAAAAAAAAATATGCTTCAAAACAAATTTCAGAATTGGAATCTTGTTTGAGGGCATAAACGATGTTAAACTGAATGGTTAATAGATATATTTTCATATAATTTGTGCATCTCTACTTGAATTGTAGCACTTTTTAAGTGCAAAAATAATTGCTGAACTGATTTCTAAGTCTGGGGATGAGCAGAGGGAAGTGATGAAAAGGTCCTTGGTAGTTTTCCTTCTAACAGCTGCTGTAGGGGAAGAAAAAGCTGGTGGAAAGGGAAGGCAAACACTTGTGGCATTCATGCAGTTGTATTTTTTCTGTCAAATAGATGGCAGCAGAGTGTTGTATACAATAGAGCAGCCACATCGGGTAATGGGAATGAAAGAGGAATGACACTTCAAGCTGACTTGTATCAACTGCAGCCTTGAACAACTTGTAGTTAGGCATAAAATAGGAAAGAAAGCTATTATTGATAATGCAAGCGCAAAGAGGATGAAGAAGGGTATGAGATGCTATAAAGTACTGAATTTCTGGAATAGTCCCAGGTGGCAAAACTTAATCTTTTAAGGTATGTCGTCCACTCATGCAACATGATTGAAATCAGCTAACATAATATGCATGTCAAAATAAAGAGACAGAAAGAAAAAGAAAGTATTCACAAGTTGCAACTGAAAGTAATATACAGCTGCCTTGGGGTACTGTAGGAATTGGCCAGAATGCCTATTTTTTAGTTAAGCAAGTTAGAGAAAGGAAATGTCAGTCCTCAGTCAGGCAAGCATTCTTTGGTAAGGTTTGCTCAAATGTCACCTTTTTTTTTTTTTTAAAAGAAAGAGCTGCAGTCTGTTATGCCCTGATCCCCCAAATTAGATTTGCTGTTAAAATGAGCCAAGGTGCAGATCTGTCTCTAGAAGTGTTTGATTAATAATAGCTGTACAATGCTTGACTTAGTATTTGTTATGTACGAAATAAATGGCTGCAAAACACGGTCATCTAGGCATTTAAAGAGGCTTTTGTATGCTCGTCTGCTTCTAAAATTTTGTAGCAGGGCTTTCTCAAGATAAAGGTAGAATTGTCTATATCGAAGGCTTTGACTTTGATGTCAGTGATTGTTCAAGACCTGGGATTTTAAGATCTTGTAGAAGAATAGAAGCCTTAAAAATGAATATTATAGTGTGACTAAAGTAGTCTAGAGATTATGTCAAGGCTGGAAAAGCCAAGATAGGGTGCTGTCTTAGTCATAAAACACTTTATTTCTGATATGGCTGTGTGAGTGCTACCATCCTGTGTAAGCATAGCTTCAGTGTTTATTTTCCTGATGTACCTCATTAGAGTTTTACTTTCTATAAGCAGATGCTTTTGTAACCAAATTGACTGAAAAGCTGTTATAACAACAGCTTGGTGATACCCGGCAGGTTTCTATTGATAACTAATGTTTCTTTTTTGTCATACTTGGTGTTTTAGTGATCCATTCACCCACTTCTGCAGGCTAATAAGAAAAAACAACCTATAGCATAATTTATTTCTAAGAAGTTGGAAGAAAAGCATTTAATTCACTTTGAAGTGTATCAGCTAAAGCTAGCTGCTACAGCATACTGAGATCAGAGGGTAATGCAGGTTTACAGAAGTGTAGGTGACTTTCGGTATCGTTCATGAAACTATGGAGAATGCTGGTAGAATAGCTTTGATTTCTGGAGTTTACTCATTATGATTAAATTGTTGTTCATGCGGCTGTATAGTAAGTCTGCATGTGTTTTGGGTTTTTCCTTTAAAATTGAAGTGCTTTGACAATTCTAAGAAACTGTTGATTATATGCAATTATATGCAATACCTGTTATTTGAATGTTAAGCACTGCTGCAAGAGAATACGTGATTTTTTTTAAGATGAGTAATAACATGAAGCTACCTTAATGCATTTACTCTTGTTAAGTATCAAATTAATTTGTTATATCACATTTTAAAATTCTTATTGTGCCTCTTAGCACACTTCAATTGTTGTACATTAAATTATTGGAATTAAAAATATACTTGTTCTTATATATTTAGAAACCATTAACTAAGTTGCATTATAAATGAAATTCTGTGAAATACCTGTGAATACATGATAGTACATGCATTGCATTGGTTATTCAGATAAACTAGGTTGGAAAAACAGATGTTATATTTTTAAAATAAGCAGTTCGGAAGTTTGTTCCCCAGTTCTTCTTGGGGCTAAGTGCTGCAGGATCCTATTTAAGCAAAACACCGTTGAAATGAGTGCTTGTGGGGGGGGTTGGTGTCTCTTGCCTCTTTTCCATTGAGGTAAGGATGTTAGCTTGAATGACATCATTTAATTTTCTCAATTTTTGAAATGGTGTATTTGCATAACAAAGCAGTATTTTTTCCCTTTAGGATCATTAGTACTGCTGGTGTGTATGTGTGCGTGCATGTTTCTATTCTTCTTGCTGAGTAATGCTAGATTTGTTCTTTGTTCTGTGTAAGCTTGGCTTTGTGGTTTATGCAGTTTTAAAAACCTATGTTCATCCTCTCAACTTCCCTCATCAGTGGAAGAAATGCAATGTGCATCTTAAAGCTACTTGGTACGTTTTATGGGCATGCAAAATGAAATAAACTATTTTGTTGTAAAAATGGTTTTGCTTTTTTACAGCATAAAGCAGCACAGAGAACGTAAAGCACACTGTTTTTGCTAAAGAATTGTTGCAGTGAGATGTACACACTTAAAATCATAGAACCTATGATTAAGAAATTCTGTGTGGTCAGTAATGACAGCATGCATTTATATTAGGAGGGATTAATTTCACTGTTACTACAGTCTGTGGACACAAGTTTCTATTTTTCCTTTCACATTTTGGAAATTGAAGATGAAACAATTTAGATCCTTTAACTATAATGAAACTTCTTGTTGCTTCATGAGTTTCAATAAATTTTGGGAATGTTAAGAATAGACATCGTTGTTCAACATAGTGATGTTTTAAAGAAAAAGGCAAAAAGTAAGTTGTCGTTTTGGGATGTTTAGGATCATTTACATTCTCCAGTTTTTAGCAATATTCTATACAGATTCCCTCAAGGTCCTTGCTTTTTAACTGTTTCTCTTCCATAAATTGGATAACTGTTTACTTCATGTGTGTTTACTTTGTAAACAGTGTCCACTTGGTATTTATTCATAGTCTGTCCAAATCAGGAATCAGATTGTTTAGTGTTGCTACAGTTATATTTTATTCTGTTGCCGCTGTATTACGCTTTAGCAGACGGAAAAACATTATTCAGGAAATGGATTGGTTCTCCTCAGAAGTGAGGAACTAGGTATTAGGAACACTTGGGTCTGGGGAAAATCTTGATCAATGTTTGTGCCCTAATGTGCAGCTTGTTTTGCGGAGGAGTTAGGTGTTTTTCTGAACAATAAGCTGTTATGCAAAATACTTCTTTAAACTCAGCTCTTTCCATTGTGTTAAGAGCTCTTCAACTTCTTTTAGTTTTTTCTTTGACATTTTTTGATGTGTAGCTGTATCAAGCATCTTTGGCAATAGACTCAGACTCCAGAGTGTAATTAGCACAAGGAGGAGCAGCCTGGTGGCTTTTCTCACTATACAGCTATCCATACTAGCTTTCCATTACTTTATTTTTTCATTAAGCATTTACTGAATATATTGGCTTGAATAATTGCATTGTGAATGCCTAAACTGCATTTTTGCTATAACTGTGATGCAAAGAAATAGCATTTTAATTTTAGCCAGACATTCTTGCATAATGTTGCTTTGTGGTGATGCAATTTCACTGGCATAGCATCAGAACAAAGAACACAGCATCAAACAGGAATATAAAAACAAATTAAAGGATGCTAGAAGTTTGAAGCGCTGCTTTAAAGATTTTAATATGCTTAATATTCTAGATTTTTAAAAGCTTTTTCTGTGTTTATGTAATAAGTAAGTTCTGTGGAGCATTTCTAATTTTATGTTGGTGTAATACTTTCTTTCTTTGACTCGTCTCTAAAACTGCATTGTGGCAAAGAACATCCTCTAGAAATGATGTATTTTAATTACAAGGCATATATATGCGACCTATGTATTTAGTTAGCTGGGTAGTAAAATTTAATTGCAAAGCTTGAAGGAAAAAAAAAAAAGCTCCTGAAAACACTGTATGCATTCAGCACACTTGAGTGTATGGAGCTAGTAAAAGATTGTTTACTAAAACCATGTTATCTAAAATACCAATTCCACTAAAAATAGACTGAGAATTGCATTGAGTAGAGGATAATATAAGATGCTAATTATTTATGATACTGATCTCTTCTACACTGTAATCTCTTCAATGTATGAACTTCAATTATAGTAGCAGTTCTTGTCAGTTTTATCTGAAATAAAATGGTATATAATTCTTCCTGCTGATTTCAAAAGGTACAACTTAATTGAAACAATATGGTATGTAAATAGCCGATAAACGAGAATTCTTTTCAAATGTACTACACAATTCTGTAACAACAACAACAACAAAAAAAAACAAACCACCACCTTTCAGGTCTTTTGGAAAACTAGATTTTTTCTGAAGGTGGTGGCAGTAATTCTACTGAAAGAGAATAGAGTTGATTGATTTGTCATGAGGTCTGATCCAAAGGCCACTGAAGTCAATGGAGGGGACTCTGTGTACAGTGCTTGGGAGTATTTCTAACTTGTGGTGTTTTTTTTTTTTGTTACTGCTCTGTTCTGTGCCTAATACTTTGGTTTTGTTCGGATTCTAGTATTCTAGGTAGTGTGAATTTTTCTCTTGTCAAATTTAGATGCTTCAGTATTGTTATTGAATGTATGAAATTAGCAAGTATTTACATTCTACAATGTTACTATATTTGCTGCAATATTTTTATTAAATAGTTTAGTGATGAGAAATACGTATTAGGAAGTTGGACTAAACACTGGATGCTAAGTAAGATTTAAAAGAATGCCATACAAGCCAGATGAAGACCAAAACTTCAGGTAGTTTTTGAGAATTGCATACTGTTAACCTTGTTTAAATTGTGTAAGTAGTACTCTATTACTTAGAATTCGTTGTCTTATATTTGTGGTTAAGGTACTGAACTGGAATTCCTCTATAAATATTGGTGTACGGTATTCTTTATTTATACTAAAAAAATCAAAGCAAATGACTTGAACGTTCTTTTCAGTGCTTCAATTTAAATAATTGGAAATCTGATGATTAGCATCAAGTCATGTTGAAGACAAAATTTCACAATAATGACATGCAACTTATCAATATAAATAACTTATGATAGTGTCAATGTAGATTTAGTAATCTAAGAACAGTAATACTTTTGCAATTTAATGGTTGAAAACGCATGTAACACTATCTAACATGAAAACCTGTCCTCATTCAAAGGGCAATTTTGCCATTGATTCTGAGGTTCCATACTAAAGTTGAAATATATTTTTTTAAATCCAAGAATGCTTTGCTTTAAAACAAAAGAGTAGATGGGAGGGGAAGCAAAGAAAGTTTAATATGGTGAGACCCATGGAAAACAAAACAAAAAAAAAAACCAGAATTGTCTGCTATATATTATCCTTTCTGTCAGCAAGTATAGATTAAAGTTGACTTTGCTTCTGTAAGCAAATGTTAACTTTTTTTTTTTGGGGGGGGGGGAGGGCTATCTTTCTTAATGACATGTTACACATGCATATTTACTGTTAGATGTTAACGTGTTCACAATGTGCACTGTTAATAAAGTAAAACATGTGGCTTTCTAATGCCATGGAGTATAAATAATTTGAAGACTTAAACATCACTAGAACAATATCTTGAAAACATAATTATGTTTTAAGGCAAACAAGTAATTGAACCTTAATTTAGATGTAGCTTAAGTTTTAATTTATGGTTGGTTTTTTTAAAGAAGACAGGCACTTCTGTGGGATGTGGAAGGATGAACACTTAACATTAAATTCCTAAAGAACTTTTTCCATATTATAATTAAATGTTATGAATAAAAAGTTTACACGTTTTTTCAAGTGGCTTTCATTCACTATATCTATGAGTTTGTAAAGAACTTCCCGAGGTATATGTGCATGTGTAGAAACCTGGCTGTCACTAGAAATTTGCTTAGGTGTGCCATTCAGTTCATTTGTGTGCTCATCTCTACCTGTTGTGTAGATTACGCTGCAAGACTTCCAACACAGAAGATATTTCTTAATGTGTCTTCTAAGCTCTGGGAGGGCTCTGGTGTGGCTTATAGCATCTTTTTTGGACTGCAGTACGTGATGATAGAGAGTGCTTCAAATGAAGCAGTTGATAACAATATTTTTGGTCTACTTCCACTAGTGTACTGTTAGATACCTTACTTCAGACTAAGCTTTCTAACATGATTTTTGGTTTTATTTGGACTGCTGTTTGTACAGCATGTTTATTGTATGTCCTTGAACATGACTTAGTGCTTTTTTTGCTTAGCTTTCAGCCTATGTAAACCATTTTGTACAATGCAATTAGATTTGCATAAAATCAAACTATACTTGTTAAATTAATATAATTTTCTTATGCTATAAAATTGTAGTTAAATGTTTGATATAAATGTAGGTGGGTGTATTTATAAAATGAAGCACAATTTATTTGTAGGCATAGCCTGTAAATGCAAACGTGTACTTGGGTACAACCTCTAAATACAAATCTAAACAGCATAGATCTTTCTGACAGTCTGTACTGGCCCATCTGTACTTTGTATCTTTAGTAAAATATTTATTAGTACATGTAATAACATACTTGTACATTGTCATATAACATTTAGAACCAGTTTTTTTTTTTTTGCTTAAGAAATTGTGATTGAAAATGAGATGGCAATCAGGAAATAGTTATTTTGTAAATGACTAATTTAAAGGATCTTTGTAAAATGAAAGATCTGTAGAGTTCTAGTCATTGTATTTCTCTTAACATAGAAACATATTGCAATTAGGATTAAAATAGTGTTGTAAAGTGATAAATTGCTTTCCTGACAGACAGTGAAATCTGGAGGGTGTACTATTTGCATTGTTGTTTTTATGACTATTAGATATATTTTATCTGAATTTTTATTTTCCTTCTCCCTGTTTTTTATAACACTGTGTGGGAAACTAATAGATGCATGGAATTACTGACTTACTGACAGAGCAGAAAAAAGTGCTATAACTGTTTATTAAATTTAGTTACTGTACTATGCATGTTCAACTGCATTGCTATAATGTTTAGTTGCATTGTGTGGCACACATGAATTACTTGGAATGCCATCAAAGCTATTTTCTACGTATTAATAATGCTAAATATTTCAAGTATTTGTCATGTCATGAGCTAAATGTAATGATAATAGTACAAGTGTAGTAGATTGGGTGTTGCATTACTATTAAAACTTACCAAGTTAAAAGTACAAAAGCCAGACTGAATGAATTAGTCTTTCATCTTTTTTTTCCTCTTCTTCTGTCACTTTTTGATTTAAGTTTTCTTTTCTTTTTTGTTAGATGGGTGGTAAGCACTGAGAGTATGTGAAAATGTTACACTTTGGAACTGATTTAAAAGACTTTGACTAGAACCATCTGTTCCCACCTTCTAATCTTCAAGCTCTTGAAAAATAGGCCAAACCTTATCCCAGGGGGTCCAGTGGATACAACTATCTTCAACAATAATAAGATGCAAAAATCCAAAATACACAGATACCAAAAGCTCAATGATCTGTAGCAACCTACTCTTACTTCTGGGTACTTTTTCGCAGTTCTGCTTTCTTAGGTGGGAAGGGGAATATAGGATACATATGGGGAAAAAGGGGAAGCCACCTATTTGTCTCCATGTTAAACAGTATGATACTAGCACAATGAAACTTGAAAAAGAAACATCATCACCTTGCCTGCCTACTACACGTGCACACGTTTCCACTTTGACAGAGGAACTGATTTTCTATATACTCTCTGCCCTCAAACTGTGTTGCCTTGTCCCGGAAAAACGTTCCATTTTTCTTTTTAGGACTAAAAGTGAGTCTGAACCTCACCTTTTAAAATTAATAAAATAAAATTAATGGATGCACAGTGATTTGTGACTCATTATAAATACACATCCACGTAGTATGCAAAAGCTGAAGCTGGCCTCATTCTCACCAATAAATGCAGTTATGCTGTGAATACATTCACCCTGAGATCTCTCTTTTTGTATGAAGTCCACTCTGAGAATATGTTGTTTACTAATGGCATATCTGGGCTTTATCCCAGGTGCTGGAGACATGATCCTCACCTTTCACAACATGAGCTCTGCAACAGCTGTGTACCCACAGCATCAGTTCAGAGGGTTATGATTTCCAAATGCAGGTCTTAGCAGGAGTCAGATCTTAGGCTATTGTATTTCCTCCTGGAAGAAAAGCTCTCTAGCCAACTTTCAGAACCAAATTTCTGTATTAAACTTCTGGAAAATAAATGATACTGTGTATCCCTGTCAAACCTGAAGAAAGGTAGCTGTTGGCTAGTGTGGCCCCCTGATCAAGAAAGTCAAAGAAATTGTACCTACGTAGGTGCCTACATGGAGGGAAAGCAGGGAAGAGAGGCTGTTTGTTTGCTGTATATTAAATACTTCGCATACTATAGGCGCCACAGAGAAATCTTTTTTTTTTTTAAAGCATATTAACATTGTGATAGAAGACAATGGAATTATTTTACTGTATGTTCCTGAGGTGTTGCTCGGAAAAGGGAGATACCAAGCATACAGAAATGTGTGCTGTGGAACTGGTGTTGGTAGCTGACTAGATTGTTTCAGTCCCATCTAGGACTTGTAACATAGCCTGTACGCCCTAATACTACTCCTACTATTTTGTATTCACATTAAAAAAAAAAAAAAAGTACTACTGTAGAGTGATTTAGGAATAGTATTTTGCTGTTTTTCATATGCTACATGTAAAGCGGAAAACGAAGCTGGCTGCAAACCAATTGTGTCCTCAGGTTGCTCTACCACCTTCACATCATTGTCATGCTTCGCCTCTGACTTAAGGGCTTTAGAGAGCAGCTGAGAGTGGATACCAAACTGCCTCTGCCCTTTTACTGCCATACCATGATTGTCTTGGAGTGTAATCTTAAGAAAAAAAAAAAAAAAAAAAACTCCTCCCTACTAATATAAATGTTTAACTATTTTTTTCAAATTCTTCCTCTAGAGAGGCACACTTTCAAGGCCTATTCTAACTGCTGTGCCTAAGATGCTGCTGTTCCTTGAGCTAGCTCATTTAAAACAATTTGTTTGCAGAGTATCCATCTGCTTCTGTAAGAATTGTTTTTACTTCCACAGTGAAAAATAACAGAACATAACTGCATCGACAAGTAGGAGGACGTGTTGGCTGTCCATTTGAACTGTGCTGCTAATATAGATTTCAATAATATAGATTTTAAGTTCGATGCAGCAAGGACTATAGCTCCTCGATGTTACTGCCTTTCCTGCAAGGTCTGCCATTGTGGCACCTGACGTGCATGGCCATGGGTGTTCTACATGAAGTGAAGAAAGCAAAAACTTTCATCTTCTGGCTTCCTACTTCAAAGCAAAGAGCTGCAACATAGCGGTTCAAAGATAAGCAATTCTCAGAACTGCTTACGTTTCCCTAGCAGAATGTATATATTGTAGTCATTTAGTAGTAGTATTGCGTGGGTCACTTCATACTTGCATATTCTAATGACTAGGTTATGTTTATAAAATTGCTTTGGAAAAATAAATTCTTTAGTTTTGTTTTTAAGTGTTGTGTTCTGTGGGAATAATTCAGACTTTGCAATGTGGTAACTGTTTTTACTTTGTCAGGCACTATTATTAGCATGCTCCAGACATGACATGATTGTAAGCTAAGCTAATGGAGATGGCTGATTTTTTTTGTTGTTGTTTGAAAAACACACATTGGATATTTTTTAGTTGTTCTTTTATGTTGACTTTCTTTTTGCCTAAGACAGCAGGGTACTTTTTCATTTCTGTTGCAGGTGCATACAGCACTTGATGTATCCAGTTAAATCAGCACTCCACTTAATGTTTCTTATCATAGCCAGAGCCTGATCCTTTGATAGGAGTAAGAAAACATGATATCTCCCATCTCCTCTCCCTGCAGTGTCTGTAGGAAAACTGAAATATGTTGCTAGAATAGGAAGCAAGGCAGTAGTTTTATTAAACAGTGAATGTTCACACTGTTTTGTTCAGTGTACCAATAGTAATTGTTAATTCAGGTAGTCAAGATAATAGTAGTTCTCTCAGGATCAGAAGCATAGGCACAAGGGTAATGGTTACAGCTGTAAACATCTCGAATGCAGATGTTGCTTTAGATGTTTGCACTGTGTATCTTTGACTAATGTGCTAACTAGTATGGTCTTTAGAAAGAGCTGCTGGTCCCTGTGTTTTAATTATACAATGTTTGCCTATATGTGAATCCTATCAAAGAATCCTATCAAGCCCATGAATTACTGCTGTTAGAAGCAATGACCAGCAAAGCTTTGTGTAACATTGATATTGCAGATTTCAGGAGCTAGTGCGTTTCACTTCCAGTTCTTCAGTTCTCCCTTTGGTCTAGTGAACTGTTAGGACGTAGGACAGTTCTGTAACTCAGCTTATCACAATTTATTTCAGGATGTTTTTTGTAGATATGTTTTTATTTCAGACTTGAAGTATTTTAAATAAGTGATGATAGCGACATTTTAAAACAAAATTATTGCTTGGATAACTTTATTTTAAAAATTGGAAGAGGTATGTTTTCCCATCTTGCTCATCGTGATAGCCAGTTAGACTGAAACTTTTCAGAAGAGCAGGATTTTGACAGTGCCTGTAGTAGTTATTCATTGTTATAGTGTATCCAAGGTTGTGATATTCTTGAAAGAAAAAATAAAAAGTAGTTTCTGAATTAAGTGACACTCTCCCTTCTTCAATGAGCTAAGCATTTTATACCTATAAGCTTATAAATGCAAAAATTTTTTACTATGGAAATGAAGTAATTACAGTACACGTCTAAGTATTTTTAAGTATTAGGCATGTGTGCAATAACGCAGTTCTCTAGACCTTCTGTGACCCTGTTGATTTCTTACAGTTAAATAACAGTAGGTATATTAGATACCGTATGTAATTTCATCAGTATGCATTAAAAGTAGATAGTGATTGCTAAGCTTTTTCTTGGTCTTTTGTACAATAAAACAGGAAACAATTTGGTTGGCGACATAGAGTTGGAATGCAGTACGAAAATGAAATAAGATAAAACTCCCTATGGAGAAGCAGTCTGCATGTTACACCCTGAAGGGATGAATGCTGATACTGTGCACGAAGGGCTTCTTTAGAGTCTTGGAATTTCTAAATATTTATTATGGCAGTATAAAATGGTTGAATTACATAATGTGTTGCTGTTTCCTGCTTTCTATATCCTGAAAATACTTGATAATCTTAAGCTTAAATACTTCTTGTAGTTGCATTAGAGTTCTGCAGATAGGAGCCGTGAAATAATCAATGTTATTGAAAAAAAAAATTAAGAGCAAAAGGGAGATTAGAAGGGCACATATTCTAACGGTTAAAGTACTAGGCTAAAAGTAGGAGTCCAGGGTTTTAACTCTTCTCTCACCAATGACTGTAGGGAAGTGAAGGGAGCCTTAAGTTCTAATATGTGGAGTGGTGTGATGCTCACTTGTTACAATCTTTGCAATTCATTGTGTGAAGTCCTGTATATTGCTATTGCGATTTATTTAGACAGATGATTTGTTTTGAAGATTTATGATGCAAACATATACACCGAAAATTGTTTTCATCTGTAAAAACTTCTTCAGGCTTTGAAGGACAGAGCCTCTGTTCTTTTACTTTTCTCTTTTGGAGAATCTTTGAGTATTACTTCTATTGTTGTTCATCAGTAGCAATGTTACGGTAAAGTACAGATGTCAAGCTGTTCACGAAACTGAACAAAAGGTGCACTGGAACAACATATATGCAGTTATTGAGTTACTAGACCTGATATGTTTTTACCTTAATGTTAATATATTTACTTGAAGCTTAAAATGTATTGGAGATGGTTGAATTGTTACCAGAGAAAAGGGGGGAGGAGGAGAACTCCCTCACAAATAATAGAGGATCTTAGTATTCTGAGTAACTTGGAGAGGAAAAACAACACAGTTGTTTACAGAGTTGGAAAAACTGATATTTATTAAAGATCTGCATTTGTAGTTAAAAAAAAAAAAAGTGCCGTGTACACATCTTTAAGCAGCCATGTCATGCTCTAAAACTGAAGTTTAAAAAAAGCTGTGTTTTCTAACCTCGTGAGTCCAGTCTGTGCCATGTTGGGCTGCAACACATGGTTCTGAAGCTCCTGGAGATTTTCAGCAGCTAGTTCTGTTTGGGCATAGGAGATGTACCAGAGGCAGAAGCTGTGCCAGCACTTCCCCACTTCTGTACAAGCTACTGATCTGGCAAAGAATAAATATGTCTTTAACAAGATCCCACTTGGTGTTTCCTATTGTGCCATTGTCACCAAAACTGCTTTTGTCCTCCCAGATGGAGCTCTGAAATCACTAGAGTAAAAATCTGTTAGCTGCTTCTCAGTCTCAGTCCGTCTAGGATTTAGCTCTCGTATTTTCCTGAGAGAGTGCTGCCTGCTCTGGCTGCTAATGTTATCACTTTAGGGGGAGAATATGTGGAATGGTGTGACTGCAGCATGAGGTTTGGAATGAGTAGCTGCGTGTTGTCACAAGTGGGATTCAACAAATCAACACGAGTAGATGTACGTGTCCTACAAGAGGAGCCACTGAGCTGGGTAATGAACTCTGGCTTCTGTTCTCCTACCTTGCGGAAGAGCTGGTGTAACATCAAGCTTCCACATGTGAATTCACACACTTCTTATTGCATAGAGCTTTAAGGAAGAAAACTCAAATAATTCTTAAATCTAAAGACAGATTTTAACTGAGCAATAGGAAGTTGCATTGTAGGACTTCAGAGTTGCATTGCCATTTTGAGCATACTGTTTTGTTTTTTTGTTTGTTTTTAAGTGGTAACACAGAGATAAGAACTACTGCAAAAAGTCATCACTCCTGATTAGCGCTATATACCTTTGTATTAGCTATTCTTGGAAAATGGCCTGCCTCTTTGTCTTCTCCAATGACAATTCCATCCTTTTGTTGACTTCTAGAGGAACAAAGTTTGTGTCCTCACGAGTAAGAAAGCTTATAGATTATAGATTTTCCCAGGCTGTGACGCCAAAATAAAGGTTTATGAATGTAGCAGGCAAAACACTCTCTTAGTAATACCTCCTGGCTTTAGTGAAATGATGTGCAAGCATTTTCCCATTACTTGAGTGGGCAAACTAGAGTCCATTTTAAAAATAATGCCCCAAGTCTCTTGGGTACAATGTGATCACTCCAGAGTTTTATGATAGACTGACAGCTATGTCTTGCTGAATTGATTCAGGCTTCCTGTTGACTCACTGTTCTCTGGCAGAAGGCTAACATGCTTGGTTTAGTTGGTGCATAGCTAACACAGGCTAGGTCTTGTTAATCTTGTGAATTTTTTTTTTTTGCGGTGGCCAATAAAGAGCAGCACAACTCTTCACACCTTTCACTGGTTATTATGAGTCAGATATTCAGGTGGAACTCAGGTGGAACTGAAGAAAAGAGACTTTAGTGGTATCCAACCATTAGTCTGCTGTACAAGAAACATTCATGTATTACTAAGGTGGTTTGGAAAAGCTACTCCTGGATGTCTGATATAATGCCAAGTCCATTCTTAAAAATGAAGTGACTAAGAACCTGATGTCAGTCTACCAGGTGAAATATATACTGGCATTTATTTTTTCATGGTATCCTTTGCCGTCATGCTGGGACAGTGATTCTCACAGTTTCTGTACCGATGGGCTACTGTTTACCCTTTGCATTTTTTCATGGAGGACTGTGGGTGTTTCTGCAGAGTTTTTAATTAAGAACATTTAAAGGAGATATGGTTCTGTAGATCAGACTGTTTGCTTTGAGCTTGTGGACCGTCAGAGACAGGGTATGGAAAACAGTATGCTGAGGAATTAACTTAATGTAGCTGAACAGCTATATTTAATAAGCAGCAGTAACAGCTTTGTGTCTCAGCTTCAATTCTTGAAGATGTAATTACTAAAAACTTTCTGCGCCCCAGTGCTGACTCTTCTTTTAACTCTAAGGCACAGATTTTCTACAGTTATCCTAAACTGTAAAACATCAAAAGTCATTTACAGCTTTTCACCAGCAAATATGAAAGCTTCATTAAAAATTTCTGTATATTTTCCTTTGTCTTTCATCAAATATAATGACCTGTTATAATCCCTTAAGATGCAAATTAGAGTACCAATTAATTATGATATTAAGACTACAGTTCTTCCCCTGAGCTTTTCTATATTGGCCGAAGATGTTAGTACAGTTCACTCAGCTGCAAAAATCAAAACAGCATTGTTTTCTGTTCAAGGAGCAGTCTGGTATGAGTAAAATACTTCTCTAGGATTAGATGAGAACATACACCTTCCTTTCATTAGGAGAAAAAAAAGCATTTTTAGATCTTCGGCTATTACACTGATCGTCGGGATACATTTTTTCTCTACAAATAAGGAGTAAGGTTATAGTACTACTAATGATGTGCTTCACAATTTACTTAAGTGTTTGGCACTTTGAGTGAAACCACAACAGATGCATGGGAAAAGTAAAAACCAACCAGCCAACCAAAAAAGCCCCCAAACAAACACTCCCCTCCCTCTGCTGCCAAATTATATGTATGGGAAGAGGGAATGAAGAGAACCTCTGTGTATATAAAGGGAGATGTGGGAAATTTAAAACAATTTTATGCTTGTGATTTAAAAACAAAACATCACCTTGAGATGTACTGGTGAGTTCATTCATTAAGAAATATGGCCAAGAGGACTAGAAGAGTATCTGGCAGATATTTTGGTTCATGGCAGAAGAACAAGAACATATAAGCTTCTTAACAGGACAGAATGATACTGAGGCATCAGCCAAAACTGTTGTGTTTAGACAAGTATGATTTTACTATTAACACAGCAGATGGAATGCTGCACTAAAGCTTCCCTTTATTTAACATGCAAAGTAAAAGTTACTGATGCTCAAAGATTTTGTATAGAGGCTTTCATTTTAACATGTGTAAAACAGTTAGTTTGCCATATAACAAAAGTTTCTTAATTCTGCTTGGAAGTAACTGTAACTCTGTCATACAAGTGCAATTAATACTTATCTAAATAGGTAAACGGTGTTATACCTGATATTATCCGTTCACAGTATATGCGAGTTATTTTTTATATTTCCTTGTCTTTCATTGCTTTTTTCTTTAAGCAGTAACTTATGTTAGTAATAGTTTTCTTCCTTTTCCCTTCCTTTTGTTTTCAGGGGATGGAGGTGTGGGAAAGGGGAAAGGGCACAATGAAGAGAAAAACAGTGTTTTTGTAGCTTTTAAATCGTCCTAGCCAGTCACTGAAGTTCACGCCTCACTGAGATAAAATGAGAATGTTGGAGTGCATATTTAGCTGGTAGTAAAACGTGTGGGACAAGATCGATTTCACAGTGTGGTATCCATAGGCTGTTCCCTCAAGGATGGGTAAAAGGCGGCAGTGCCACATCTGCAGAACAGATGCAGGCAGGAGCAAAATCATGCTCCTCTTGGGAGGGCTTGGACAGCACTAGAGAGAGGATTCAGAAATGCGTTTGCAGGAGGTATTCTGCCCAATGAGGCAAAAAGATTTTTTTCCTAGAGAAAATCAGTCAAAATTTCAACATTATTTAAAATGTTTCCTTGTTTTAGATGTATTTTTTGTATATATGTGCACATACATACTCGTGCAGCTTGTCACCTTGCCTCTGCCTTACTCAAGTGGAACTGCTGACTGTGCTAGACTTTTCTCCTTGTACCATATTTTCCTGTTGATATATATGTAAAACAGAATTCAACCATTCTGGCAACCCAGTGCTCATGTGAGTGAGTACCTTTTCTGCTTTGTGAGTACTCCTGCAGGGGCTGCTAGAATTTAGCCTATGTATAGTTTTCCTGGTATCACCAATACAGCTACTCAAAATCATGTGGTTTTAGCCATAGTTGTATTTTGTCTTGTATTTAAGACCTTAGTGTATTGTGTTCTTTCCCAAAAAAAGCTTCTCTGCAGTCTTAAGGAGTAGTCATATTTTTCTTGTAATGAAGCATTTCCCTTTTTTTTTTTTACTATAGCAATGCAGGAGCTGGGGCATTTATAAAGCAATAGGCTGTATCCCCATTCTCTTGCACTTATCCCCTCATTCACGCAAAAGAATTCAGTGGTGGTGACCTTGCATGAAAATTTGGTAGGGAAGACCAATTGTCTTCTCGTTTTGAGATGTTTCAGTAGTGCTCTTCTGCAGACTATCAGATAAAACCCTAAATTTTGTCAAACTGAGGTGATGTTCCATTTACTGTAATGTTAAAAGGAATTAATCTTTTATGAAGACTGCTAAACTCTTAACAGATGTCCTATGTATAGTCTAATTTCGTTTTCCACTGCCGGAACACCTTTTTGCCGTATATCATGGCATCTTTAAAAAGAACTGTGTTCACAGATACACGATGATTGTTTTGTTTGACAAAAATGCTAAGAATGAAATTTTAATTTGTTGAAATGTATTTTACCTTACTCTTCTATGCAAAAACACCTGTTGAGCTTTCCCCTGATTCTCACGAACAGCTGACTGGAGACCAGTCATGAAAGTTTGTCTTTGACAGAAAAATACTGAGAGCTTTTATTGTCAGATGAAAAAACTAACTGTCCGCAGCTCTGGTCCTAATTAAACTTTATTGAGCAATTTGTATTACAACCGAAATAATAAAAAAAAAAAAAGAAAAAAATCTTTTGTCTGTTTTAGCATCTAATTTTCATCTGATATCCATTAGTTTGCTGAAGTTATTTTATTTGTATTTTCTGGTTATACATTTAATTACAGAAGCACATGGCATATGGGCTCAGAATGCTAGAAAAGGAGAGTTAGCCTATCTAGACTAAGAAACAGGAAAGAGAAAGGTACTTGTTTTGTCAGTCATAGGCAAGTCATGGTAATTCTTTAGTGAAAGTACATTTCTTGACATCTTCAATGCCAGAATAGGTCTGTAACTTAAAACTACATTTCCTTTTTCTTAATTCACTTTCAAGGCAGAAATTGAGTAAAAAACTTACACCATTAGAGTTTGTGGCATAAAACAGGTTTGCAGCTTCCATTTTCTGATTTCTCATATTTTAGTCTTTAACAGTTGTTTTAGAATGGACAGTTCCATGCTCTAGAGCATCATGAAGCTGACAGAGGAAAGGGAAACTGCAAATCACACTTATAAATTATTGGGGAAAACGTTATAACTATGACTGAATGAAACTTTGAAGACTTTCATTAGAAACATTTTTTTCGAGTAATTTTGAGCATCTTTTTGCCATGACCTGGAATTTTAAGGACAGGCATAAACCCAGGGGCTTTGCTAACCTATAAGTCTTCCTAGAAATAAACAGAATGATGTTCTGAAATCAGGTAAGATTTCAGACCCTGTTATGACGTACACATTCCTTAATGTTTTGGGGGTCCTGTTGTCCTTTGTTTCTTTGACCATTTACCAGTGTATGGTTCTACCAGAGGCAGTGCAAAGTTTCTATGTGCTGCAGCCAGAAATCGGTTTTGTCACAGCAAACGAGAGTGGGAAATGCCTGCGTCTCCTGTCGGAGCTGGGAAAAGCTGCTGCCTCGTTCTGACCTCTCCTTTTGGGGCTGCAGCAGCCAACTTGGCTCTACACCCCTCTGACTTTCACAGCTTATGGGCATGGACACCCTCACTTGGGATTGTTTTGCTGCTCCCCAGCAATCTGCACCTCTAGACTACTGCTGCTTTTGCATGTGTGTAAAACCAGCCATGGTTTTGCCCCACTGGGATGCTGCGGAGACCAAATGTAACTGGAGATGTTTGGAGAGAGGCCTCCTGGGAGAGTCCAGAGCTGTTCTTGTGAATCCAGCATGCAGGTGGCATGTGCATAAATTAACATCACTGACTGCAGGTGGGAGTTGTATTAATTTTCTCTCTGCACTGACAGACTAATACAAACATTGCAGTGTAAAATCAAAGCTGTTAGCTAATATTTCAATGTAAGGGTCAGTGAGCCTCTGAAACTAAAAATATCTTTTGAAAACCAACAAAATTTTGGGAAGGCTCATATAAAATATTAAAAAGACCAAGGAACACTTCAAATTTTCACCTAGCTGAGATAGGTAGGTGTTCACTTGCCACGTTCTTTCCTTTTCTTGTAAAAGGTCTTTGTGAGGTGGGGGGAAGTAGATTTAACTTGGTGAGAGAAGAGCAAAGTGAAAATTTTACTCTCTTCAGCAACTTTTTTTTTCAGATATTTCAATCTGTTTTCATTTGCAAAATCCTGATGGAATGATCTTGAAAGAGTTATGCCTGTTGATCTTGGCATTTCGTGATCTTACTCCATGCAGTGTGAAGGACCTGCTGCTTGTCCCAGAAATTATGAAATTGAGTGGAGATTGATCTTGGATGTGTTCCAGTATCATTCCTGAAACCTTACATTTTATGAGCTCTCCCCTTTTTCCTCAGATTCACCCCCCCCCGACACACACACATTTGCAGTGACTTTTGTAGGACCAAAGATTTCACTTTCACTACATGTAAAAAAATGAGAATGTATAGCTTGATATAGACATCAAGACTAATATGTTTCATAAAATAGTATTAAAATGCTTTTAAACTCTTGTTGCTGACTACTGTCTCCTGACTTAAGTAGGGTATCTGTATGTTATTCCTTTTTTTTTTTTTTGAAAAATGTGGTCTCCTGCAATGACCACAACACTGGATTGCTGTTGGGTTTATGACCCTTCTAATTAAAGACCACATGCTTAAATAAGTATGCAAATATACATGTGACAGTTTAATTTAAAAAAAAAAAAAAAAAGTATTAAAAAAGTATAATTCATCTTTGCATAGGAATTTCTACTGATTTGAAGTCCCAATACCTGAATGACTGAACTTTCCTTTTCGTTGAGACCCCCATGAGATGAATTCCACAAAGGCTGCCCCGCCCTGGATAGGAATTACTCTTTGTATCAGTCTGTCAAGATCTTCTAAATCTTTGCAATTTTCTTTTTGAATGGGGTGAATGCTTTGACTTCCCTTATGAGATACTTGGTGATTTCGTTCATTCCTACTAGCTTTCATTTCCTAATACCTAGGTTAGCAATATCAGTTAGCTTCCTACTGATCTTAAACAATGATTAAGTAAAACAACCACAAACTTAGCTCCTGCGCAGCAGTTGGGGGATCAGTGACTTCTGGTTTTGGTTTTGAATCCAGCTCCTACATTAATTCATATTCAGAACTTTTTTTTTAGTTTTTTTTTCAAATAGGTGAAAGCATCTTGAATAGCTGTTTTGTGCCTCCCACTGAGTGTAGCTGTCCTGTTGACTTCCACATGCCTCCCTTTCACAGGAGGTGAAGTCATTGGATCAAGTATTCGTCGCCGAGTTGTTTCCAGAAGCTTTCTGCTGGTTTCCAATGTTCTGAAAATATTCTAGGCAAAACATCCAGCTAAAAAGGTTAAAGGATTTAGTTCATTACTTAGCAGTATTATTGAATGTATGCTTTCTTGTATAATATTACATAGTGTATTTCACATCGTATTTTACTCTCCAGTGTCCAGGTGTAGCTGCTTTAAGAGCGTGCCTAGTCTGTGCTCAGTTACTGAAGTAAAGATTTTTTTCTTCTCAAATTGACACTTTTCTGTGCATGGCTGTCTTCTTACTTAGCGATCTATGATTCTGTCCTTTTTATGGCATTTTTATTTTCTCTAACACCTTAAATAGGCAATCTGAGGTAATGTTAAATGCTATAGTAGGTTTTACTTCTCAGTTTTCTGTTGAGTAAAGTCAGTATTCCCAAGTTCATTTGAGTAGTTATTCTTGTATTTTTTGATTTCTACAAAAAGATTACATCTTTCTCTGACTTCCTCTGAATCTCATACTCTGAATCTTGTTCCCTGTATTGAAAGACACCCAAAAGTGACAGGTACAGCAGCAGAAAGAACTAAAATAAAATTCTTAGAGTAGCCTTCTGGAGAAGGAAGTGAATCTAAGAACTCAAGGAGGAGACTGGAAAGGTTATGGGTCTGATTGAGTTAGCCTATTACAAAGGTGCTTAATGCCTTGAGACCTTTCAGAGACCGTAGATTACATTTCCGTGATAAATTTACAGAAGTAGTAAACCAGATGAAGAATAGTTTAAGATAGCTGCTTCAAAGACGAGAGAGGTTCCTCGTGCATGACTTAAGCTGCTCAGAGAACCTGCTTACACTGCACATTTTTGCAGCCTTACATGCACCAGCGTGATGCAGGACCTCTGTAGCTGTGCAGGTGGCTCCTCTGCCTGGTCTTGCAGAGGGCTTCTTGGACAGAGAGCTGTTAGTGCTGCTTCTGGCTCCTCTGACAGAGGGGCTTCAGGCTCAGCTGAAGCTGAAAATCTCCTTAGGCTGATCTCGGAATTTACACTTGAGATAAAGAAGAGCAACTGCAGGATGCTTGCAGGCCATATGTGCTGAGATCTCTGGGGATAACCTCAACAGAGTAAACCTTAGGTAATTTTAAATGTGTTCTTGTAACTAAATATTCTTTTATATTTTCCAATTATTTTTTCCCGTATTGTAAATTAATGCAATGAATTTGAGAAGCGGATTGCTTTTATTTTCTTACTAGTAGTGACCATCATCATTAAATATTGCTTGTCTTCCACAATGAGGCTTATTTCAGATCCGTAAAGTGTTTTGACATCCAGAGACAGAATGGTAATGTATTACCGTCTATCTTTCCATTTATGTTTTCCAACTCTGATTTTTCTTGTCCACCAAACCAAGTAGTCTGACAGCCTAAGCACTCAGGAATAAAGTAATTATTGTCATTGCTAGAGACTGTACAAAACCAAGGATTTTAAAACCAATGACAGATTGCCTGTTTCCTTAGTAAGGCACCTCATCTTGTATTGAGACAGAAGTGATCTCTTAGATCACTTTTTGTCCAAGTTCAACATTTCTGTTTAAAATAAATGGAACAGATGACTTAAATAAAATAAAATCTTTAAAAAAATCTGTTTTTGTGAAATTTTATCAGGTAACCAAGAGGCAACACTAAATCATGTTGTCCGCCTTCTTTCTCTGCCTCCCTCCTCTCCTGCCATAGAAAGAAATAGAAAAATATAAATCAGCACACAAGTCCTAGAGAAATGGAAAACATGAGGTATTAAAATGCAGATATTTATCTTTAGATCCCATTTGTAAATTGCAGATAATTTTTCAAGTTGTGGGGTATGTTCCACCCTGTTATCTTCCCTGCATCAATGATGTCTAAATTTGTTCATTACATGTTTGTAACTATATTTGTAACATCTGGCTAACAAAAACGCTATTTTTGAACATAAACACAAAGGTGGTAAGCATGACTGTTATTTATTGGTTGGGTTTTTAACCTCTCAGAACTGTCTCTACTCTCCATAAGCTTTTCTCTTTTTTTTTCCCTTTTGCTCACAGCACATTTGACACACAAACAAAAGTGACTTTTGTCTTGTAATGGAAACATGCCAAGCTGTTTGACATAATGACAGGTGGGATATTATTTAGTGCTGCTGAAATTTGGGTTGTATGGGTGCTTTGTTCCTCCTAGATTGTGTTTTGACTTGCATGTTTCTGACTGCCATTGTAGCATTAACCTTCTTTATTGGACTTGGAACAAGCCTGCAAGAGTTAGCCTTATAAATGGCATCAAGTTTTTTTCCTGAATTGTTAACGTGTTTCTGAAACAAATTGTACAATAGGAGTAAAAAGTTTTTTCTTTTGTATATTTTTCCATAGTAAATGACTTGTTAGATTTAGACGTGCTTTTTTTTTTTTTTTTTACATTTCATGCTGAGGTTGGACTATGCTCATAAATAAATTATTTAAATTCTGTTTTCTTCAGCAACATCTATTAAAACTGCTGTCCAACAGTAGGGAGGAGAGATGGAATTATGCAACTTCCACTTCTGGTTGTCATGTATTTGGAGAAATCTTCTCTTTTTGTAGGGGTGGGGTTTGGTACTGGCAGAGTGCATGTTTGTTACCTCTGTGCCAGAATATCTCAGCAGGAAACAAGCTATGATGTCACGCTTACATCAGGATATTACGCAAATATGCCATTTTTATGCATTATGTGTTTATTTAGGCTGTGTGTATTGTTGTAGTGGGTTCTCTTTTGCATGTAACAGTTGGAAAAATATATTGAAGGGATGGTCTTCTGCAAGTCAGTAACGCCAAATTTAAGGGACTGGGTTACTTAGTTTTTCCTGAGGGCTGGGACCACAGCTCCACAGGACCTCAGCATGCTGTGAGCCGACTGGCTGAGGTACCTTTGGGCTTGCCCAGATGTCTGGCATGCCGTGGTGCTATAGCAAGTCTGGCTGTAGCACTCTAGGAACTTCTTCTCAACCTTAGTTTTGCTTAAATTAAAATTTGTACTAAGGCTGGGCTCTTCCATTCCTTTGTCTTAGCTTTGCATTAAGCACTGCCTTTGATTTTTTTTTTAGTAGCCTCAAGTTCTCAGGCAGGTAGAATATGTAGCATAAAGCAAAGAAAACTATCTGGATAATTGTGGGTATATTGAAACCCACAAGATAACTGGGGACAGAAAGGGATGAAAATTAGAACCTAGTTTTCTGTTAAAATGAAAAAGAAAATGAAGTTTTAAATTCAGCGATATACAGAGGTGTAAATAACTTAGGCTGCCTTATATTTAAGTCATTTTAGGCTGTGTTGTAATGTTATAACCTTAAAAAACATTGGAAAAAAATAAAGATGTTCTCAGATGCTGGACCAGAAGGAGTGAGGAGGAGCAGCCTGAGGAGTCAGGTGGATATTAAACCCCTAGACTATAGAAGACTTCTTGGTAAACTTAGCTTTTTCAGTGTGTCAGCTTATAAGCAGAAAGAAGGTAAAGCTTGAAATTTGTCAGCAAGACCCCAGTTGTCAGTGAGTTAAGGAAAAGGCTGGAGCAGGTAGGGCTATCTAGAAGCTTCTTGATTTGCCACACAGGAAGCAGACACTAATACAGAAACAGGAAACCAGGTCTCTTCTGAATCTGAGAATGTCAGGACCAAATACTGTGTAATATT
Source organism: Anser cygnoides (assembly GCF_040182565.1). Classification (NCBI taxonomy): domain Eukaryota; kingdom Metazoa; phylum Chordata; class Aves; order Anseriformes; family Anatidae; genus Anser; species Anser cygnoides. The sequence continues at coordinate 83,493,889 of NC_089874.1, forward strand.
AATACTGCAGACTTAATCCAGGGTTTGGAATTCATTGCTGTATCTGCAACATGAAGTAAATTAATAAATACATCACTGATTTAGCAAGGAATCAGAAAGAAGTCCCAGGCCAGGTGGGTCCCTGAATTAAAAAGGAATTGGCAGTGAGTGAACTAGTGACTTCCCAAGCCTAGTGTGGTGTCAAGAATCTTTATTTGAATTGCTGCTGACAAATTTGTCTTCTTTGAAGTTGTCTAATCCCTTTTCAATCTATTTCTACTGTTGTCTCACATATCCCTTGTATAGTTTATTTTCAACACTTGCAGGCTAGGATACATCTTGTGTTGGCTTTGTTATACTTTAGTTTTAGCGTGGTCGTTCTGTGAACCATTTAATAAATCCTGTTTCTGTAAGATTTCAGACTAAATTTAGACATTTTAGTTATGGAGTTTCAATTGCTAAGTTTGTAAATATCTTTAAATATCTGGATGTTAGCAGTTTGTATGTGTTAGTGTTCTCCTTTCAAGATAAATGTTTAAAAAAAAAAATTCCCAAAAATTAACATTCAGAGGTTTACTATAAAGGTATTCAAAACTATATAGTTTTTCAAAGTATATCAAAGTATATTTCAAGTATTCAAAGTAACTTCTGTAATCCGTTAGTAGTAATGCAACCTTTATAATTTAATGGTCCTAATCTTGTTATAGTGAATGGAAAAAAAAGCAAAACAAGCTTCACCTAAAGCTGAAATCTGCCATAATGTTTAAAAGGTGGATTTGTTTCACTCTTTCTCTGCTGAACACTTTGTTCTAACCCATTGCTATTCCCACTTACTGTTCTGAAAATCCACAGAACACTATAAATGCTTTTCAGGATGATTACAGCAAATATTCATAAACTACATCTGTTCGTCTTCATTCTTGATTACCTTCACTTTTACGTGTGTTCTTTTGTAAATCTTTCTTACAAAGATGCAGGCAGATGAATGAAGTATCATGTAATAAGCCAGTGCTTGAACTTAAGATGCATTTATTAAGTGCTGTATGTGCCCTGTGTGTGAGTTGCTTGAACTGGTGTGGCATGGAATGAACTGGAAATGAGCTGTAGGTGCATACAGGGAACTATGAAGGACCTGATGCAGTAGGAATTTGTGCTTGGTTTGTACCACTGTAACTTGCTTGCGTTCTTTGTAAGCTGGGTAAAGATCCTGGCATATTGCTACTCCACTGGCTGGCAGAGAAGTCTTTTCTGGCTTTCATTGAAATAAATTCAATAAAAGAAATAGTTAATTATAACCTGAAGTGAAATATAGAATCTAGTGGAAAAATTGGCCAATGAAGCTGAATTTTAGACAAAATTATTACAAGTACAGTAGTGGAATAAAGCAGCTGGGGTGTCTCAGTTTGCTCTTTGATGCAATCTGTGGCAAGGGTATAGTACGTATACTGTATGCTTACGTATGTGGTATATATGGCTAGCAATCAAAAGAGCACTCAGAGTTATCATACTAATATGAAAATCACATAGCAAAAAGAGAAACATACAAAGATGATCATATAAATCTGAAGAAATAAATTATTTCCCTGCGTCAGCAAATGTGTCTGATTCTACACAATGCATGAAACAGTGGTAAATAATAAATTGGAATGTAAAAGTACATGCCAATCACAAGGGATAGAAATGTAACCTTCATGTTGGCAAACATACAAGACTTCACAATTCGGTTAAATGCAAGAAAAGATAGACTGACTTATACCTAGAGTAAAATGTGAAAAACAGGTCTGAAAGCTTTCCCTAAAAACAATTAGGAAATGTCTTCTAACATTTGTTTTACAGATTATTTCAATGATAACTACGTATTTAATTTTGGCAGCCTATTTGGGGCAGGAAAAGTGACTTGGAAAGGCCATCATAATAACTGAGTAGGTGGAAGTAGCTGTTGAGGAGAAATATTTATGTATTTTAATATGTTAAAAACAAGAAAATGACAGGTATTAAAAATATTAGAACTGCTCTTACATCATCTCAGTGAGTGTGAAAGTGTTTTGTGAATCAGTAGAAATAGATTGCAAATACCATTATGAGGCAAATGAGCAAAGAAAATGAAATTTTATTCAATTGTGCCCAGTGTCAATTTTCCTATTAAATTGGTGAATTTGTTCAAGCTAAGATCCCAGATATTGTTTAATATGCCTGTAGCACTTTTAACATGATTCTTTTCACTGCAGTGGGCTTTTTAAAGAATGTCTAATACGTCATCTATACTTCTTGAGAATATCGATGTGAGGGCGAGAGGAACACAGTTATTTTCATGATTTCATTAAATAGTTATGAAAACGCAGCTTCCAGACCAAAGCAGTGTCAAAATGACTAGTTTTAGAAATTTGACATTTCAAAACTTCGTGGCCATGGTTTAGAAGCAGAGGCAGTCAGCCATAGAGGCCTTTGCAACATTGAGTAAGAACACTATGCAGCTTAACAAAGCAATTGCAATTCTAAATCCTGGACAACAGAGTAGCTGGAATTGAAACTGTATCTGTATTACTGCCTTTGTGATTTAAGTAGTCTGAAATGAATTTAAGCAGTGATAACTGCAAGCAGTAAACACTGAATTATATGTCCGGTTGAAAAATTAAAACTAATATCTCTTTGGATATTTGAAGTGTTCCTGTTAATATAGATTTTAATTGAAAAAAAAAATCCCACTCAATTAGTTCAATAGAACAACTCTCAAGGGGCATTGCTTTCAAAACCAGCCTTAAATCTTTCAGATGTTTACATTTTAAAAAAAATCTGCTCAAAGTGTTTTTTCTTGGAGTTGCATTGCAATGGTTTCTTGAGAATTAATTGCAGAGTGGGGAGTAGCCACGTTATTTTAGACATCTAACTTGAGAGGAAATCAAAAGATGCACACTGGGGACCCAAGCGCAATGTATATCCAGTGAAGAAGGAAAAATAGCTGTCAGGAAACTAGAGAGAATTTGGGGTGCCACACTTAAAAGGCTGAGGCAGTGCCATCTCGGTGGTGGAACCACCGTTTCTGGAGAACTTCAGCCTACCCTGCTGACATCCTTTCCACTGACTTTTATTTATTTTTTTTCTGAGGGAGAACCATTTCTTGGTATGCAGCATGGTTTGACTATATTTGGTTCTGGAACTTTTGGTTCTTTAATTTATAACTGTTCCTCATCATCAATAATCTAGTAAATAGATTAATTTCCAAAGGAGATATAACTTTGGGAAGTTTAACTATGAATTGACTATCTTCTTGAAAGAAAGGAACAGATTAATATCAGTTGGGAGTAAGCATGGATTCAAAATGCTCAGACTTCTGTCAGCCTCGTCTTTTTTCTTGTCATTTGCCAGAAAAGACAGTTGTCTCATTTTATTACCTGTACTTTTTGCCTTGATCCATGTTCCTTTGTGGAAAAACAAACTACCATGTTGTGGGATAGATGAATTAGTGTACTCTCTATGGTGAGGGTAACTTGGAATTTGTCTTAAATGTCTTTTATGTTAGAAGTCAATACTTAGAGTTAATTGCATCTTTTCCTTTTTCTCTTTTTCTTCTGATTAGGCTTCTCCCCCTCTGGAACAGACCGAGTACTAATAGAGATGTCCATGTCTTGCAGTCCTTGAGGCTTTAGGACAAAATATTTGAAAGAATTGCTTTGAGTGCTCAATACTTTCTTTTTCACGGGTTTTCATGAAATCTCTTGAAGGATATCATTGGAAGCTGATTTGAGCTTCGAAACGTTCTTATGAAATCTTCCTATTTTGTAAAAATATATAAAGCAATAATTTACTCATTAGTTGAAAATTAGTTAAAATCTAAAACTTTCTTCTATTTTGGTCCAGTAATACTGGTCTAATACTAGTCTAGTCTGCGCCTCCACCTCTGTAGCAGTGTTTTGGCTAAATGTGAATTGGGACCATGAACTTGCTCATAAAAGGCTCTTAGGTTTTCCAGCATATTTTTTTTGACAAGATCATTGTGCTTGAAGATCTTTTCTGTTGCTCTTGGATAAAAAATCTATTTTCTTTGATGCTAGAGTTAAAATGAATATTGTTTCATACTAAAACCCTAAAATGTTAGCTATTTTTCTGTATGTCTATGTATTTTTCTTTATGAAAAAAAAAATTGCTTTTCCCCCTCTTTCTTGTGTGTTTAATTTCCTTGGCTGACTTGCCTTGTCATTAAACTGTTTAACTGTGGAGCTTAAGCCAATGGAGAAACAAAGTGTGAATAGAAGACGAACCAATCAGTAAAGGTTGAAATCACACATAGTGGCCTGTTGCTTCTAAGCATAAAACCATACCTTTCAAATGATTCCCAGTAGAATTTGAGGAAAACATTTTAGAAATGATGACTAAAAGCGTATTTTAATATTTTAAGTGACTGGCTTTTCATGAAGTCTGGCCTTGCAAATGTGATAGATCAGTTCTGAAACACCTGTATCCAAGTGAACCAACGATACCTTTCAACACCTCCAACAACTAGCCCAGTCCTGCAGCTCAGGCAGGGGCTGTAACCAAAGGTCACGATGTCGTCACTCTGCCGTGGAGGTGCCTGGATTAAAATGTCCTCCGGTCGAGGGGAGAGAGGAAGGAGGGGGGGAATCTGTCATCCTGGAGGCAGGATTTTGAACAGTGCAAATACCACAGTCACTATACCCAGACATGACAGCATGCAGCAAAATCGTTACATGAAATCAGACGTACAATGCACAGTGGACTGCGTGACAATAAGGTAATTGTTGTACACTGAGAAACTAAGGAACGGACTTCTTGTGCTTAATACCTACAAAAATTGCTTGTGAAAGAGGCACGCATAAAGGCAACATTATGTACTAGATTATAGGTTATTACACTAAGTGCTGTGATTTTTTTTTTTTGCCAACGTGTCAGAGTGGAGGCTTATTGCTCTCTGTGTCCTTTTTGGCACTGCACATGAGCTGAATTTCCCTGCTGTCCATGTTGGTCGTCATCTTCCAGAATTTCAACTAGGGTGGGTCTTTAGTTTTGTAGCTGCTGGTTTTGAATTGGATGTCCTTCTCTGGTACCACATGCAATGTGGATTTGCTGTTAGCCTGTACGTGTCTATAGGTGGAGGCTTGTATAAACTGGTGTTAGAGGAAATCTTGACCTTTAAAGGGAAGCAAATTGGGAAGGGGAAGAAGTTGTCAGCTGTTGGGTAATTACTGAATTTTAAAGTTCATAATATGCAGAGGATGACAGGAAACAGCATGTTTCACTTTTTTTTTTCTAGATTGTATGATATGACACTTGGGATTATGAATTTCCTATAGAAATATTATACATCTATAATTCCTAATAAAAACTTTATGCTGATTGTCCTTGAAAAGAAGTCTGTCCTGCTTAAATCAAACTCCGCAAGTCATGCTTGTACACAGTTCTGACTAAACATATGCACATATGTTCCAAAACTCAAAATACATTTTGCCTGAAATTAAGTAGTTTAACTTGATTGGTTATTTCTTTAACTGAATGGTCCTACTTGTGGTACTACTGAAGGTACTACTAATTGCATCAAGACACTTTATGAGCAAAATGAGTCTTTGTTCACTAGATGTGGCCTTTCTGACATATGATACCACTTGGGTTTGGTAGCAAGGATCGTGACTGGCTTTAAGAGAGCATAGTCTGTTGTTTTGGTAAGCCTGTGTGTTATTCTTGTGTATGGGGTCATTTCTGATTTCAGCTACTTCAGCATAATTCCAGTGACTAAATTCTAAATGACATTTTTTCACTAAAATTGCACTAATCTGTCAGTGCTGCTGATTCCATACCGTTCTTTTTACTTTAGCATTTTTATAAAGAAGCTGTAGAATTATCAGTACCAATGCATCAAAAATGTTTTCTTCAGAAGAGCTATCTTTTACAATACATTAATGTTGTAGGAGTCATTAATGCTAAAAATGTATTAACGTAACCAATTTTTTTCACTCTGACCAACGTGTGGTAAGGATTATCTAGTTAATTATAAGGTGAGTATTTGAGAAGCCATGCTATGATTTATAGGTCAACTGTAGACATGTGAATGAAACAAGCATTCAGCTGAAATGAGCCATTCCCATATTTAAATTAACCAGCCAGAAAATAACACCTTTTTTTTTCCTTTTAATTCCTTATTCTTGCTCAAAGGTACATAGAGAGCAGAGTGGAGATGCTTTAGCTTGCTAGGACCTTTTCTTCCAAAGGATTACTTTTAAATACTGTGTGGCTTGAAACAATTTTCAACAAATTTTTTTTTTTTTTTACCCTTTGCATAAAGTCATTCTGCTGTATAGCTTGGAAATTGGATATCTGCTTGATATTACAAGTTGGAATTGTTTTGATATGTAAAAATATAGCTGGCCTCCTGCCAAGAAGAAGATTCCCCATCAGCTGGTGACCTCTCTTTTATCTCTGTGTTTGTTTTGATATGCTTTTGGCATATGCCTATGTCAATGTTTTATTGTATGACTACCATGTTTTTAATTAGCTGGGTACAACCAAAAATATGGATATCACCATGAATATCCCAAGTTGTGATTTTCTCTTTTCTTGGTGTTCTCTATCCTGGAGGAGCAGAAAGAGAAATGCTAAAAATGCCTGTTGTGTCTTTAAAGCTTGACATGGCGGTTCACACGTCTAAAACTCTGGGCCTTTAAGTATGTTTATATTTCCTGAGGAAGCTTGCAAAAATCTGTTTTTCTCCAAGTAAACCCACATGAAGCAAATTTTTACTTTCCAATAAAAATCGTGGTTCCCATTAATATAATTTTTTGGAATACTAACAGTGTTAGTGGATGATGCCTTTTGCATCAAATCACGCTATCAAATCATGTTGTTTTATTCTATGGAAGTGTCTAATTTTTTCAGCATAACAAAGTAACTTTTAAAACAGTAGTCATATATATAGACTTATCTGAAATAATGGAAATTAATTGTATGTACTGCTGTTGACAGTAAAATTTCATCTTCGGCAATATGATTCAGAAATCATGTAAAATGAAATGCAATAGATAGTTTTTTGATGGCTTGATTATACTGTAGGTAGTCTTTTTTTCTTTTTTTTTTCATGTTGCAGAGTTGTATTTAAAACAACAGGGCAGATATCTTGCAAATACATTCCATAGCTGTCAAAAAAGTCTGTGAGATACAGTATAAAAATTCCATATATTATTGTCAGCATAATTTGTATATTTCAGTTTTGGTAATAATCTCTCACTGGAAGAAAATCAGTGAGCAGATGTGCAGACTTCAAAGGAACTGAATCTTCCATTTACTACTCTGTGTTTAATTAGAATGGTTTCTTAGTTTAGTACTAGTAAAAAAAAAAAATACCACATTTTAAAGTCACTCTTACTCTTAAGGTATTGTTTTGTGCAAATGGTGCATTAAAGAAGTCTGCTGTTGTTCTTCTTTCTACCTTCTATATATATATATATATATAGTAACCATTTCACTAGCCCTACAGTATATTTCATAATATCCTGTGTGTGAAAAAGGGGGTTGAAAATACTGCTATACTGATTATCTGCAGAGGTGTTCTCACGTTGGTATGCAGAACATTGTTCTGCCTGTAAGAATAAAGGCATAGTTTTCAAATTGAACAGAGCAAATTTTAGAGCATGGAGCCAGGAGATGTTTTTTTTATGGACACTGGCCAATGTCAATTGCATAAGGGCAGAAATCTGGGGCGTGACTTGGGTATCAGTTTTGTTACACATTCAAACTACTTCTGAATTTCTTTTTTTTTTTAATCTTTGGAATTTTTCCAAATGTAACAAAACCAAGTAATTCATACTCTTTCTATAGCATGCCTTACCAGTAACTGAGGCATGTATGTATCCGAATTAAAAGGCTGGTATAAACCTAACTGACAACCCCCCCAAAAAAAAAATTAAAAAATTGTCTGGGATTTCCCTCTGAAAGACAGGGGAAATATATTTAATACTTTGGAAATAGTACAGACAATCCATATTGGTGTTTGTTGGAAAAGCATCTCCTTGCAGTGAACAACAATTAGTTTTAAACTGCAGAGGAGCTAAAGGTCACTGTAAAGTGGCAGTCTAATACCATTATACCCAGCAGATGCTTTCTTTTCAAGACTGAAAATGATAATTTCAGGGCTGTGACCCATTTGCATTTATTTTTCCAACAGGAAATTCTGTTATCTTAACTGAGATAATTACCCATGCTCCTTTTCTGAAATTACAGGATTCCAGTTTTTACAGGCATTTAATAAAACTGCAAGGTTTTAAGTACTGAAAAGTACAGACTAGTAGACTGTAAGCAGAAATGTTATTCTTTTCACTAACTTTAAGCCTTGTGAAAGGTGCTCCATTCTTCTCCGTGGTGCTGTTTTCTGTGTAATACCAATTGATTGGGGAAGTTTAAATCAGCTCCTGTATATATGATAAAAGAAGAGGCAAAAGAACCTTTATATTGTGATGACACATAATAAAAAGCTGGCAAAAGCAGACCAGACTTCTTTCCTAGCAATCATAAGTCAGTCCCTTATAGTATCTACATTCCTACTGTGTTCCTCTCTTCCAGTACAGGGCAATAAATAATGTTCACATTTCTCTCCTTCACTCTGTGTGCTATCACCAGAGGAAGGTGGGAGCACAGGAGATGGTGGTGATGCTGGAATTCCTTCAGAGCAGTGGCATCCAGCTTTTGGAAAGCTAAAGGTTGAATGTAGACTTTAATGGACCATGGGAAGGAAGTGGCTGCTTTGACATGGAGGCAGCAGAAATTGGGTGCAGGTATGCTGTGCTCTGTGGAAGATCCCTGTGTAGTTAGCTGGTCAGCAATAGGGGCTAGGGAAGAGTATATGTGCAAAGATGTTGTGATGTTATGTGCTGTGCTCTGGATATCTTCAGCTGATCCCGCATAGTCATGTGTGATGGGCTAAGGATATAAGCTAGGTAAGTTACTCCTGCTAAGGTTCTGCTCAAAGCATCACTTCTTATAAAATTTGTTTTTCCATAATCCTAGGGAAGTGTTTCTATCTCTGAGGTTTGAATGTTTCAGGGACTGCCACTCAAATAGTTTGAAATAGGGATAGGAAGAATGGGATCTCAGTCATCTTTTATGTGAGGAGAGGTATAAAGAAGCTAGACTGGTTCTGACAAGTTATACTGTCAGCAGGTCTTTCTACTTTGATTATTCTATCGGCTTCAACATCTCAACATCGGCGCTGGTTGGAGTGTGCTGTCACCTGCAACTTAGGTCTGTTGCTTGAGTTTGGACTCAGGGTTTTGGAAACAGTATTCTTCTGGGCCAATGAAATACTTGAGTTTTGCTAGTTGTAAGCAGGTGATAGTATTATGGAAGATTGACAACTCTGCAACATCTGAACATATTTTCATAGCCAATCCACATTTCTGACCTATATCCCACCTAGTCATAACTTGCACTCCTACCTGAAATCTAGTAAGCAGGGGTAGCTCTTCTGTGAAATGGCTGTATTTTAGATTTTTAAAAACATTGGCAAAAAACAACAACAACAAAAAAACACGTTTTCCTAGCTTTGATTTTGCAAAAAATCCTAAATTGTATTTTTGGGTGAAGTTGGAAAAAAAGAAACAATAAGAAAACAACTACAGCCTTAGGCAGAATGCAAATATGGAAAATAGTGGCTTCATAAATAGTTAATGTTCTGGCAAAGACCAGCTGAAAACAAAACCTTACAGTGGAGCACACTGGGCAATCTTGAGACAGGGCATGCCTGTCCCTCTAAATGAATGAGAGCACACTGGTGGTATGATATGAGAAGGTGTGATCTCAAGCTAGTTTCTGAATTTTAGCAGCTAAGACTCAGTTTCAGTTGGAAGTGCTTTTCCTTGGGGCCACATTTGTGGAAATATCATAACTGTATTTCCATAGATGTATGAGTCCTGTGGCGAATGTAGGATCTGGATCTAGACATTTGAATAATGAAGTCGGTAATTATGATAGGATGTAACAGCATTATTTGAGATGAAAGAGTATTTTTTTTCTTAATCTTCAATCTTTTTCTGGCAAGTAATAAGTTTAAGATTTCTTTTTCCTCCTGTTTTTTGGCTCCCATTTATCCCTGTGGGAAGTGATGTAAAACCATTGCCTTGGTAGCATTTTCTGCTTGTTTTGGGTTCAGTGTGTAGGACACTATGTTTATTAGACCCACAATTCTGAAGCTTCAGGGGAGTTTCTGACAGGCACGTTGGGGGACAATGTGCTGATATTCATCAGACTGCAAAGTTGGTATTGAGTATCTTGGAACTAACCTGGCAGCACTGCACATAGCCTTGCTTTTGTGTTTTATAGGCATGTATTTCTCCATTTGTATCTTTCTCCAAATCTTTCTCCAGTTCTTATAAAGATGTATCTCCATTACACCGATGCTCTATCTCTGTAGATATTCAGAACTCAACTGGACAAGGCCAGCTGAGATTTTATACATCAACATGCATGTGCCCATAGTTCTGCACAAAGGATTAAGAGTGTTACAAAGAGCTTAATCATTAGCTGGATTAAGAAATAGTAAAAGTGTGGGCAGTGAGCTTACTCTGTAGTGTACTGCAGTGGATCAAACATGCTTGAAATGAGGAGATCTTGGTTCTGCTGGTCTCCTCATTTTTTCTAAATAAGCTTAAAAAGGACAAATTTGTAAAAATAAATAAAAATAAAAATTTAAGTGAATGAGTTTAAAGTTGGTCAGAAACAGAAATAATACACTACTGTGAAGTTAGGAAATCGTTTAATATCATCATTTTGACATACATTCCTTGGATATTCAGTCTACATTGTGTTTTATGGACTGAATGAGCTTTCTATTGCTCCTTTCACATTGTGTGCTCCCTTCTGTATAAGATCCAGAAGAGATAACAAGGTCATTTTTCAAAGTAAGATTTTCAGACATTTCATTTTACTGTGATAATACGTAGTATAATGTAGAATATATATATTTGAGGCTATATTATATGTAGTACATGTATATTTGAGGCTGCATTTTACAAGTAACCTGACTGTTTTTATGTTGATTAAGAGCATGTGATTTTTTTCCTCTGTCTTAATTCTGGAAAGCCCTGCAGACATCCTGACAGTTATGTCCTGATCCTGGCACAGAATTTGTTTAAAGTGTTTCTGGTTAGATCCTTATAGCTTTTAGACAATCTGTGCACACTGTTCTTAAAAGAAAGGGTTTCTGTTTCCATCTGAATATGTGTAAAGCTGTGACAATTTCCTGTCACAAAGTTGCTGTGATAAAATGGACTGAAATACTTTTAGCACATTTGGATTTTAATACATCTCCTGTAAATATTGCAACACCAAAACCTTTTCTTGCCAGAATAAGTAGGCAAGTAGCTTTTCTGTTGCCCTGGCTGTTGGAAAAGAAAGGTGAGGTTGGTGGTAGAGAGGCTTGTTTTTCAAAATGATGTGGAGAGGGCAGGTTTCACACCCAAGCATAATACTGTAATACTGTCATCGATGAAAACTTGTCTTGTAACTTCAGAACTAGCAGCTGAAAGATGAGTACTTCAGTAGCGTAATGGAAAACCTGCTTTGTAGTATGCCTTACTTTTTTTTATAACACAATATAGGTTGAGATAACTATCATAATATATTTTTACAGAGGTATTTTGCCTCTGAAAGATGAAACTTCGCTTGGTTGGTTGGTTTGTCTCTCAAAATTTATTAGATACTGAGACAGAAAAATGTTTAAAGATGCACTTTCTCCTTCATATTTTCCCCAACCAGTTACCGTTTGTGTTAGGAGTTATGTTGAGAAGAAAAAAAACACATTGCAGTTAATTTTTTAAAATCTTCTCTGATGACATAGCAATTAAAGAATTATCTGTACTCTTCTAGTTCTGAGTTAATACCTTTTTTTAATAATGAAGCGATCACTTGCATTTTCTGTTAAAGGAAAACTAAGCTTATATTGGCTAGCTCATTTGTTTTCTTCCACCACGCAGCTCTGTGGAAGGAGCTGAATCTGTTTGATAGCAAATAGACCAGATGAGACTTCACAACAAAGCTGTCTAATAAGGAAAACACCTAATGCCAGGCAAATGTGTTGCTGGTTACCCTGAGCAATGCTCCATGAGTGCTGCCTTTTTAATCTGTAAGTGTCCTCTACTTGTTGTAGTGTAAATGTAGGGCCATGTTTGTCATACAATATAATCCTTGAAGATGTAAGTGCATGCTTAGTCTGCTTCTCTTAAAGTGCCCAGGCAACTTCCTGCCACTAATTTGCAAGTTAAGTACTAAAATATTCCCCCAAATCATAATGTGCTGTGACTAATCAATACATTGAAGCCCACTCCGATGTCTTGGTGAATGTATGCCTTTGTACGGTGACCTCATCAAGGGAGATCTAATTTGGATCTTCTGGCACTTTTGTGGGCACTTAACATCTTTGCATTCATAAGAAATGGAAACGGTCTGTTTTCTGGTTTTGGTCCTGCAATAGTTATGTTAAAAACAAAAAATTTCCACTGTCAACAGTAGTTTGATGTGAGTAATTCAGGAGGCTGCAGGCAAAATTGGCTCATAGGGGCCAGAGAGCAGTCCCTACAGAAAAAAGTTTGGTTTTGACATTAGTTTTCTGTCCTTTCTTTGTGTTTCCACAACAAACAACAAGCTTTGAGTCTTCCTCCGTTTTTCAAATCATTCATTTAAACCTTGGGAGTTTGCAATGAATTATTTATTGCACTTTAAAAAGATAGTAACGTTCTGGTGAACAAGACTTCAGTCAGTATTAGCAGCAGAAAATCTAACGTATATTAAGGTTCTTTTGGAGCATGCATCTGGAGAAACCTTTTTTTAATCTACAAATGTGTCTTATTCCACCTCTAGGCTATTGTACAAGTAGACATGAAGCCAGTAACTGCATGTTAAGTTACAGCAATAGCATGGCTCTCTTGGGGTCAAGCAACAATAGCTAGGTAGCTTTTCTTCCACTTTCAAAGAGGTGGGTAGAAAGTAGTACAGAGACATCAAGACCAAAACATTGTGGAAGGTGAATACTCAGTGTATTGGTATATATCTCCAGTGCAGTAGACTTAAATACAAGTAATGGTTTTGCTGTTTTTTGGTGGTGGTGTGTTTATTTTGTTATTGTTTTTTTGGTTTGGTTTTGGATAGGTTTTTAGTACACCTGTGTCCCACTGAACTGAAATTTTACCATATGGTTTTGGAAGGATGGAAACTCTTATATAATTTTGTATGCACACGAACGTTTTAAACAACTTAGGTTACATGCTAAGACAAAAAATTATCTTTGTATTAGTAGTTTTAAAGTAAGTACAACTTGTGGACATATTTCTAAACTGTAAGATTTCTGAAAAGAGGTATAGGTTTTTCATACATGTCTATGTGACATCTGTATTTGATTAACAAGTTTATTTCCAAAAGTGCTTAGTTGAAGCTCAGAAATTAATCCCAAGAAATCTTTTTTCTTTGAATTACTTTTTGTTAATATAAAAGAGAAAAAAGAAAAAAAAAAAATCCCATGTGTTTCTTGCTTGTGGTTAGCCCAGACTTGCTTTTTCCAATATAGACCTTTCTTTAATGCTATACCACTAGTAACATTCTGAATTGTGGAAAACACTTTTATAAAAATGTTGCAGTGAGGGAGACTTTTTAGAGTTTTCTGTTTTTATTTCCCATATGTACAGGATATTGCTTTGACATATCAAAGAATCAGTTCTGCTGCAAACAGAAAGAACAAGCATGTACTAAAAGTAACCGAGGATGGGTGGGTAAAAAACAACAACTGGAGAGCGCTGTGCAAGAGATTCAGGTTGCTTCTACCAAACAAGTCTTACATTCATTCCTGAAAATCTCAGCCCTGGCTCTTTTGCTAGCTTTCACCAGTATGGCCTGCTTATCAAAGCACTTTATCAGTGGGGAAGGGATGTGGGTTAACCACTTCACTCAACTTTAACTTCCCAGCTAGCAGTCTGTCACCCAACAGCTGTTTTTCAATATGTACACTATGTGCTGCAGAGCTGGTTCAGAGCTCATGACAAGAACAGCATTGTATTACGGGGCTTGTTCGAGTTTGGGGTTAGTTTCCTATAATCTTTAAGGGTAAAGAATTCAAGCGCAGCTCCAAGTTTTTACTTTATTATTTTTAAAAGGTATTCTCTTCAACACAGTTAAATATAAGTGTATGTGTATATATTTAAAATATGCAAAGACCAAACTGCGGATCTCCGAGCACTGGTATGGGGATTTTTTGCTTTCTGGTAAACCCCCATTCCTTGCCATTTCAGCTTTCTGGAAGGTGTCAGCATATCTATTTTGAGTGCTAATGTAGCAGACCAGATCAATCACTACATCTGTGGAGTGTTATGTCCTTAATATAGATACAGGGTGCAAATGTGTGCCTATAATTATTATTTATTTCCATTCTATTTTTTCTCTGTATATATAAAAAAATAAAAACAGATTTAAAGGTAGACGGAGTTTGAATAACTTTAGAAGGGCAGGTTCAGAGCATGTTTAGAGTGGGGGAAATAATTCACCAGTTCTTCAGTGTTTGCTTTTATACGTAAAAAACAAACACAAGTTATATATCCAGCCTTCATGAGGGTGAACCTAACCCTCTGAAAACGAAGAGATTTAATGAGGTTTAAGGCAAGCAATGGAGAAAAGGTTAACACCACCACGTCTGCTCTTCAGGGTCCAGACGTGACTGAAACTGGTGAGCCATGGGCAGTGTCATGGGTTGACACTTGTAACTGTTCCTGGGCCTGGAGAACCCAAAAAACAGAGGTTGAGTGTGGGGAAGGGAGGAGATTAGCAGAGCAAACCCAAGCCCCATCCACTGCAGTGGCTGTGGGGTGGCAAAGTAGAATAACAGACCACCCAGTAGTTTAGAGAGTCTAGGGTGGTTTTAAAAACAGAGGAATGGCAAGTTGTTGGTTTTTTTCCCCACTTCTGTGCCAGAGGGAGGTATGTGGGATGGATTTGGGCACTGAATAGTTATTAATCACCTCCCATATTAGCCAGAAATGAATACAGAAGAGCTGTTTCTGAGCAAAGTTCATATAGCTCACCAAAAATACCTTCTTCATTCCCAGCAGGTGTCTACAGCACCTGGGATCTTCACTATAATAAAGATGTGGGTGTTGCCTGGGCACCTGCTGCTCTGTGCCCCCTCCTTCCCCCTTACCTTATGTGCTGGCCTCTAGCTCATAGATGTTATATTAACATAAATGTTAATAACTGAAGCAAGCAAGTGGCTGGAAAGGAATGACATCCTGCCAGCACAAATCC
Source organism: Anser cygnoides (assembly GCF_040182565.1). NCBI lineage: Eukaryota > Metazoa > Chordata > Aves > Anseriformes > Anatidae > Anser > Anser cygnoides. The sequence continues at coordinate 83,509,150 of NC_089874.1, forward strand.
TACTGGAGCACTGGTGCGGCCAGCTTGGGCTCCAGTGGACACTGGAGACTCTGAAACTCATCAGGCTTTTACGTCTCTCAGCTGGGTGCCATACACTGATAATCTGCTGATTTTTGGCAGCCTACAGCATTAATGCTTCACCTTGCAGACCACAGGTGCCTTAAGGGAAGGTTGTCCCTGCACCACTGTGAACGTGTTGAACCTCACGGTGCTGCAGTCTTCTGAACGCCTTCTCTTTGGTCGTCTTGGTTGTAAAACCATCCTCAGGCTATGGTTCACTGTTCTTCCTGGAGCAGTTTTACAATGACTTTCTGCAATTGCCTTTCTATATGAGGAGTATTTGTCATCAGAAGGCCTTACCTAGGGATAGAGTAAGAGGAGGAGGTGTTAAATATTCATCTTGTTCTGAATTTCAGCATTTGCATGGGATACAAGTGAAGTCTAGAAACAGTTTACCTTGTTTACTTTGACGGAACTATGACAAGTCCTGTTAATGAGTTATATATCAGTCTTTGAACTTGGGCAAATGAGTTCTGTAACCAGACCATGATTTCATTCCTTTCCTTGAACATAACAAATGAGTAAGAAATGTGGAAGAATGAAGAACTTTATGGTATTGCTTATTTAATCCACTTCCTTATACGCATAATAAATAACATTCTTTTAACATCATGGATCCAGAAGACTCTCAAAAAACGTTCTACAGTATTCATTTTAGATTCATTCAGGCAGCTTATCAGAATGATTTAATCTGACTCTTTATAGAAGTTATATTCTACAGAATGTGGAAGAATGTGCAAATATGCTTACAACAGCTTGAAAAAGAGATTGAGGATATCCGCAGTGAATTAAATCCAGACAGGTTGAACTTACACAGCTTACAATCGAAATACTCTGCTAGAGCTTTACTGAGGATACAGTGCTATGCAACCTGTACCCCAAAAAGGGCCCTGGCATCTATCATCATACCTCCTACCTGAAAGATGTTATTTCTGCTGACAAATTGCTACCTAGAGATTTCCTTTAGTACTGATTATTTTGCCCATTACAATGTTTATGGAAAAAATCCTCCCATCGTTCCCCATCCAGCTACTGGGTTGGCATAACTGTTGTAGCAGATGAGATTAAACAGCCTTTGCAAGGAAGTGGCCTGAGAAGCGTTAGAAAGCAGTTGTGCTGTAGAACTTTTTTTGCTATCTCCATGGCTGATTTAAAGGACTTGATGAGTGCTGTTGGTGATCATACTAATTTAGGATGCTTTTATATTTCTGATGGAGGTGCTAGATTTAATTCCTATAAATGACATGGACCTTGTTTCAAGTCCAAGAGAAACAGTTACCCAGGATGAAACGTTAGCAGGCCTCACAAAGAATGGAGGCCACTTTCTGTGGATTGATATACTGTTCTTTATTTTGGATTCTCAAAATATTTTGCTAATGTGAATCATGCCTCAAAGGTAGGAGGAAATAAACGTGAGGCATGTAAGTATCATTCGTTCTGAGGAGCAGAGTGTAAGTGAATTTCAGAGGTTAGCAAAAAATAGGCAGAACATAATTTTTTTGGTACTTTTTCTAATTCACGTGGTTTGATGCTGAAGTTGGATTTTGCTGGTGTTCTTTCACCACTGCACTTCCCAAAATTACTTCATATACAATGTCTGTTTTGATGGTCAGTGCATTTGATGAGCTTCTGATAGACAAAGTCTAGTTTTTGGTCTTAATAAAAATTTAGTACGTTCAGTTTGTACATAAAACCAAACAAACACACCAACTGACAGATACTCCAAACTTTGAAATAGAACCATAAATGAAAATTTCGTAGTTGGTCACCAAATGGGGAGTCTGGGGTGGCCCAGATAAAAGATATTAAGATGGGACTCACCTGAATATTCCTAACAGTCTTTACTCCTTGTAGTGAGTCAGGAAATCAGAAGCAAGAGGAGCAAGGAAAAAGAGGTTATAGACCAGGACTTGCCTCTGGAGTACCAATTTGTTTTTTAAATTAGTTGTTTGACTAACAACTATTACTGTTTAATAATGTGAGAAAACAGTAGTTTTCTTTCAGCAAAAGAAATCAAGCAAGACTTTTCTTCTGAGGATCAGATTGGCATAGACCCATCAGGTATTTTGGAGAAATGGAGACTGTGTCAGAAAGGCAAACGTGCTTTCGGTTGTTAAGCCTTAAGGGATAGCAACAATTCCCAGTGTTCAGGGGTCTTGAGTATTTAGAGATGGCCAAAGGCCAAGCTTGGGGAGGAAACTATGTGGTAGGAGGTACAGGTACACCTTGAGCCTTGGCCACTTCAAAAAATACAGCAATGCGACTTGGTAAACTCTGAGTTTATCTAGTGGTTTATTAACACCTTGTTATCAGAGCTGCACAGAAAAGTTTTTTTTGTGTGTGTGTGTGTTGCTTTTTTTTTTTAGAAAGGAAACTATGTTTAATTTTGTTCTGCTGAATTTTATTATTGGCAACTTGTTGAGATATGGAGGCTGAACTGAAATGTTTTACACCCAAGAACATGCCCATTAGATTTCTTTTAAAAAGCTTCTCAAAATAGAACAGTCTAATCTTTATTTTTGCAGGACAAATGCATGAAAAAACCCCAACCTTGTGTAATCCCCAATGCACATCACCTGTTGCAGTTTATTATAAAATGACTGATTTTAGCTGCAGAAACATTGCCCTACTGTGTAAAGAAATTGTTAACTTTTTTTTTTGATGTGCAAGTAGAGACAAAATTCTGTTATATTCTGTTGGATGTCAAAGGTGAGATTTGAATGCTGCTGAAGGAAGTCAAGATTGAATACAGAATTTCCTTTCTATCTAGAGCAGCGAACAAACGATGATTTGTCTGGGCCTATTGTTTCAAGAATTATTGTAAACTTCAGAAACAAAGGGTTGCCATGTGCCCTTTAGAGAATCTTGTTCATTTTATCATTCCTGCAGATATGAAAGAAATTCTTCATTCATTACCTTTTTGAAAATGGTAATGATACAAACTTTGCCACCTTCCCTTTAGGAAGTGGTCTCCAAACAGTCAAAGGGAAACAGAAGAACGTTTTTGCTGCTGTGACTAAATGCAGGTCTTGTTCAAGTGTTTGGCTTGCTTTGGTATCTATCCCCTCCTCACCCGATTGTGAAGGTTTACCTGGGCTGCAGGACAAAAATAACATAATTTCTTGCCAACTACTGCAACCTTTCTTTTAACTACCTACTTTTGATTAAAATTAGAGCTCTCCTTGAAGTGGAGGCTCTGAGGCTTGATCACCTGTGCTCTTTACATATAGTCTTCAAGCACATCACCTGTCCCTGATATAGTCCGTCTCTTGATCATTAGTGCTATTTCAGTTCTTCTTAAATTTACTCGACTGATTCATCCTGTCAGTCCCAAAGCAATTATTTTGTGACTTGGTTAATTTTAAATCGTATTTCCCAGTAATGTCATGACTAGATTGTATTTGTCCCTATGTGAAAACAAGAGATGTTTCATGGTGCTTCATTTGTGTCATCAGGTGACATTCAGGTCATTGGATAACATAATTTAAAATAAGCAAAATTACCTCTTGAGTTTAAAATGCTCCCCAAAAAATGCATGTTCAAAATAGAGCTGATACATTGGAGTACTTCTTTAAGTTGATTTTGGTGTTACACTTGGACTCAGTGTGCTTGTTGTTCAGCCATGTTTCACGGTTTGTGAGGCTTCTAGTAGAGACAAAGATTATTCTGCAGAATCTCTGATTCTGAAATGTGGGACGTCTCTTCCCCATCTGTCTTTTTTTTTGTATACGTGGTCCTTTCATCTTTCCCTTCCTCCCTTGCCTTTTGTCTTTGCCATTAGCTTCTTTCCCTTCAGTTTTTGTTGTTGTTGTTCCTTCCTCCTTGGTGCTGTCTGCACCATCTCTGTTATCTCCCCTTCCCAAGCATTGGGATCACTGTTCATCGTTTCCCAACATCACCAGGTTAATTCTTACGCTTTTGATCGGTGCTTTCCTCCTTTGCTCACATGCTTCAGGCAGAGCCGGGAGGAAAGTGTGAGGAGATCAGACAGTCCAGAGACAACAGACGCGTGATGTGAGAGCAGCGTCCTGGGACGTGGTCAGGAAAATGGCTTAATAACAGGATGTCCCATGAAACGCAGTACACTTGAGAAATGTGACAGCTTTTAGAGCCCCAAAAGGTTGTAACATCTGCAGTTACTTCTTGCAGCTGCTGAAACTGTGATACTGCTTTGATTGTCTGAATACAGCGTTTGATTTTTGACAGGTATTTCAGACAGCTGACAAATTATGTTCAGAAAAGGGGGAAGACGACTTATCCCTACTAACTTAGCATTTTGCGTTTTGTTTTTAACTTCTGTAAGCCCTTTTTTGTTGTTCAATGACTTCTAGTAATCTTCCAAATATGTACAATATTTAAGGTTATCTCTATACATCTTTCAGTCAGCATTTAAGTGCATTATTTGTTTAGTTAAACATGTATTTTGCTTTGTAAATCTATTATTTATCTGATAAATCCTGTTGGTTTATTTGGAACCTTTACAGCCTGAAGGGCAAACACATATTTTGGCATGGCAGTAGTTTAGAAAACATGTATTATTTACCCATCAGAAAGTAATGGGTCCTAAGGAGCCATTATGGTCCAGCTTGTAAATCCTTCTCAGTTTGCATATTATTGACCCAATAGACAGTAACAGCTCTTGGGACCTGTTGTGGTCTATCCATATTCATTTGGTTACCATACACGTGCGTAAAGTCTGCTTGCTGAAAATCCTTACAAATGCTTGATTGAAAAAAAATATATACAGAAAGTTATACTTATAAATGAAATTGGTTGGTTTTAATTTCCCTCTTTCCTTCTTTCCCATAAATACCTAGAGACACTTTTGAGGAAGATTGTTTGTTTTGGAATTGCACAAGCACCCAGAAGAGCTTTATCCCAGTAATTATTTCTTTTTTTTCTTTTTTTTTTTTAAAAAAGGTGCACTTATGTAATATAATAAACAGTCTGACTTTCGATGAATTTAAAAAAAATGTTTTTATGCCAAGTTTCAGGTTAACAGCAATTTTCTTTACAGCAGAATAATAAACATTGAACACATCACTGTTTAATGGAAACGTTGACACCTCCAAGGTTATTTGAACAAATAATTCTTGTGTAATGAGACTTCTGCTTTTTAGAGTTAGATATTCCGAAGTTTTCTTCAAATCATTTCCTGAAAGCCAAAACCCTTTCAGATTGCATACATGCTGCGTGTGATCCAAGGAAGGGTGTTGCAGAACAGTCAGGCTCTAGCACCTGAGCAAAAGCTAGCAGTATTGGGTGCTTCTCTGTCTACACATTTCTTACACTTGTTTCTGCAGCATGGTAGAAGAGGATAAATAAGGATTACAGCCACTTTGGTATGCAGTTGTTCCTAACTCCATGCCACAACAATTTCCTTGTGCAGCTTATTATTGCTTGGAAGACTGGCTGGGGATATTGCTCTAAAAGCATAACAAAGGCAAACAAAGAAAGAAAAGAGCTGGCTTTTTGTGGTGTGTGGAAGGTCAGCCTCGTTCTAGCCAATCATGCAGAGAGAAATTTCTGTTTTAACGAGGTCCATTGATGTTCAACTTGGAAACAGCGCGTGGCATTTGTTAAGGATCTTACTTGGCTCTGAGCTTGGGTGTACTGAGTACCTTGCAGACAAGAAAGTGAGCACCACCAAGAATGCAGCCCAGCTGGATGTGATGGTCCAAGCTGCGGTGAACTAGTGTGCCTGCTTCTTTCAATCAGTTGTAAGCCAATACAGTGCAATGTCTGTTCAGTGTTTTAGGCCAGCCAGAATTTGTGGTCGTCTTAAATACTCTAGGGGGAGGAAAAAAATCCGTCTTTGAAACCCAAAATGTTTTATGGAGTAATAATAATAATGTAAGGGAACACTGAATCCTGGAATGGTTGAAGGGCAGTGGGGAAACTTGATTGTGTGCATTAATCATGATTTTTTAGGCAATGAATGCCTTTTGAGCTTACCCTTGTATCTGAATCGGAATGTGCACATAAATAGATTTGCATATTTATTTAAAGAATGTATGTGTGCATCTGTATGTATATTTTAAACTGATTACATAATTATTACGGATTTCTGTACATTGTTACTTCAGTTCCCTATCCAGTCTTAAATCAGTTTCTCTGGGACTACGTATGATACGCATTCACTTGATCTTCAGTGGTCAAATATGTACTCACAGAGGAGGGAAATGAGACTATAACAAAACAGTCTATGCCTTTTTATTTAAAATTTTTCAGATACTCAATCCTTGCTGCAAAGCGGAATCCATTTTTTTACATCTATAAATGAATGACCAATATTTTTTTTAAGTAAAATAATCACTTCGTGACGGTTTATTAAGCTTAAAGAGAGAAATTTACAAATCCTTAGAAGACCTTAAGTCTGGCTAGTTTCTTTAGTTAGGAAATTTAACTTGAACAAGAAGATGTTGAGAACTACAACCAGTTGTTTTTGCTGCCCCATACCACTGCTGTCATCTCTGACCTACATGCAAAATCATCAGTCAGTAATTATATCTCTTACGGTAGAGTATAGTAATCAGTGTCTGTTAATTCCCATTATTCATACATAAATCAGTTTAAAAAAAAAAAAAAAAAGAGGACAATTATTTGCAGTCTGTTTATTTTAAATTTTTTTACAGGTAATTCACAAGAAGACGACTTCTGCCAAAGCTGAAGAAGTCTATTGCTTTTTCTGTAGACTTTGCTTATCATTAATAGAAAGCAGCATGTGTACATCCTGCAAACTCATTTCCTTATTTAAAGTGGGCATCCTTCCTTTACTGAGATAGGCTTCCTCTTTCAATACAGGAGTGAGGATGAAGCCTTTGTAAGTCCTTAAAGGCACATCCCTTCCAAATGACCTTTTGTCCTGTGCTAGTAAGCTGCATTGTTTAGTCGGCTCCATGTTCGGTGTAGCTACATAAGATGTCTTTGGAAATGAGAAAAAAAATAAAATAAAAAACGGTGGACTAATTAAATTTGGAAACACGTCATTTTCCGATTATAAAGCACAAATGAAAGCTCACGAGCCTGTGTTGTGCCTTTTGGCAGTCTGTTGTGGAACCAAATTCCACGGAGTAACTCGGTGGGGTTTATTCATTGAGCTCTGAGGATAGTTGCTACATTTGGGCAGAACTTTGCCTTATGGTTCTCTAAAATCTTCATACAAATAAAATACTGTACGTATTTTCTTTAGATATGTGTGACCAAAAGTTGTCCAAGTATATGGGTAACTACATACAAAATTACAGGTCTAGATACCTTTCCTATATATGAGCAGCAACATATAGCGAGGTACCAGCACTACAACACTTCTCTTGAAAGTTCAAATGCATCTTCCAGTACACGCTTATTTGTCTAGGTTTTCTTTTTCTGTACTTACTGCTTTTTATTAGATTTTACTTCAAAATAGTGTTCTTTCTGTGCTTGATTTTCCTGACAGTGTCACAGATCAGTTGCTGTGGAACAGATATTAATTGCAGGTGCTGGGTTATATGACATTAGATTAACTGGATAGGGAAAGCTAGGTTTTAGGCAATTTAATGGAAGATACAGTATTCACTAATCAGAGATGAGGAGAAAGAAGAAACATGAAAAATTTTGCTCTTGAATACTTCAAACATTATAACAAGGTATGAGGTCAGTTGCTGTCTCCTGTTTTTACAATAACAAAAGGTAACTTAAAAGGGAATGGTGTTTTCTGTACTGCCTATTTGATTTGACTGTATGAGTTTCAGAAGCCTTTCTTCATTGTCTCCTCCGTGTCCTCCATTTACCCGCCCAAGAAACAGCCAGGATAACATTCATAATTAAAAAACACTCGTAATCTATGGTCAGTTGCCTTTCTAGTTCTCTTCTCCTTTAAATAATAATTACATTGACAAACTTATCTCCATTCATCCATTTTCCATAAATTTACTGGACTGCCACTGGTATTTTGTAGCTTCTATTGCTTTGTGTTTTTTTCTTTTCCGTTGTTGTTTAAGGTTTCTATCCTCTGTTAATCCTATGGAGTGTATCTGTAGGCAACTGGTAAATTCTTCCCTTAAAAGGCTTTTAAAAGGGTCTCTCTTGAACTGAGTCAGCTAACATTGGCATCTGTACTAAGGCCAAGTCTTGTGGAGTTGCCTGGGACTTGCAGAGGTTTCCTCTATGAGATGATGATCCTTCCTGTCCCATATTTGTTGGGATACGTGCATTTGTTTATCATGAATGCTACTGTTAATTTCCAGGGGGACTTCACACCTGTGAAACATCAGAAGGTGATTAACATGAATTGGTAAATATCTTACTGATTTCACCCCAGACAGTGGGATCTCCATAGGTACCTTCTTAGTTACCTCTGAAGTCTCAGTTACCTCTGAAGAGAGGGAGTTTGCCCTAGAGGGTGAATCATAGGAAGAGCTCAACCCCCTCCTTCCACAGCTTATTTTATTGACTATATAGCCACTTCCTTCAAAAACCTGGTTGAAGTAGTCTTCTGCTTTTCTGTATAAAGCCTTGTGCTTAAACCACTTGCTCCAGAAGTGGGTACCTTGATGTTAAAGCTTCTTCATCCTAGAGGTCTTCAAACCCACATTGCCCATCCTTCGCAGGAAACTCCCTATATGTGAGGGTATACCAAGATGCGACCCACTCTCTCCAGTGTGTGCCATCCAGCAGCCAACAATTCAGGATGTTTGTTGCAGTGACCAAGATGCTACAAGCGCGAAGGATGAGAGTATAAACAAGAAGAAAATGAAATAACAGTATTATTTCGATCAAACCTGCAGAGGAAAGAAGAGCTGGGAAAAAAAAAAAAAAAAAAAAAAAAGATCAGACACCTATGTGCTGAGTTTGGAGGGGACCTTTATGACCGGGTGCTTGCTGTGATTAAGTTGAGGGTGAGATCCTTGCTTGCTTGCAGGTAGTGCAGATTTGCTTTTTGCAGAAACAGGGCTGTTTTTTTAACGAGTTTGAGTGAGTGTTTGTTCTGGAGTTAATTAAGATGCTAGCAGCAAAGGAAATTCATGTGCCCTTCTGTCCTTTCTTCACCTTGAAGAAAGATGTTGAGACAGCTATCTTATTAGATCCTGTTTGACTAATGAGCGTATGTGTGTGAGGCAAAAACCAAGTGGCTAATGACCTTAATACTTCTGGTGTCCTTTGCTCTGGTAGAAAAGGGGAAGAGGAAAAGAGGGGAGGGGAAGATTTTTTTTTTTTTTTTTCAATTCTAAAGGCTGTCAAGTGGGGTCACTTTTTTTCTTAAAGTTCTTTAGAATTCCATTAAGAGGAATTCATGTCTTCTATCATATGTTCAGAGGGATTTTAAAAAATATTTAATCAAACAAGTTGCTGTGATTTCTGAAGCTGTATGCTAATAATTTTGCCTTTTAGATCTAATGTATAGCATTTTTACTTTTTGCTTTGTTATAGGAGGAAGGAGTCAACTCAGACCAGCTGCTAGCTTGCATGAGTAAAGACTATTAAATCTGACTTAGTCCTTATTGCAGGCAGTTTGTTCTGTATGGAAAAAGCTAGGGCAAAGAATGATGAGGTACTTGAATCTTTTGTTGTGTATATTTATAAAAGTAATGTTGATTTGTGAACAATGCAACGTTACCATATGCACTTAGCTGTAAGCAAATGAAGGTTTTGGAGGGACAGTTCACAGATTTAAAGATAATATGAGTGTTTTCAGAGTACATATCCTTCCTTAAAAAAATGTTACTTGGGCTTGTGTAGCTAAGACTGCTAGTCCTTGAATTATACGTTTGAGTTCTTAGAGACTTGTTCTGTGACTGAGAAGTGTTGCTTGGCACTCAGTGTTTTATTTCAGTGAATTAGAATACAAGACAGCTTTTCCCATTTAGATCGAGATAGCAGAGTAGTTGTTCTTGCCGCTGCTTAAGGAACACGTTTACAGAACCATAGGAACCCTGCTGGAGAATGTATGTGGAGTTGCACCCATACATGAGACTTGAACTTGACCTAGACCTACAAAAATCATTACTTTTAGTTCTAAATGTTTTCAGAGTCCTTGTAAGCAATTAGTTTAATGCTCTGGGAAGTAAAAACGCAGTCAGATGACTGTCTTGGCTTGCAGAGGCCATACAGTTTGGCAAAACAGATTTCTAAAAAATAGTACATTTATGGAATTAAGTATTTATTTACCAAGTGGATTGTACTGGCTCTGCAGGATATACTGCCTTTGATATATGTCAGAAAACATTTTAATGGTTCATTTAATCATGCAAAGGCTTGGGGAGATATTTTTACCTGCTTTGATGGTTAAATTATGTGTTTGTTTAAAACCAATAAACAAAACAAAGCAAAAAACACCCAGACCTCTTCTAATATACCTTCTAGGGTGGGAAAGAAACTGAGTAAAAACTCAAAACTTGGAATAGTAAGACCAATACTTCATCTTAATTGCAATTTGTATTGCTGTGTTAAAAATGTGAAGTAGCAACATCTTCCCAAATCTTCTACTTTGTTTCAGCCTTCATGGAATTGCTAAGCCCATTACTGCCTTCCTCCCATTCTTAAGGCTCAACCCCCCCCCCCCCCCCCCCCCAAAAAAAAAAAAAAAAAAAAAAACCAACAAAACTAACAAACAATCAAAAAACTGAAGCCTTCCCTCCCCTACTGTATTGAAATTAAGAAGTCATATTTTTCTCAATTTTTACTCTGAGCTTCAGAATGCCAAAAGCCTGTCCTGTGAAGCCTATCAGACACATTTTGAAAGTGAATGGGGAAATGATTTGTATTTAAGCTTTGTTTTAATAGGTGCAACAGGACAAAAGCTCTTAGTCCCAGGAATTACTTTTAAATATAATCTGGATATTGTTTTTCTATCAGTGGACTAAAATTGGTTGCAGATTTTGAGAGGAGGAAACGTTACTCTTGGAGAAAGCTAAAAGTGCCAAAATGAAATAACCTACTTTATGTAATAAAAATGTTACATAAACAAGTAAGCTCAAATCCAACTTACATAAAATGAATCTGGTGTTCTGCTGCTGAACAGCACTATGTTTGAACTGAATAAATAGTTATTTTTTTAAAAACAGCAGTGAGTGGCTGTTTGGCTTTCAGTGAAGTAGAGATGGGCAAAAAAAAACCAAAAACACCTGGTATTTTATTTTTCAATTGTTACTCTCAGATTCTTTGAAGGTGACTTTTAATGGTTATTTACAGGTGGCCTGCACTGGAGTTTGGTAAAATATATATATTTTTTTATTTCATTCTCGATTGACCACTTGACAGAATCAGGAACCAATCTTCCTTCTAATACTGATTTCTTAAAAGACAGGAGGAGTTGGAAGCATCAACTATGTGTTATCTTTCTCTTTTTCATGTATTAATTTATGGTTGTGGTCCACAGTGCTTCTAAAAACTGTTTTCTTCAGCCCTGAATTACCAGTATGTTGTGGATAAAGCACTGGAAGAAGACTTTTCTGTACCTCATTTGTTCGTGCATGTGAAATGTGGGCAGACACGATCCAGGTACTGAAACCCACTTGAGCATCTCTTCAGTGAAAGGCTGTACCATGCTGCTTTCCTCTTTGCCCCACGGTGTACTTGGAACCTTTCTAAGCACAAAGGACCCAGCTGAGCTGGCCGGGAACTGGGGAGCTTTCCAGCTTTTGGACTGGTCATTGTTGTCTTTCTGTACTGCAACAGCTTTTCAACAGAAGAGTATTGCAGCTAAGAAATCTTAATCTTTTAACTTCCAAGGGTTTCTAGCTGCTGGTCTCAGCAACACCAGGCAAATCCATTTCTTGGGAGCTGTCTTATGAGATATTGTTGGTTTGGTGAGGGGTCGATGTAATCCTTTTGTTTACCTTTTGTTATACGAAATTGCATTTCATCGTTGAGATGCCATTCGTGAACATAAGCGCTAGACTGTAGCAGATGATGGTATAGGTATGATTTATGATATAACTGGGCATCAGCTTGTACCTGGGAGTGGATAAACACTGAAAACAATGTACCGTATAGTAGACTTTCTATGCTGCAATAAATCTGAGTAACGTATAAAGGAGATCTTTCCAGCAAATTCTTGTTTTGTAGTAAACCCAGCTTGATTAGTATCCAAGTCAAACTAGGTGGTATGTAATATTGAGACTTCCCTTAATGAGTGTGAGTCCTCCCTGAGGAGGAAGTTTTTTATAAATGATGATTTTGGAGGCTTACTCCTAAATCTAATACACTTCTGGCCTGGTCAGCGTCTTATATTTCTGTATTTTTAAAGTGAGAGAATAGAAGGCAGAAAGAAGGAAGAGGATATCCTGTACATGGGTAGGGTGGAGTGTCATCCCTTCTGTGGCTTGCTTCTCTCAAGGGAAAAGAAAAAGTGAAAAGAACAAGTAAAATACATGTTCCTTCTGTGTACTTGCTATTTTCTAGTGCTGAAAGAAGGAAAATATTCTGGATGGTCATATTATTTTTCCTGTAGACCTTTTTCTAAGTGTGTTTTATGACTGCACTTTCAGTTAGAGAAGCAATTATCTTGCCAAGGACAAAGAGAGAGTATTTTTAATGGCTCTTTTGCTATCTTCTAACTATATTGGCTGATTTAGTAAAGTTAAATGTTTAGAATTACAGGTTTGTTACTGCTAACAGTGTGGGAAAGCAGGCTGTGCTGATTCAGTTACATTATGACTGCACAGCCTTTATAAGAAAGCAGCAAAATGAGAAGACAGAGCAAGGCTTTACGATTTTAAGTGAGGTTTGCGAGGTTAAATCACTCAAATGTTCAAGCTGAGATTTAGAATAGATATTAAAGAGAAAATCATTAACCTCACAGGTATGACTTAAAACACATTTCTATATATATTTATTAGCATCTTGCTGGTTATATATGCCTCAGGCCTTTTATCACTACTTCTGTTCTCCCGTGCCACTGCTGTAACAGGATGGCTCTTTCTGTATGCTAAATGAGAAGAAACTGCGTTCTGCTGAAACTCTTCAGAGCAGTGGTTATAAATAGACTTGGAAATAGCAACAAGCTGGGTCCACTGCCTCTGTAATGGCCCTTTCCAAATACTTTAAAACAAATGATTCATCAAATAAGGAACACTAAAAGAAGAAATCTGCCAATTTGTAGAATTTGACTCCTCCTAATCAGAGCAAGGCAACAGGATGTTGAGTTCCTGCCCTGCACCTGATTAAAGCCAAATGCACTAGAAACAGCTGGGAATAAGAGGAAGCGCCAAGCTCTTCTCAGTTGGGGGTAGGACAGCAAAAGAATTTTTTTAAATCCCTTCCACCTTTGTTGTTCTGCTTTCCTGACTCTTTGACAGATAAGCACTTATTTCCTCTGGCATTTGGAGTCCTTAGAAACCACGTACAATGTGTAGACGATAGGAAAATGCTACGCGTGTATGTGCCTGGCCTAGGCAGAATTAATTTTGGTCACAACGTTATACAACACTCCTCATCACCGTAGTTTGGCTAAATTGCTGACTCTACAGACTCTGATCATGCAGGTGCCAAATTCTCCGAGTTCTGCCCACTGACCTTCAACAAGTCAAGAGCTAGGAGTAGTGTGGAGACCGAGATGCATTCTCCATCTGGATCACTGTCGTAGTTTTCACTGCTGCGTGCTCAGGCAGAGCCCTCAGTGTACGTGCTTCTCTTACCTTTTTTTATAGAAAAGCAGAAAAAACATTAAATGTTTCAGTTGTTTCTTCCTGTATTCTAGGAAACCATGAAAGATACAGCTTCTCAAACCTTTAGAGTACATGCGTGCCCTCAGATAAGTGTTAAGCAGTTATTTTTCCCTGTGCAGCTGCAGAATACAGACGTGCACAAAAAAATAAGTGTCTTGTGGTATGTGCTGTAGATACAGTGACAGTGGAATACTGCTTAAAATACAGCAGTTACTTTACTGTCAAAAATGTTCCACAGCCCATAAGACAAAGCTCCTTCTTTAACATTTCATGAAGTAACTTATGTGATTATCCCCATGACACCGGCCTTTTGCATTCATATCACAAAGCTACTTTATACACGCGCAGCTTCCTTTCTGTACCTTATGTCAATAGCACAGACTGTTTGCTCATGCAGTCCCTGGGTCTGATCCAACACGCGGTCAGGTCAGGAGCAAAAGGCTCCTCTTGGCTTCCCTCGGCTTTGGATCAGGCCTCCTGCTGCTAGCGCTCAGTATGGTGGCATCCGTCACTCAGCTCTTTTCGCTCTCAACATCAGTGCTGCCAGGGGATCAGAGTAACGACCGTCACTGTTACGCTTCAGAGAAGCACACAATTCAGACAAGGTTTTTTTTTTTAAAAGATGTTCCTGAAACACTTTTCTCGCATCTTGAAACAAAGGAAAATGTTCCCAAAGTAAATCACAAAGTCTGTCTGCACCCCCTTTTCCTCTCTCCTCACTGAAACTTGCCAGACTCTTAACTCCTTTTCCATGACTCCTGTTTTTCTTTTCAAGTTAATGTTGGTACCATTTTGTGAGAACTGTTGTGAGAATTGGAATCAGTTTGCCTGACATAGGAAGGAGCATTGGGACTGCTGCTGGTTTGTCATGGCATGGTGAGAATAGACGCAGCCAAATTTTATGACCTCCAGAGCTGGGTATTTAAGATCTTAATACACGTCAACCAAAACAGTCTGTCTTTACATCAAGCAAAGCAAAGTGATACTTGCATAAACAGTTGGAAAGCCAAGAGGCTATGTGGCCGCTGAGAGAACAAAAGGATACTTCCATAAACTTGTGCTGTAAAATAGAAACCTCAGGTACTTTATGATCCTCTTTTGACTGGCTTTGGGATGCAGGTTTTTGACTGAAGCTAGGCTGACCTTCACTTCATTCACGTCGTATTTCAAGGGGAAAAAAAAAACAAACAACCATTGAACAGACGTCTGCCCAGATCCGTGCGCTATGCTGCATTATCTTCTGTGGAACTGGAGGGTCTTGCCTGCTGGGGGAGGTGAGGTGGGCTCTTTGAGCAAATGGGCATTGCTTTAGAAAAGCAGACATGTTTCAGTGTTTAGCAAGTATCGTTCTGTTGTTTATTGCTTTTAGCACCTGTTAGAAAGCAACCAATTACTTTTTTCCTTTGATAGTGTGTGTATAGCCTAGCTTGCCTATTAATATGTAATGGGCTTTCCTAATATAGCAAAAGAAACTCTTTATAAATTATTGTTCATGTTACACACAACAATGCAACAAGATTTATTTATATAGGTAAAGTTAAAATATTGGAGCAATTAAACTCCCACTCATCACATAATGTGCTTTTCCTGTCTTGTAGTGCCAAAAAAAGGTGCTCGAAAGCATTGAGAGATGCACTAATTTTCTCCGAGCTAATGGAACTTGCCTGCTGCTATTTTGGAACACAAAACCATTATGTATTCTTAGATGTATCTATATTTAAAGCCCAAAGCAGATGTGGGATGTTGAGAGCAGATGTTGGATGTTGAGACAACTTGTGGAAACTTGTATGTCAAGTCTAATTTTTTTCCCCCTTCGGTTCATTTGTGAAAAGAGATTGCTTTCAGAAGAAAATGCTCTAGAAGTTAGAGGTTAATTGCCCTTCATTGAAATTGTATTTTTCAAGAAAGATGTGCAAAATCTGTGAATAAGCATATTGAAGCTTTCCATTAGATTATGTTCTTTAAATGGTTTGGTAGATATTCTGTCTTTGCAACGCAAATTATGGCTTGGAAACAGTACTGTTATCAACAAATTTGTATTCCTGTTTAACTTGGGAAAAGATTTTGAAAAATTAATGGATAATACTATTTTAAAATCCTGAGAATAATAGTTAACAGATTCACACAATTCTTTCACTTATGCAGCTGTCGGAATATGACAAGTGAATGTTTGAGTGGTGCTAGTGTGCACATGTATATGCAAATATGGGGGTGTGTGCATGTATACATCCTCCCTAGGGCTTATTCTATTATATACCCCAAAGGTGTTGTGCTGTTGTGTTCAACAAATGAGAGTGAAGGCCTTCTATAGTTATATATATATAAAATAATAACTTCAATGCTTTTTGGCTGCATTACAAACATTCCAAAGTTTACTTCATTTGTGTTCTCCAAATCCCTTCATGCCAGAGAGATAAAGCCAACAAGGAAAAAACAAATATTTTATGATTTCACTCCTACAATGCGTGGTCCCAAAATGAGCCAAAGGAATGTTTCTTATGGCGTACTTTCCTTTTCCCAGAAAACCCAGATGTCTGTCTCTGGATTTTGGGGGGCCTTTCTGTTTTCCCCCCTCCCCCTCAAGTTACTCAGAAAACGAGTGCATCTTGTCATACTTTCAAATACCTTTTTTGTCTGTGGGTATGTCATGATTTTTTTTGTTTTGAAGTTTATCTAAAGTATATTCTGTGATGCTGGCAGAGATGTGGTTATAACAAAACTAATGCAAATGAAAGGAGGAACTTATCAGTACAAGGGAAAGTGTTTTATACTTGGGAAAACCTTTCATTTGCTTTCAAAATATTGTTAGCTTTTTGCACTATGAAAGCACTTCATTAGAAAACTATTTCCTTTGTCATCTTTTTGCAGATGAAATCAGAATAGATCCAGCGGCATTGATCTGAACTCCAGTAAAGTTCTTACTTGCTTAAACAGGATTTGGTGGGGCACACTGAGGGAACGCCAAGGTCTTATAAGGCACCCTGACAAATTTCTTGAATTTCAGGACCTTTTGTCTTGTTCACCTGCTTTTTCTTCCTGCTTGTAGGTGATTGCTTTTCACAATGTGACTCAGAAGGTAAATGCAGGAGGACAACAGCCACAAGAGTGGGAGGGAGGGTCGTCTTGTCTGCTTGATCTAGGTTTTTTTTTCCTGTTTTCATTTTGGATCAGACCTAGTGAGGTCTCTAATTTAATAAAGATGCTGACAGAGGTAAACTGTGTTCATCGTTGCAGTTTAATCTGGCAAATGAGCTCCAGAGGTTAGAAAGCGCATCTGCTTGTGAAGGGGTGATTAGTTGATGCCAGCAGTCAGAAGGAGAGGTTAGTCTGATGCAGCTGTCTTTAAGTTTTATTCCTGTCCATTTTGCCTTTTTGGGAGGCACAGCAGGGGTAAAGCTATGTCCCGCAGCTTTTGTGTGGCACGGCAGCAAGGAAAGCTCCGGTGCCCACAGTAACATGCCTTCAACTTCTGCTCAAGGCCTACTCCACTGGGCCCCCTGTCTGCAGCTGTGTCTGTCACTGCTGCCACATTGCACGTTCCTGACGCCCTGAGCACAAGACCAATATGCTGAAACTTTCTAGGTACCGGTATAAAAACCTGTCTTTAATACAGAGTTACCATGTAGGAACTGTCTTTTAAATGGATCAGCTCTGTACACAAATTTAAAAGACAAGTTTCCCAACATACCATTTAACTTAAAAACACTGCTTCCAGTTAGCTAGTTTTTCTTATGGAAACCCCAGAGAAACCACAGCAGAAGTTTCTTTAACCAGACCTTCACACTTCCCAGACCCATAACCAAAGAGCGTTATAAATCTTTTTAAAAGGTGAATCCTGAGGAATCATTAGCTATCTGTCTGATGGTTTCTTGATGTCATCAAAACTGCTGTGTTTTAGGAATCGAGGCAGAATTCCAGCATAGTATTGAGGCATTTCCTATTTCTTCTCATGTTCTCTGGTTTTATGTCTTTATGTTCACGTTATCAGGCAAAATATAAATACAGAGACCCCTGAGAAATCAATGCTGCAAACGAGTGGCTGTGCTGAATGTCGGAGAAGTTCGGCAGCCAGGTGGTTGCCCTGTGGAATAGGGGCTGTTGCCTCCGCGGCACAGCGCTTGCCAATGCAGGCTCTGTAGTCAATATTGCCTGTGTAAATTCATAATGCTAAAACACTGCAGCTCTTCTAATTTGCAGAATGTGTTAACAATTGGAAATGACTTGGAGAAAAGATAAAAATGACTTTTTGGGGGACTGGAAAACAGATTCCCCATAAAAGGCATTAGGAGACCACTAGAGTTAGCTCATTAAAGTGAATGCAAAGGAGCTATTTGATCCTGTTAACACAGGGAATAAGATGTTTGGTATTACAGGGTCCTTAAACTAGCAGGCAATTATACAGAGATCCAGTGCTGAAAACTAAAGTTAAACAAACTCAAACTGGAGAAGAGGTGCAAATTTTTAAAAGTGAGGACAATTACCACTTGAGAGCTTACCAAAGGATGTGAAAGATTCTCTATTACTTGCAGTCCTTAAATCAAGATTGGATGCCTGCCTAAGAGAGATAAATAACTACTAGCTATTTACACAGCTTGATATAAGAATCACTGAGTAAAGTCATATGGCCTCTGTTATGCAGGATTTTTTTAGGAAAGAAAAAGGAAAATTTTAAATAATATTGGTTATATGTGTATAATTGTTCCTTATGATGTCCATAATTGTGACAAAAAAAGGTCTCCTTCTGTTTTAGTAATCATATTTTTTGGGGGTTTATCTATGTATCAGTTTGAATAGCTGATGCTTCAATTTTCTCACCTGCAGACTTAAATAGATGTTCCTAAGTACCCATGTGGGAATAAAGTACTTGACATTTTAAGCTGCTACTTCTGACAGGATCATATGGGACTATATCTCTGTTCTGATAGGATGAGCA
Source organism: Anser cygnoides (assembly GCF_040182565.1). Lineage (NCBI taxonomy): Eukaryota > Metazoa > Chordata > Aves > Anseriformes > Anatidae > Anser > Anser cygnoides. The sequence continues at coordinate 83,527,792 of NC_089874.1, forward strand.
TAATTTTTAACTAAGACAATGCTTTGAAATTACTACCCATTCCCCATATGTTTTAGGAAGAGCTAGCAGGTGAGCAGAACTGGAGTTCAAAAATGCTGTCTTTTTTACTTGCAGATCTTGCCCAAGGCATCACACCTACAAAGAAAATAAAACTAAAAAACAGGCTTTGCTAAAGCTAGCCATGGAGTTTAAAAGTGATTTGTGCATTCTCAGGATAACTGTATATGAATTCACTCCTTCACCCTTCTTGTACATATTTTTGTCTGGCTCATTTAATTGTTTTGAAGGGCTTTGTGAATCTCCTCTCCCTTTCTGTAAGCGGTTAGTGTCCTATCCCATAGAAACACATCTATTTTTGTTGGAAAGGTAATATTTGCATGGGGGAAGAGTGATTACTTCGGACCTACTTGGGGGTATTTCATGGGCTAGATTGCTAGAAGGCAAGGGTGCTTGTGAGAGCTGGGCAACATTTAAACAACACTTCTTCCAAGCTCAGGGTCGGTGCATCCTGAAGAGTAGGAAATCGGGGAAGGGGGCAGGAGACCTGTGTGGATGAACAAGGAGCTTGTCAACAAGATCAAAAGGAAGAAGAAGGTCTATGAAATGTGGAAAAAGGGCGTGTCCCCTTGGGAGGAGTGTAGGAGCGTTGTGAGGGCCTGCAGGGATGCAACAAAGAAGGCTAAAGCCTACCTGGAGATGAAGCTGGCAAAGGAGATAAAGGATAATAATAATTTAAATAATAATAAAAAATAACAACAATAAATAATGATTAAAATAATAATAATTAAAATGATAACAATAAAATAATAATTTTATTATTATTATAATAAAATAATAATAACCATGCACCAGGGCAGGTTGGGGGCTGGCCTGCTGGAAAGCAGCCCTGTGGAGGAGGACCAGGGAGTCCTGGCAGACAACAGGTTAAGCGTGAGCCAGCAAAGGGCCCCTGTGGCCAAGAAGGCCAGTGGGATCCTGGGGTGTGCTGGGACGAGTGTTGCCAGCACGTCATGATCCTGCCCATCCACTCAGCCCTGCTGAGGCCACGTGTGGAGGGCCGTGTCCGGTGCTGGGCTCCCGGTACAAGAGAGACCTGGAGCTCCTGCAGAGAGTCCAGCAGAGGGCTACAAAGATGATTAGGAGAGCCGAGCATCTCTGTTAGGATGCAAGGCTGAGGGAGCTGAGCTTTGTTTAGCCTGGAGAAGAGAAGGCTGAGAGGGGATCTTCTCCCTCTGTATTGATAAGACTCCTCTTATCCTCTGGACTCTTTTTGGTGGTGCCCAGTGACAAGGCGAGAAGCAACGGGCGCAAACTGCAACACAGCAAGTTCAATCTGATGAGGAGAGAAAAAAAACATGATTCCTGTGGGAGTAAGACAGTGCCACCGCGGAGCTGAGAGGTCCTGGGGGAACAGCAGCCCAAAGCTCCATGGGACTGAGCGGTTCATGGAAGCCAAGCAGAAGGGGAGGTGGAGGACAGTCCTGGTGCCCAAGGGGCAGCCTGTCTCTCTGGCAAGCAGAACAGCCCAGGAGAGTCACCACCAGGGAAGGGGCCCTCAGCCCCCATGACCCTCCTCCTCCTTCCACATGAGGGCCTCTTTCAGGCCGCACAAGTCCCCTCCCAACACGGCCACATTGGGCCTGGTGCGTGGTGCGCCATCACAGGGGCATCACAGAGGCTTCCTGATGTCACTGTGGCATCCGCCCCCTGCTGTGTCCTGGGGCCTATAAAAGCCCCTGTGCCTGGCCCACCACTCGCTGATCTCCCAGGCCCTCTAGTGAATAGCAGCCATGGTTGTCCTTAAGAGGTCCTGGGGTGACAGCTGCCCACGCCTTCGTGGGACCAATGCGAGCTGGGTGACTGAACCCAAGAAGAAGTGGAGGCGGAGGACAGAGAGTGGAGGTGGAGCAGCCACGGTGGACGGTGTGGAGCCCATGGAGGTGGATCCACCTGCGGAAGAAGAGCTGATGGAGGTAGATCCATCTCCAAGCCCTCTGATGTGGCACAGTATCATCGTGCTAGGGCTCCCACCTGCGAGACATCATCACCGTCATCGCAGAACCGTCTGGTCTGCTCCTTACTCCCGGCCCTGCCTGCGCCTCCACAACTAGGGGGGAGAGGCCATCCGTTTACCATCTGGCAGGACTGCCTGCACGATGGCCTCCTCCCCTCCCCTATCCCCTGCCCCCATCCCCTCCTCTCGTGTGGAGGTGTCATCTCTTCTGCATGGAGTCCCAAGCAGTGGACAAGAGCGCACTTGGCTTCCTTTGGGCTGCTGCACCAGGGCGACAGGAGAAGCCCTCCGAAGGCCACGCTGGGCACGGGGTGTCTCGGTCTAAGGACGAGAAGGCTGCCTAAGAGATGCTTGAAGCCGAAGCTGTGCCCTGCATGGCGGTGCACAGAGAAGAGCAGCAGATCCCTCAAAATGGTGACGCAGACAGCTGTTCCTCTGAAGAAGCGCAAGTCTTCAGCTCTGCCAGGAAGAAGTGCAGGAGTGCAGCGTAAAGTCCATTCAAGATGCTAGGGTTCCGGTTTTTCCCAAGACCAGACAGCAAGCTGGTAGAATAATCCTAATAAAAATAGGAAAGAAAGAAAGATGTTGCAACAACAACCACAATAAGAATAAATAACAACCAGTGAAAGCACTTTCCTCTCTTCTCTGGTGTCATGTTGCAACTGCCCCTGGGCTCCGGCGTCCTGTTCTGGTCTCCCCTGTAGAGAAAAGATCCTGATGGGCAACATTTAAACAGCACTTCTTCCAAGCTCAGGATCGGTGCATCCCAAAGAGTAGGAAACAGGGGAAGGGAGGCAGGAGACCTGCGTGGGTGAGCAAGGAGCTCATCAACAAGATCAAAAGGAAGAAGAAGGTCTATGAAATGTGGAAAAAGGGCGTGCCCCCTTGGGAGGAGTGTAGAAGTGTTGTGAGGGCCTGCAGGGATGCGATGAAGAAGGCTAAAGCCCACCTGGAGATGAAGCTGGCAAAGGAGATAAAGGATAATAAGTTTTTTTTAAGTATGTAAACAGTAAAAGGAAGACTAGGGATAATGTAGGTTCCCGGCTGAACAAGGGATGTGTCTTGCTAACGGGGGATGCTGAGAAGGTGGAGATACTGAATGCCTTCTTTGCTTTGGTCTTTGCTTCAAAGACTCCCCCTCAAGGACTCCTGGACCCTGAAGGAAGGAGAAAGAGTCTGGGAAATGGAAATCTCCCCTCTGGATTAGGGGGGGTAGTTCGGGAGCCTCTGAGTGAGATCTACGCATACAAATCCATGGGCCCTGATGGGATGCATCCATGTGTGCTGAGGGAGCTGGCAGAGATGTTTGCAGAACCTCTCTCCATCATCTTTGACAGGTCTTGGAGGACAGGAGAGGTGCCTGAAGACTGGAGTATAGCCAGTGTCCCTCCGGTCTTTAAAAAGGGCAAGAGGGCAAGAAGGAGGATCTGGGAAACTACAGGCCAGCCAGTCTCACCTCTGCCCCTGGAAAGGTGATGGAATAGCTTGATCTGGATGCCATCTCCAAGCAATTGGAAGAGAAGAACGTTATGAGGAGTAGTCAGCATGCATTCACCAAGGGGAAATCGTGCTCGACCAACCTCATTGCCTTCTTTGATGACATCACCATCTGGGTAGATGGGGGGAGAGCAGTGGGTGTCATCTACCTTGACTTTAGCAAGGCTTTCGATACTGTCTCCCACAACATCCGGCTAACCAAGCTGAGAAAGTGTGGGATAGAGGAGTGGACAGTAAGGTGGGTTGAGAACTGGCTGACTGGCTGAGCTCAGAGAGTGGTGATAGGCAGCGCAAAGTCTGGTTGGAGACCTGTGACTAGCGGTGTTCCCCAGCGGTCGGTGCTGGGTCCGATCTTGTTCAACATCTTCATCAACAGTCTTGGAGAGGGAATAGTGTCCACCCTCAGCAAGTACGCTGATGATACAAAGCTGGGAGGAGTGGCTGACACGCCAGAAGGCTGTGCAGCCATACAGAGAGACCTGGACAGGCTGGAGAGCTGGGCAGGAAGAAACAAAATGAGGCTTAACAAAAGCAAGTGTAGAGTCCTGCACCTGGGAAGGAACAACCGGATGTATCAGTACAGGCTGGGGGATGACCTGCTGGAGAGGAGCTCTGAGGAGAAGGACCTGGGGGTCCTGGTGGACGGCAGGTTGGCCATGAGCCAGCAGCATGCCCTGGTGGCCAAGAGGGCCAATGGGATCCTGGCGTGCATTAAAAGGAGTGTGGCCAGCAGGTCAAGGGAGGTGATCCTCCCCCTCTACTCTGCCCTGGTCAGGCCTCACCTGGAGTGCCGTGTCCAGTTCTGGGCTCCCCGGTAGAAAGAAAGACAGAGAACTCCTGGAAAGAGTCCAGCGGAGATGGACAAAGATGATACAGGGCCTGGAGCATATCCCCTATGAGGAAAGGCTGAGAGACCTGGGTCTGTTCAGCGCAGAGAAAAGAAGACTGAGGGGGGATCTTATCAATGCTTATAAATACCTGAAGTGTGGGAGACAAAGGGATATGTCCACGCTCTTTTCGGTGGTCTGTGGGGACAGGACAAGGGGCAATGGCCACAAAATGGATCACAGGAAGTTCCGCACCAACATGCGAAAGAACTTCTTCACAGTGAGGGTGACGGAGCACTGGAACAGCCCAGGGAGGCTGTGGAGTCTCCTTCTCTGGAGATATTGAAGGCCCGTCTGGACGCCTACCTGGGCAACCTGCTCTAGAGAACCTGCTTTGGCAGGGGGTTTGGACCTGGTGTTCTCTTGAGATCCCTTCCAACCCCTTCACTTGGTATCATCAGACTGCTGCAATGGGTGTAACAGTTTATTTCAAGAAAAGGTGTGCCTCTTGATTGTCTCTTGTAATACCAACTACGTTTTTTTGTTTTAATCTAGGTGAAACTAAGTAGTTAATGCTGTTTTTGGTTTTGCTTCCAGATTCTTAAACTAGCGTGCTATGTACTACAACATTTTAATTATTATAAACATTATTTCAATGTTTAGCAAAAAAAAAAAGGAAAAAATAGTCTCTCATCTTTTTAAAATTAAAAGAAAAATGCAAATATCTCCACGTTTTATATGGAAAATCAAATCAAAACTTATTCTCTATTTCCTTAAAATATTTTGAAAGTCTGCATTGACTTGACTGTGGTGTGTATATTTGATATCTTAGCCCATGGATTTCACATGTATCTACACAGAGGCAAACACATCTATATCTCATCCTTTCAGATAAAGCACAAGATTACCTGGTGTATTTCCATGCAATGGTGATAGAAATCAATGAGAATAATGTCAAATTCTTCTGAAACTATAAAAACAGAAAGCCTACAGGTGTCTCACCAGTTTTCAAAACCTGTTCTAATAATCTCAGAATTAGTTACAAAGTAGTCCAGTTTGAAATTTTAAAAACTGTCTTCTTTAAAGACAGACTTTCCAGAAGTAGTTTTCCAAGTCGTACTACAGCCATCTGTAGTAGATTATTTCCTCTTCCTGCACTTCAGCAGAGGGGTGGTGGGAAAGCGTTGGTGACAATGATGCTAATGCAGTAGGCGTGATTCTTTTTTTCCCTTTTAATTTATTTTGGCAATCTTGCAGGAGGAGGGTAGTAAATCTAAATCAGCTACTGTAGCATTGTGTGCTGAATGCACTTTGATGTATGTTAAGTCTTCTGTATGGTAGTAATCAGGCTGGCAATAAAGCGATGAGCATCATGCCCAGCTTTTGACACCTTCCCTTTCCAAAAGGACTGCATTAGGGGTAGCAGACATAGGAAAAGCAAGCAGAAAGTGCGCCTGGACAATGGAGCTTCGAAACAATGCGAAGGCAATGGCTTCAGCTATGGGCTGTGAGGCGGGCGGTGTAGCTGGATAGATGATTTGAACCAGTGCCTGCTCGAGTCACAACCAAACACTTCAGCTAATTCATCACAGGACTCTCGAGCACTTCACTTGTGCAAACTTAAAAGGTTAGGGCAGTAAATAGTTTATTGCCACCGAGGCCTGCTGAACATTGATCACCGCTGAATTCCCTCTGTTTAGATATAAGTTCTTTTGAAATATGCTTTGTAGGTTTAGTCTAAGAGCAGGATAATTGCCTTGAGGGCTTAAAATTTGAAAGCAGACACTTCTACAGTCAGAATGCAATAGGCTGCCAAGATGGACTAGTGTGAAACAATACACTGTTATGCTTTTTCTTCTCGGGATTTGAATGAAGCAATAGCAAGGGCTGCTCTGTGAGGCATGGATGGGTAAAGTCCTGCCTAGCTTGCCCCTTTCGTGCCTATTAATAAAACCCTTGCTATAGTTCTATTTTCAACCTCTCTGGGGTTTATGCTGCAATTTTGAGCAGCTGATGGTTCTCCTTAGCCTAGTGTTGGGGAGTTGCTTAATCAGCATGCAATTATGTTTTCTCAGTGCGTGCATTGATATCAGGAGGTTGCAAACATTCCAGAAAGTACTCCTGCTGTGCATATAGCTTTGCAAGTTTTCAGTAAGGTTTATTTAACGTGTAGGATTTTTACTCTTACTACTGAGAAGGTCTGCGTTTCTAAAAAGCTGTTGGCAGTGTTCAGTCAATGCACGGTGCTGGTTGTGTGCCCAACAAGCTATGTGAACATCAAGGTCTGCCAAACCATGATCTAATGGCTCCAAGCTTTGGATCCAGATTTACTAATTTTTCTGACTGGCTGAGGGGAGGGTGATAGGTTTGGGAGGGTAGATCACAGTGCTAGTTTAAAAGTACAGAACCACCCCAAATGTTTGCTTATGCTTTTTTGATCCTAGGGGATATCACCATAGCATCTGTGATGGTACCACATATTTGGTGATCACATTCCTCCTTCTTAAAAAGGTGAACTCTCCTAAACGTTGACCCCAGTACAACCAACAGCTCCACCAAGATAAATCCCTCTGTCTGTGTGGACCTTCTTGACTTTGCTGAATATATGCATGAGCTTAAGGTTTAAAATCAGCTCTGGTTAAGCTGAGGGTGCGCATATTTATATCATGTATTTGTTTTTCAGTAAAAACTCTGCTGATACTGACACATGCAGAGTAAGAGACGACATTTTTGAGGAATTTGAGCCTGTTATCTATTGTTCTGTAGCATATTACATATGAATGTAAACTTTTAAAGAAGAATCACAGTTTGGACAACACTCTGAACAGATCTGGAGCTAGTTATCAAAGATTATATCCGCAGTCCTTTGTTCCAAAAGTTGATGTTACTTCAGATTGCGAAGAAAGGGAGCTGAGGTGTATTTTTATCCATCATAAATAGAGTTTTCTAATAAGTTAACTGATTTTGTGAAAAAAATACTGGAACATCATTAGGAAATTCAATACTACAATTTATAATTTATGAATATCGTGATAGCTTTGAAGAAAAGTAGTCCTTTAGAATTCAAATCATAATCCTGTAGAAATCACTTCATAAAAATCAAATTCCTGGACTTAGAGTTTTCTGTAAAGTCCAAGACCAAAACAATAAAGTGGGGGGGAAGGGAGGAAAAAATGCGGTGAATAGTCAATCACTTTCTCTGTATGTGGCCCTATTCTTTACCGAGAAAACAGTTCCTCATACTTGTCAGCTGTGAAATTTTTAGTTCATCTTTGCCATGCAGCATGTTACTTTTTTTTCCTTTTTTTTTAGACAGAGCTATGAACAGATGATGGATGAACTGTAGACTCATTGTGTTAGAAATACCTTTTTCATTTTAAAAGCTAAGTCCCTTCTTGACAGGGCAGTCATTCCCTCTTGTAACAATAGAAGAAACATCGTGAAGTCATAGTTCAGCTCCAGTGAAAGACTTCATTCAAGGGTTTGATGAATAGCAGAGGGAAAAGTAAGCAAAATAGCATGACAGCTAAAATCTTTTTGTTATCCCCTCTTTCACTGTCTTAAACTGCAAATTTTCCTATATATTTAATGGTAGGTAAGAATTCCCAATGCAGACAGAATTATTTTCAGCTGAGAGGATTTCAAGGATGAACTTGCTGATTTTTTTAAAGAGAGACAAAGATTAATCTGAACTAAACCTTGTACTGTGTGAGACGTCATTTCAGAACAACTGTTGCATCTAGTCTTAAAATTTCTTCAATTTCACCACTTCTAGTGTATCTGAAGAAAATAAATGTTTATAAGACACTTCTCAGATGCAGGGTACCTGTATTTGCTCTACATTGTGCTGCAGTGTCTTTACATGAAATTTTGTGAGCATACCAGTTTTTCGAATACCGAGTATCATATAAATACATTAATTGAGTGGGTGTTTGCATTTAGAATTTTGTAGAAACTTATAATTTCAAAACAGTGTGAGCAGTTGTTAAATGTTGATGAGAACTAATGTCTTGGGGTAGTGTTGGAGAAAACAAGACTCCTGGGATCAGATTGCTATGTAATTTTGGCATGATATCTAATTAGATCTCATACCTGCATATGATGTTCATAAGTTCGTGTTTTAAGGTGTTTCACAGTGTTACTGTCTGCTGGCAGATAGTGAATATTATCAGTTCAGTAAAGTGAATCAAGTAGCTATGCATTCTTTCGCCTGAGGAAGAAAACGTTGTTTATTTTGCTGTTCTAGGGAATAAAAATTCCATGTAAATATACTATTAGGCTGACACAGCATTATACTTTACAAGAGTAGTAGCTGTTTTCTCCATAAATTTGGCAAGAGAAAATGATCATCTGCATTTCCATACACTGAAGATTTAAATGGATACCAGTAACTTGAATGGGATGTATATTAGCTAAGTCTGTTTACCTGGAAAGGAGAACTCTCTGTAGACCGTGGCTGGATTAATAGCTGGTGTAGCTCAGATATTTAAAACTGATTAATTTTCACTTTTTTATATACCACTTCCTAGCATTATCCACTTAATTTTGTAAAAGTCTTCCTAAAAAAAGAGTCAGAATAAAACTTTAGTGCTCCCTAATTGTATCTTTTACAACTACACACAGGAATAAAAGGTGTAATTGTTGTTTGTAGGCAGGATTTTCAAATGATATTGCAGATTCGAGGATAGCACAGTTTATCTGAATTTTCTGAGGGTAATAGCCTTTGCAGAATAAGGTTTAATGGGATTTTGTTGCATTTATTAATCCCATGACTGTATTAACTGAGAGCTAGTGAGACATTTGATTTAAGCATATGTGTGGTTTGCTTTATCAACTGGTATTTGCTTTAGTAGATTTTCTTTATCTCTGCTTTTGCCTGTATGTTACAGATGGGAGACATGACTTTTTTTTTTCTTTTTTTTTTTTTCACTGTGCTAATTAGGAAAAAATGAGAACTCAACAGTTTGAGCTTAAATGGGTTCACTAACATAAACTATCAATCTTCTGTTTTTCATTATCAGAAATCCACCTCTTTCCCTTTCCTTTTCCCCCCACCCAACAGAGGAGCAAAAGAGACAGTTCTCAAGGGTGTGGTTATCATGAGATAATTGCAACCCTGAGGGATTTGAGACACTCGGGTGCATTTCATACCTTGTAGCTGTCCAAGGATGAGATTTTCACACGAAGGCTCCACCCCACTGTATTTTATTTTTTATTGCATAAATCAGTCTATGTGCTTAGGGATCATTTATCATTTCCCTAATACTCACCAGGGTACAAACAGTACTGTTCTAGTTTCATTCAACCCCTTATTTCTCCCTCCTTCTCCTGTTCAAAAAAAAAAAAAAAAAAAAGTTGGCAAGACTCTAAAATTATATAAAGGCAGTTCTGTATTTAATGCAGAAATCGTACATTACCCTAAAAACCCTTCACCCCTGAGTACTCTTTGTACTTCTGAGAACATGATATACGGCTGAATAGTGCACTTAGCAACCATGACTTCATTTAAATCCTTCAGTTTCTGAGAAAGGGATTACTGCCTAGAACCTAACCAGTATTAAAAATACATATTTTCAGATGCAACTGTAGTTAACATCAGCTTAAATTTGTGTGTGGAGAGAGCTCTCTTGCAACATGAGAGGTGTTAAAATCTATAGGAGTGGAAAGTGAAACACTTGCTGAGGTTTTGTTCTCATGCCAGAACTTTTTAATCTTTTACCAATTACAGAATTCTTCATCAACATTGAATATTTACATTTCTCAGCTTTCCCAGCACAACTTCTTTAGTATATACTAGTCATGCAGGATCGAAAATTAACATTTCCAAACTCCCAAATGACACTTTTGCAATTTCCTCTGCTTCTCTGGCTAACAGACAGCACCAGTATGTTTCTCCCCTTGTTCTTTGCAGTTCCTGACAGAGCTTCTTGTATCCCAGGTGAGGATGCTCAGAGCCCCAAGGCAGCTTGGGGTCAGCACGCTGGAAATTAGCTAAAACTATTACTGCAGCCGTGAGATGTAATGTTCTTAGCTTATGTCAGTGCTGTGTGGAACCGTGGGTCTCAACTTGCGTTATTTTTTCATCCAGCCGTACTTCACAGCTATTCAGCGCGTCTCCCTCATGGACAATCACCTCTCATAATGACCTGTGCAGCACAACTATTTCAGTGCTGCCTACGACTTGTAAAGATTCCCCCTTTTTGAATGCGTGTTTGCTGGCAAGTTAGTATTATGACCCCCTTCATTTGTGCTTGGGCTTAATATGGTATAACAAATCTTGTGGGCTGAACTGGACTTTTTCTTGTTCCTGACTGACAGGCTCCAGAAATACCATTTCCTTAGCTTCAGCTGAATTCCGGTGAACACTGCTTGCTTGGAAGGACATGCAAAACTGAGTTCGCTGTGATATGGAGGCTTGCAGGCATTCAGAGAGAACATGTTTGGAAAGGAAGACAGGTTGAAAAACTCCTGAGATAGATTTACGTGTTTCCTTCCACATTTATCTCCCTGCGAGATAAATGCACCCTGTTGGCGTGTGATTGTGATCCTGCCACTTCTTGACTGAGAGATCCATGAGTCATTCAGAAAAGAAAAGCGTGATTGAAAAGTGCTAATTGAAATAAAATATTTGCATACAATAGAGACATGGCAACTGCCTGAGCTGTACATTTTTTTTAAATTAAATGCAACCATACACAGTTTTATAGACTTCACCTGATTTGTGAAATTTGATGTTCCCACTGACAGTGTCCAATGTTTCATTCACTGCATTTTGGCAACTTGGTCTTGTCTGCATCGCCTTTCCAACATATGCCTCATCCTGAGGCTGCAAAATTTACTTAGAAAAAGCTCCACCAGTTTTTAATGTCAGGCAAGTCTTTCTCAAAGTGTGTATTTACTGGCACATTGAATATCGTTCTCTAATATAGAAGGAATACTGTTTTGTATGTGTTAATATGGTCTTGTTTCACTTCTAGCACTGCAAGGGACAAAAAAATCTCAATGCGCTCCCAGGGCACAGTCAAGTGGATGAAGGTAGTATAATATTTGTTGACGTGGGCAAGAGGGGGAAACTCCCAAACTTGATTTATGAAATTAGTTGACTACCACTTCCCTGTTTCCTGAATGGTTTACTCCTATGTTCAAGAGAAGAGCAGCTGCTATTCCTATTCCTTTTCTTGGTGGCTCCAAAAAGATGAAAAACAAGGCTAATGTTAGTGTTGTGGCTTACAATACACAAATCAATTCCAATGTTCTTCTTTGATTTATTAACACTATGCCTCGTGAGTGTCAAAGTTGCCTCTTAAAATCAATGTTTCCACATTATTTTTTAATAATTGGAATGAACAGGCTTTAGTGGTCAATAATAAACATAAAAATTAAAGACAAAAGGGATGCCAGCAGAAAATCTGTCAGATTGTGATTTGTTTCCTGAGAGAAGCGTCCTGCTTATTCGGGAAAGGGAAGAATAATTTTAAAAGTTTAACCCATGGTTCTCATCCCTTTAAGCTCTCTGCCCCTTAGCCTTCTCCCCACAACCCCCACATACCTGTCAAGACACATGTTTTTTTCTGACTCATCCCACAAGTTTCTAGCTAGCCACCCACATCCTTTTGAAGCAGATGGGTTGATTAAGTAGAACTTTCTATGAAGGGATCGACTTTGAGTTCAGAGGGCTCACTTTCACATAGAAAACAACAGTCTTCTACCTGAAAGGATGCGACTGAAGAAGTAAGGCTTACGGTGTTTAAGTATAAACACGTTAAAATCTGAGTGCTTGCAGTGGTGACAAAAGTGTGTTCCTCTCCTGTAGCTTCCTAAACAGGATGAAGAATTAATCACAGTCCACTTTGAGGTATGTAATTACTGCTATCCACACCTTGCCTGAAAAGGAAAGTTAAAATTAGGTGTTACTACACTGTTACTAAACAGTGAGTTTACTGAAAGCGGTTTCTACAGGTTTATTACATCATTCTCAACAAAGCCATCATCAGCTACTGCACTCATGGATGCTATTAATACTCTGGTTTTAAAATTAATCATATGTAGTGCCTGTACATGCATTACAGGTGAGGGTGTCAGTGCTTATGTGCTAGAGTTCACTGGTTTTAGCATTTCAAGGTGGGGTGTCTTTTTTCTGGTTCACTGGTTGTACTTTAAATTTAAAAGACTTCAGTCATTTTTTTTTTTCATAGCAAGTATAAATATCAGCCTGTTGTACTTATTTTTAAAATGTTTTTAAATGTCAGCTGTTTTTAAGAACAAGTAAAGGAAAAGGAATGCTGTTGGTTTTATGAAAAAAAAAATATTGATTTTGAACCGTTGTCCTTTTCTGAGTAAAATTTGGAGTAAGATTTTGGAGTAACATTTGGCAGAAGATGACCTTATGCATTGGAAGAAAAGACAATGACTTGCCCTGTTCCAAAAAGAAAGCAAACAAACAAAAAGAAAACTTTTTTTTTGACCTGCTGTTGCGTGTTTATGCATTTTTCATTGTTTCTGCTGCAGTACTGGAGCAGGAACTGCAGATGGCAACTGTGAGAGCGTGCCTTTTGTCAGTACATACAGGTACATCCAAATTTGCCCCATGCAATTAGCCATCAGAGTTTAATTCCTCATGCACACAGTAAAAATGAATAAAAGTCTCAAATTAATTACACAGAAGTCTGTGCTATGCTGATAATGTGCTAGCTAAAGAGGAGTTGGTTTCGTTTTTGGTTGCTTTATGGCAAAACAAAGTAGACCTAGGTCCACAGAGGTGTAACATGAAGAGTAAGCGATTGGCACTGGTGAGTGGGCTAAGAATAAGTTTGAAGTAATGGCACTCATCTTTTCCAGATGTGTTTTTATAGTCCTTTTTCTCCAAGGGTGGTATCTTTGTGAAGAACTTCAGTACTTTAAGAATAAACTGAGTGCATGAGCGGAGGCATGTTGTGTGCCTGCTGAGGTGGAGTACTCAGTGTCTCTGCCGCCCTCATGCAAGCACTGGACTCAGAGCTCTCAACCCTCCCAGGTACTTCAGGGCAGAGGATGTTCCTTAGACAGCTCTGCCCAAGACAAAACGTTACCATTTTTTCTCTGCATGCATGCATGCACTTACTTATTTCCTCAAGATTTCATGTTCTCATTTGTCTCCCTGAAGTCCTGCCTGTTTGGAAAGCTCAGCCACAAGCAAAGCGCCACCAGGCAACAAGCTGCACCGTGTGGTCAGAACGGAGGTACTGTCTGCTCCTAGACTGTGACAAATTAAGTGATTTGATTTTTAGAATAGCTGACAGAAAGAGAGAGCTAAGATAAGTTGCTTTTATCTTGCACTTGCTGTGGTTTAAGAGTGTTCCTCAGGCAGTGTTACCTCTGTTCCGCAGTAACTTGTTGTGTTTGGAAGGAACCAAATATCATTTTGTAAAAATGTTTTCAATTTTCTAGCAGGTTTTAAGTTTGTACTTAATTGAATTTGAAAAATTTGAAGAACAATTTTACAAAAGTTCTAAATTTGTTCAGTACATTTTATTTCCATGTTAAATACCCTTACAAGAAAGAAAGGTCCTAATCTCTATCCAAATCATATACGAAATATGATTTTAAGTTTATTTTGTCATGGAGGGAGAAACATTTTTGACACTTTGGGTGTACCGAAGAAATAATTGTTTGAACTTTTTTTAAGCTTTCTAAAACAATGTTACTTGGCATGAGGAATTGCAGACTAGGCAGACTAGGAAATAATTTTCTTAAGTGATAAATAATAAATGCAGAAAAGGTACAATTTTTTTTTCGTTGAAAGGCAAAAATTCTGGCAGTGTCCATAAACCTGTGAGATTTTACCTGATGCATCAGTAGGAGTTAAAAGAGTTTCAGGCAATGAAATTGCAAATTATTTGGGGTAGTTCTAGCTTCTAGGCAATATGGGAGTTTTACCAACATTTAAGAGGGTCCATTGTATTAGCTCGTTTTGCGGTTCTGCTGGATAGGAATAAAAAGAGAGGTGAGATTGTTGTCAGCAAGGCTGTAACATATTAGATTACTGTTTTAATTCAGTATCTGTCTTGCCACCCACTGAAAGTCTATCAAAATCATACAGAAGATAGATTTTGAAAGTTTGTTTTGTAGTGTGCTTTTTTGTTTTTGTATGTGGTGATGTTTTTTATCACCACTGTGCACAACGTCTATGTATTTTGAAAACATCAAGGAAGCGAGGACGGAAGTTTTTTTAAAAAAAAATCAGAAGTAAAATATATGTATTTTAATAATAGTATAACCTACTTGTCACGTTAGAATTTTAAAATAACCTGTATTCTTTAAATTCATTTCTTTATATGTGAAAGGGAATAAAAAATGGTGATATTTCTTCCAAAATGACTGCGTTCCCTGCACACATTTTATTCATAGCTCTCAATTCCCTTGGTACATATAAAGCAAAATGAATTGGCTATCTTTTTACATCTCCCTTTGAATGTTCTCTAGTAACTCTGCAAGTTGCCCCTTTTTGTCTTTCTACTAAATAGCATTTAAAGCTTCTGGCACAGCTGGACTTCAGTATGTAAGAAAGCTTTTAGGGTATTATAATGTCACTAGCCATTGAAGTTGCAAAATTTCAAACATCCAAACCCATCCTGACTTTGCTGCATGCTCCTTGTGCTTAAAAACTTGGGTAAACATGTATATTGTTGAAAGTATCCCTGAAAAAAACGGTGCTGAAAAGAAAGAAAGAATCAACGCTTCTTTTTAAAAGCTTCTTTTCTAATCTCTGTAATTTGAAACTAAAGACTTTGAACAGTGGGTTGGAGATTGTTCTGCAAGATAAATTCCTTGCATCACATAACCCTGACAACTCCCCAGTTCCATCAAATTAATAACAAATGGATGAGAAGATAAGCAGAACTAATGGTGAGGTTACATTTTTGTGACAAAGGTTTATGGCCATACTGAATCTCATGTTCTGCAATATCCCTCCTCCTTCTCCTCCTCCACGTTGGTGTTGGATTTTTTTTATTATTATCAGATCTGAGCATTCCTGTATCTGAAGCTCTTCTGTGGAAAAGATGAATATCGAGTTGGACTGTGTGACTCCTAAAAGTTTCTGTGAACAGCTCTCTGCACCCCCAGTAGAAATGGCTGATTTTCTACACGACCAGGCCTCGTCCTTGCACATTGTGCATCCGGTTTTACTCATTTGGTGCTATGTATCTGAACATCGAAACATGCTGATGTAATGCAATCTCCCTGTTTCGTTAAAATTGTGGAATAATTTATATAGGAGCAACTTCTGAATGTCATGCGGACCAACTCTTTCCGTAAAGCAGAGCAAGCTTTTACAGCATGTGGCTTAGGGCCATGTCTGGTTGAGTTTTGAGCATCTCCAAGGGTGGAGATGCCACAACCTCTCTGGACATCCACTTTCAGTGTTAGACTACTCATACTGTGAATTGTTTTTTTCCAAATATCTAATTCTAATTTTTTTTGTGTTACAACTTCTGTCCATTGCCTCTTGACCTCTCTCTGGGCAAATCTCTTTTAATCCAGTCTGTTAAATTTTCTTAATGCAGTAAATTAGCCCATCAAAGAGTAGAAGAATAAACAATTTTACAAATTACATCTATTCAGAGATCTGTTCCAAAACACACCCTTCAGTCCATAGTCAGTGGCCAAAACAACTGTATGGTCTGTAGGAGACCTTGTTTTACTATAATAGACCTCAGAGGGAGTGGATAATTCTAGTTAAGGACTGTAGGATTGAAACCTAAAAATAATAGGCAACTGGTGGTTCTTCAGTACCTCTTCAGTGGTCAGGCAGCTATCGGTAGGCTGCTTGAAACGCAAAGGTGAACGTGGTGACCTCGTGAGCTGGATTTACAACTGCACCTGCAGGCTGCCAGGGAACGCTGAGGAGCCTCTTATTATAGAAGCTGAATAATGAATCCAGCTATCAACTCATATACTGGTTCAATAAATAAAATTTTAACTACTCAGGGAGTGTTTCTCCTTGCTTTTTCACTGCTTTGGGTTGAATATTTTCTCTTTCTTTCCCCAACAAAAAGTAGTAGTTTTTTAAGAAGGAAAAATGAAACGTGTTATAATAATGCCAGGATATTTCTCTTTAGAGATTATTTCAGAGAGTTTGCATCAAAACATGAAATTAATCAGGAGGGAAGTTCTAAGGAGAACTTTCCCAATTCAAACCATCAGGAGCTGCCATATGGGCATGCATTGTGGAGCATGCTAGGGGCCTCTTGCTAAAATCCTTGAGTATTTCAGTTGCACAGGGAAGGCTGTTGCCCCTTTGGGAAAAGTGTGCTGCAGGGTATTTCAACTGCAAGGTAGCTGGGGGCTTCAGGCAGTCTCATTGCATTTCATGGGGGGCAACAGCAGTATAGCTCAGCTGCATGGAACTTTTTAGTGCTTACGGAGCTGGAAGGTGATTGCTGCTTTTGGGTTCTACAGTGCCTGACCCTTTGGGACATAATGAAAGATGATAAATGCTTTTGCTGCGGTTATCCTGAGTGAGGTTTTTTTTCAGACTTAGAAGCACACTGTTGCTGTGAGGTTTCTGCTTCCTCTCACCCTTTTCTCCCCACGCTTTTACATATCAGTTGATCTCCATATCCTTGGAGAAATGAATGGTGGGGAGCCATGGATGGTGGGGAGCCATGGATGGGGAGCCATGGATGACCTGGACTCCTCGTCTGTGCCTTTTTGTGGGTGCAAAAGCATGTTTGCGTTTGGTGCGATGAACAAGTTTACATTCAAGCTCCTCTTTTTTCATGTGATGAAAACCACTTTGGGGTTACGTGATGAAGACTGAACTGGTTTCTGAGGGCAGAGTCTGTTGCAGTTTGACCGCGTATCGAACATGAAGACCATGATTTAAGGTCGCTACGCAGTGAATAAGCAGAGTTTTGCACCTTGGTTTGGGTCTTCTCATTTAGGAGCGAAAGTGAAATACTGTCCCACTGATGTAAAAACCAAACCTCTAGCCACTTCAAGAAGTCTTTCTGGTCATGCAGCCTGCAGTCCAGAGTATGATGTAGCTGCAGTAGAACAGAACCAGTGCACTGGGAATGGCAGAGAAGCTGGTCTTCTATCAGTACCACTGGTTATTCCTTTACCTCACCAGTAACTTGAAAATTAGAGTTTGCCAGATCCAAAGTTTCATTAAAACAAACACACACACAAAGTATGAGAATCCCTGTTTTCCTGCAGGATATGAACTGTTTAAGAAATACTGGTAACTCTTGTTCTTTCTTCACTCATTTGCTGCAACAATATTGTGAATAGCTTTGGCTAGCATGAAATTTAGGAAGAAATGTTGACTTCTGCTTGCATTTGTAGAACTTATTCCTTGCTAATTCTTTGCTTATAGTTGTTGCTCTAATTTTATGCAGATCACTTTATTATTTCTGTTTTATTAATAAGAGAATGGGGAAGGAGATAGGAAAGAAGATATATCTACAAAAAACATTCATTTTATCAAAGTTTTCAGTCATTTTTCAGTCCATGTCTATTTTGCTAAGAAGTTGAATAGGGCTTTAATATATTAGGAATGTAACCTAACAATAAGCAAAGCAGAGCTATTGAATTGGCCATTTTTCTGTAGAACAAAAAAATATATATAGTAGTTTGGGGGATTTTGGGTATCTTTCAACTACTACTTTTATTGAGTGAGAGGGCAATGAGTTAAGCACTCATTCTGAGTTAAGGGGTTGGAGGCAAGAGGAATTGTTGTGTTCTCCTAGAAGCTTACCTAATGTTGTTGTAGGTGTATAGGCTGATCCCCATCCTCGTTGACACCCTCCACTTCTCCCCAAATTCTTTAGATTTCCTAAAATCCCTAGGACTTTTTCTGTGGTATTAGGACTTTACAGGAATGCTTGGCCCATACTCTGTGTTAGATTTAGCAACTGGAATGTTATGCTTTAAATGCCTGTTCCTAGGGGTAGAGGAGTTTGTTTACTGAGATGATATAAGTGATCCCAGTGGTTTTTATTGGCAGTGGAAGGCACATTGAATATTCAAAGCAAACAGGATTGATTTTAAAGAATACAAAAAGTAACTGCTGTGAAACTTGTAAGGCCTGAACATTTCTGAGCGTTTTTTCTTTATGATTTGCTTTTCAGGTGTAAACCTTTCTCTGTGTTTAAAGATACCTGATATCTATCATCTACTCTGATAAATCTAAAGAAAACTACTGTAAGTTTTTTCAAGAGAGCAAAGATGCTTCATCTGATGTTATATTTAGGTTAGCCACCTTTGCTTTTACAGTGAAAGAATAACAATTTACATTTATATTATCCTATTTCCTCCTGGGGCTTCTCATAAGCTTCCCTCTTATAAGACAGGCCTTCTAGAAATCCCATTTTCTCAAGCTGGGAAGGCAGTAAGGAGATGAAATTTCAAATTGTTATTTATATTCCTTAGTTAGAACATTAGATCATATTCTGCTAGCGCGCACTATTTTTTTGTATAAAGCAAATAGGTAGTATGATTGTCGCCCATCCTTTGGATTGTTTTAAATGACAAAAAGAGATGAAGTATCTCAAAGCTGAACCTATGTGCATGCTAAATTTATATTTATTTTCATAATATCACCATTGTTGACAATGCATTGGTCAGAAGCATGTACTATAAAGTCTGCAGGCTTGCATATAGTACTCATAGACATGATAGGAATGTGTTCTTGTGGAGGGTAATCCCCATATGTTTTCATTTAGATAGTTTTCAGTAAGCTTTTAAATCTTGTTAAAGACCTTGCTAAGCTTAGTTTTGAATGATCAGTTGGGAAACATCATATTTAAAACATTGCTCTATTAAATTCAAATCTTGTGTAGAGATCGAATCTGGCAATTGTAAACAAATGGGGAAAAAAAAAGGAGTTCAGATTCAAAATATATTCAAAACTCATTGTCCTTCTCGAAGCTGTGTGATTGAAGAAACACGATGTGGTATTCAGTGTATTCATATTGTGTCCTGTGATTCCAGAAGCATTGTAACTAATGAGTCTATCCTTTTCTCGAATATTTTATCATCATATGGGTAAGCCTTGCTGTGGAAATTTATACTTGCCTAACAATGTATTTAAATTGTAAAGCAATTAGGGATTAGTCTTGCAGTAAAACCTATACGAACTGAAGATACTCAGTGTATAAAACTCCTGATTAGTTTTCAATTTTCTGAGCCAATTCTGCAGGGTTTTCAGAACCTGAAAACCTGCAATGAAGCACTTTTAACCAAAAATTTAAGTGTCTCCATTTTGTTCTGTTCACTTCTAATGATAGTGTAATCACTGTTTATTGAATGGAATAACTGCTTAGTGAATGGAATAAGGAGAGGCACGTCATAAGTGTATATATTCACAGCACCTCCACAGATCAGCTATGATAGCTCCAAAAGCACCGCGTTCTCATTGTACATGGGAAGGCACTTCCAAGTTCACTCCGACGTTCCAAGTAGACAATTTCTGTTTTGTTGGTATGCCACTTTCCCTTTGTCACAAAGTCTGTCCAAAGAGGGCAAATGAGTTTTGGGTACATGCTTTTCTTTTTGAGAAAACTTTCAGTTTGGAAGTTTATTACAGGAAAAGAAGCTTCGGTTCCCTACTCCAGTCCTTACAGAAACTCACAGAGTTGTCCTTAAAGTTGTTAGGTACACTGCTTTCTTTATGCAGTTGACAGTAACTGTTAGTTTGGGATTTCTGAGGCTAGGATGGAGCATCTCTCTTAAGGAGGTAAGTGAAAAACAGTGTGTATATGGTTTCTCCAAAGCATGATCAAGAGCATCTCTTTTAGGTTTTCTGCTGATTTGCCACTGTCTTCAGTGGTGTACATAGAGACAAGCTTCCTAAGTCAGGCCTTTAAGATAGTTGTCATAAGTTAGGCTGCGTGAAAGCTCTACTCTGTTAGTATTACCTAAACTCTTCTCCACTGGACAAATGTTTAACCTTCAGAAAGTAAGGCTTGATTTTTAACCTTTCTGCACCTGCTCTTACGAACTGTCGTTTCCATGCAGTTTTTACTCTTAAATAAATCTCACTGAACTAAGTGCACAAGCAAAGAATGTGATTCTACAGTCGGTTTCTGTAAGACAACCCCTGTCCTTTTGTATTTTGTACACTTTTGCACATTTCTCTTAATGAGATCCTTGCGTATTTTATTTTATAACTTCAGTCTTCCTGCTGGTCTTGCACAAAATAACATGTTCAGAAAGAGAAATAATGGGGTAATGGATAACTTAGCACTTTTTCATGATCTGCCCTGCTTCATTTGTAACTATTTAGTTGATCTGGTGTTTTATAAAACTTTTACATTCTTAACTTTGGATTAGAATCAAATTAAAACCCAGCGTGAAGTTACACTGCACAAAATGTCTTAACAGTCCTGTGTTTTTGGAGCTGGAGCTTTTAGTGGATAAAACCATTTTTCATTTTCTTGAATGCCATTCTAGTCTAACCTGCACTCCAAAATGAAATGAGTTTAGCGGTCTGAGTCCTGTCCCTGGTGAACAATAGTCCACATTACAAAAACACCAAACCCGCACAAAGCTGTCGGTTTCTGCTCGGGAACACTCAGACCCAGCCAGTGTGAAGGCAGAATTACCTCACACCCTAGGGAGTGATTTTTCTAGGTGAAGATTGAGGTCATTCTTAAGGCAATAGGGAAAAGCGGATCTTGTGAAACTGGTCTCTGCAGCAGCCAGCGAGGGCAACCCCTGGTACTGCTACTACAGGCTCTTTGTTCGCCTCGGTGACGAGGCTTTATAATGTGGGATCGCTCATTTAAGACCACCTGAGATGTATGTGTACCATTTACTCACGTAGTAGAATATGCAAACAAAGCTTGCATTTTGAGGAGATGTTTTTAGCAGGTTATTTTGGGGGGAAAAATATGTTAATATAAGTAAATTCCTGGTTCTTCTACAATTAGTGTTTTGCCTTTTCTTAGAGGGCTGGGATGCCACTGTAAATATGTGAAGGTGCTAGGCTAGCCATGTGGTGAATATGCTAATTTATGTTAATTAGTGCAAGACTGACTGTATGACCCATTCATTAAGATGTTTCCAGAAGAGTTACTCTAACAGCGAAGCTGAGAGGCCTTAATTGACTGTCATCTTTGTGGCAAATGAATTAAAACTAAACAAAACAAAAATGCTCAGCACTTCTTTAGAAGATCAGTGTGTAGTTTTAGCTGTGTCATACTAGGTTAACACAGAAAGTATCAAGTTTCATATTTTTTTTTTGGTTAAAAAAAGAGAGTTAAATTTGTTTTCATACCAATAGCTATTTCAGATCAAAGCTATGTGAGAACATTTTTATTTTGGATAACAGTAATACAATTTAGATTATTTCATACTTGTATTAAAATAACCATAAGTGCAAATGAAAAATAATTTAATTACTTTGATTTCATCTGCTGTGTAAATAAGCCTCAAACCTCTCGTGATTACTGAGCAGAGAAAGCAGCTTAAGAGGAGAAGTGAATACTGGGCTATCTGTCTGAATCTTCAGAGAGCCTGAAAAAATACCTGGCAAGTGTAAAATTTCCCATTGATTTCTCTGTGATAGCTCAGCTTGTTGGGTGAGGGTCATTTACCACCTTCTCCACCCATAGCTGCCCTGTCACTGAACACTGAAGAAGAGGGCATGGTAGGTTTGTACTCTGCTTTTGGTAGTGTCTCGCTAAGCTCTGGACTAGATCATATAACGAGGCTGTAACATTGCCATTGCTGTAGAGCTTGTTTCATGAAAGTCTATCATTCATCAGCCAGAGAGGTACACGTAAATTAATTCTTCCTTTTGACGGGGCCATGGAGAAGATCGCTCTAAATGTCCATTCCCTTTTGCGTTTTTTTTTTTTTTTGATGGTGGTATAAACAAGGATTTTTTTAATAAATGTTCATGCTATCTTACATACTTTTGGCCAATTTTAACCAATTTCAAATATGTCAAAGATATTAAGCCCAAGTGAATATTGTGCAAATTGGCAGCTGTGGAAATGACAGAGCACCTGATAACGTTCCCACTGTAGGGGAGGCTTACCCCTTACTTCACATGGGAAAATGATCCTGAGAGAGAGATCAGGGAACACCAGTCTTTTGATTCTGCTATTTATGGAGCCACTTGTTTATTCTTAGAAATCCTTTGAGGGTACTTCTGTAAACTGAGCATCTACTCTGTACAAAAGTGTCTAGATGGTTTGTGACAAGTGATGTATTGCTTTGTTTGGTTGTACATGATCACTGCATGTTCTGGTTCTCCTAGTATAATTGGTGTTTTTTTCTTTCTCTCCCCCAAGATTTCATTTGACCTAGCAGAATATACTGCTGACGTTGATGGAGTTGGCACTTTACGGCTCCTGGATGCTATTAAGACCTGTGGCCTTATCAACTCTGTGAAGTTCTACCAAGCCTCCACTAGTGAACTTTTTGGAAAAGTGCAAGAAATCCCGCAGAAGGAGACCACCCCTTTTTACCCAAGATCGCCTTATGGTAAGAGCTCGCTGATGCGTGTGTCAGTAGTGTCTGTCTGTCTGTTCTCCCTTCTCGTGTCTCAGGGCTGAAGTCATTTGGGTGTGAGATTAGAATGACGATAGAGCTAAAGTGACTAGACATGTTGAGAGGCATGCCTTTATGAATTACTATATAAAAAGTATTTGCTGCCATTGCCTGGGGGTTGGAAATTACCATCTCACTTCACAAGACTCTCTTCATTCAGATCAGAAGTTGAGAGTTCTTGTACGGAGGAGGGGGAAGGGTGGCTCTTCCCTCACAAAGGATTGTAAGATACCACTGAAGTGATAAGGTTTCATGATTTTTGTTGCCTAAATGAAAAAACTCCCAAGAGCTCGTTTCTTCCGTCATGAACTTGCATTAAATTTGAAACACTTATTAAAGCAATGCGCATGGAAGACTTTGGTGATAAAGTTTCAAATCAATTTGAGAGTTAAGGCACCAGATTTTCACTTTTATTTCTCCGAAGTCATTTCTTTTATTAGCAGAGGTCACCACAGTGGTGTATTTCACACGTTCTGGCTGTGTTAATTATATTGTAAAAGAAAAAGTGCTATGCTTGAGTGTACATAAGAAAACAAGTGAGAGAGTGCGCTAACACTTCCTGACTGGTTCTGGGGGTGTGCAGAAAAGGAGTATTTTCCTCTTCAGCTGCTCTTTATTGGGCTGGATATTCTTTCCATATGAAATGTGACACATCTAGGGAATTAATCGAATTCTAGCACACTCCGTTGTTGAAACATGGCCTTCACCCTGCATGTAAGAGAGATGTGCATATGTGTCTGTGTCTGTCTGTATATGTGTCTGAGCTGTGCACAAGTGGAGCAGATGTATGTAACGTCTTAAATTATTTTTGTAGGGGCAGCAAAACTGTATGCCTACTGGATTGTGGTGAACTTCCGAGAGGCCTACAATCTCTTTGCTGTGAATGGCATTCTCTTCAATCATGAAAGTCCCAGGAGAGGTTAGAAAATCCATGTAAAAACTGTTCCTGAATTTGTGTGCATCTGACAGGAAAAATGAAGCAATGCATCCGCAGGTTTCATTTAAACTTGCCAAAATGCTGTAGTGAGGGTGTTTGACTTGAGGTAGCCAGCACACTGTGTTTAATGTGGCACTCGTGGCAGTCTCAGAGTCTGCAGTATAACAGTTTTCACTTTCAAGCACCATATTCCATTTTGTAGCCCTCTGGCTCTGAAGGGAGGCTGGGGTAGCTGATTTTGTGTATCAGTGCTCTCCAGAGCATTTAGGTGGGCAACTGCATAACAGATGCAATCTCAAGTGTGACTTGTACTCAAGATTTTTATTTGTATATAAACACCAAATTAAGGAGCATAAATAGTTGACCCTCTAAATTCATTAGAATAACGAGTACAGCCCGGTATATTTTGGAAACTTGTGGATTATTACCCTTACCTTCTGACAAGATGGCTTTCAACACACAGCTTTAAAATGCCTTTCTGTTTAGTCCTTAATAGCAACACATTTTAAACTCCACTTTATCATCCTTTTTCCTCTTGCAGTAGTTTATGAACAATTAATACTGCTACTTAGTTTGTGAAAAAGTCCACAGTTGATTAAAAGTCTCTTGTACAATGACAGCTTTCCTTAGCCCTTAAAATACTGTGACTTAAAAAACACTCTAAGATTAAACTTTAAATTAACACACACAACTGGATTCTCAGTGCAGAAGCCTTTTATTGTGGTCTGTTTTTAAATGAAAAATAAATTCAAATTTTACAGGAATGTAATCATGTAAATTATAGCCTGGCACAAAATATAATAATTTTACTCATACTTACAAGTGTAAAATGGACCATAATTGCAACTGTTTGAAAAAAAAAAGAAAAAGGAAAAATAGTCAATGTCAATAGGATTTAAATAGGGATTTTAGTGTTTGTGAGTCACAGCTGTAAAACCTTATAGTATGCTGGGTAGACAGCATTTACAGTAAGTGATGCATCAAATCTTCGGTGGCAAAAGTTGGTGCAGCACTTCTCGCTGGAGCAGATGTCAGTATGAGTTTAAAATTAAAAGAGAATCAAATTCACTAAATTGTTTCATTGAGAAACCCTAATACTTTGCTTTCTTTTAAACAGTTCACTGCAGTATATTCGTGGTGCACCATATAAACTGATGTCCAAATTGCTGAGTTATAACGAAGCAATAAAAACCACTTGAACAACATAAAAAATGGGGGGAAATGCAATGGCAAATACTAATCTGGCATGATTTCTTGTAATATTAAAGAGCTATAGGATGAGATGGAAATTACAGGAGCATATATGATTTGTGCCATTTTGAAGGAGAAAAACTTCAGCGTTCATTGCTGTTTTGATCCTTTTGACGTTTGTTCCAGCTTTGATACTGCTGCAATGGAGTTTCCAATCCGAAATTTCATTTCAACACATTTAATATCCCTGTGGAAAACCTGAGTCTGTGCTTTGAACTCTCAGGCTGTACTTTTAGTTGTTTGTATGTGCTAGAGGAAGTTTTAAGCCCCATCTGCCATCTTGCCTTAGAAATAGTTTCAGCTGACACCATTAGCCTTAGCAGGAGCACAAGCAGTGAAAGCAACCTGTAGCTATGGCCTGCTGCCATTTGCTTAGTGTTTTTATGTGAGAATGTCTGAAAATTATAAAGAGAAGGTAGTTTTGAGGTTGTTTCTTAACAGCCATTCATCGCTTTCCTAATGTTTTTAAAGACTGCAAAGGTGCTTTGGGAGGAAAAGGGGATTTAATTGGGTTACCTAATTCCTATGCAAAAATTATAATATACGTGGACATTTTAATATATCTTATGGTTTAGTCTTCTTTTTTATTCTACTGACTTCAGAGGTTGGAAATACATAAATGAAACAATATGTATTTGTTCCAATATTTTAGACTGTTATTCCAGTTGATTTAATGTTACATTGCTTCGATCAAATACAACTCCCTTTTGATGGTGATACTTTTGCACTCAAGCCATAACATCCAGGAAATCAGCAAAGAGCAGAGGTGTGTAGCAGCGCCACTTGCTCAGTTGTAGAGTTGCACTGTTCAGGCAGACAGTACACGATTTTTCCCCATACCTGAAGGGTAAATCATACCTATGAAAATCACTAAAAGCTTCCTACAGTGAATGTATTTATAGGGAAATCCTGAGAAGAGAAATAAATCCTAGTGTTTCTTGTAGGCAGGCATCCATAAGGTATATTATATTGCAAGGCAATGGCAAAGATTAACAGAATGCGTTTTTGGTACTGGTAGCCTAAGTGTGGACTGTGATCAAATACAGAGGTATTTGTATTTGATAAACCAATATTCATGGTGAAGGATGCTGAACTGAAGCAGATAGTCACTGAGTCTGAGCTGAAAAGACGACTCTAGAGTTTGATTTGTCTTCTCTTCGTATAACATTCAAGTATTTTACTTCTGGGGCAGCACAAGAGCCTAGTAAAAATGAGAACTGTCTAATCAAAGAACTGCTTCCTTGAGACTGGAATGTAGCAATATACATAATCAGCAGATCGATGAATTTTATTTTTCCTTAATATCGCATCTCAGTCTGCAACATAATTGATATGAACACTGAATGCACTAAACTTACCTGAGCACAAACTGCTTCATCAATACACAGTTTAGTTATATTGGTTCCATCTTTAACTTAACGAGTTAAGTGAAAGAGATTGGGAGCAGGTGGGAAGATGTGAGATTGTATTTTTTTTTTGCAGAAATACTCTTCTTTTTTGCATTCTAGCTTAAGAAATTCAAGCATTACCTTTGGATAAATGCCTCTACCTAGCAAGATAATTAAATATTTCTCTTGTTAGGCTTGTGTAAGTTGCTGCATATGAACCTAAACAGGAAAACAAAGCTCTTCTTACATCATCTTTGAGCCTTCAGTTAGTGCAAGGGAAATACACAAATAGTATTTTTTATCTTCATATCACGGTTTATCACTGCATCCGCATAATTCTTCACTGGTATGTTTCCCTTCAAATAACATGTAAAAGGTTTGAAAAATAGAAGCATAACTACAACATGTCAACCTGGTGCAATACAATGGGAAACTTGGAAAAAAAATAGATTTTCTGCCTTACAGATTTATAGGGGAAACACTTCTGTTGAACCCATATTCTTCTAAGGACAGTATAGGAAAAATCAAACAAACAACACATCTTACTTCAGAATACTGATCCTTCTCTTTAACCTTCCCAATTTTCAATTTGGAAAGGATCTCCAGTAGTTAATCTCATGTGTCCTGTATAATGTAGGCAAGTCTGTGCAGAGTTCATAAGGGTACAGAGTGCTTAAGTCTACTGTAAGAGGTTTCTTATTTTTGAAATTATGAAGACTTGAGAGAAGTGCTGGCCTTGAGGAGCTTGTTTGATTTTCGACTTTTACCTTGCTCTTATACCATATAAGAAGAATACAATATCTGGAGTAGCTCTTAAGATGTGACACTATACTGCAAATCTGAACACTTAAGCTTGTTGTGTGGGCTTGCTTTTAAGTCTGGTGTTTCTTGTTCTGATATCCCCCGTGACTTAAAAAATAAAAAATAAATAAAAAAAATCACCAGTGATAAATTCCAGATAGCTTGAACCTGCTACCTGAGCCTTGCATCTTAAATTGGGAATAGTACACCATTATCAAATTGCAGAAATACTTGGATCCATGCTCAAGAGATGCATACATACGTAGCAACAGAGGACGTTATCTAAAATCTCATATGGAGTAGAATAAGTGGCAATGTAGTACTTCCCTTTCAAATTTTCTACTTAAGAAATGAGGTATAATTACCTCATATAATAGGTATAATACCTAATAATATGTATAATATCAGTCACTTTTTTTTTTTTTAACTAATACATGTTTTTCAGCTCACACAAATCAACATTGCTGCACTGAAGTGAACAGGGTCATGTTGATTTGTTCTGGATGAGCATAGTATTTCAAGTGATGGTCTGGTAACGTCAGATGAGCATAATCTGCCTATTTTGGGGAAAAGACCAGTATTGACAATACACCTTGCTAAAACTGGTTTCTTGGTTGCTGTTATCACTTTTTACTTGAGTGTAATTCAATTGTTTCCTGATTTATGGCCATGCCAAGGGATAGTGGGATTTTCCATTTCTGAAGTTTATTTACTGTCTAAACGTTATCTGAAAAGCAAAATGCTCTCTACAGTGCTAGTATGCTACAAGATGATCTCTGTTTCCAAAATCAAGCATACAAAAGAAACCCTAAAAAGGTCTTCCCAGAAAAATCAGGGAGGTGTACATTAGGATAGAGCTGAACTATGCCTCCGTAGTTCTCTTGTGCAGCCAGATGTCGTAACCTACTGTAACAGGGTGTTTTTTCTATCGTGCTTCAGAGAGCCAGCTCCGAAGTCATGACCTGCCAGGCTCCAGTGGGTGATCTTGTACAGAATGCTTGTACACACACTGTCAGAAAGCTGGACACACGATATTGTGGGGGTTTTGTTTGTTTTTTCAACAAAATTATGGAATACCAAATGGGGAAGCTGGTGCCCAGCAAGTTTCTGTTGGTGGTTGAATGTGGCTCCCAGTATTACCAGCGTGGAAATATCTGCCCTGTAGCAATATTGGAAAGGTATTTCGGTTCAGTGAGATGACGGTTTTGACAGTGGAAGAGTGAGGCAATTAGCAAGTCTAGTTTTCAGGAAAGCTGGGGCTCGATCCAAGCCTTTTTTACACCATTGGAAAGGTTCCTGTTCTTTTGTTGGGCTCTGGATCTCACTAATACCTTTTTTTTTTTTTTTTTTCTGAGTAAGAAAGCAAACTACTTGTTGACAGTATCATTTGTTTCTTCCCACACAAGCTCTTACTTTTTTTGCTCCTTGGTTCTCCACAGAGTTTTCTCAGGTTTACAACATGTGCCTTTGGATGTCTGAGATAACTCTCCGATTTGGTTAACCACTTCATTGCTTGCCTCATCTGATCTTTATCTGGCAAGATGTACAAACATGTACTGCATGTTTCCTGACACAATGCAACAGAAGTTTTGTTTTTTTGTTGTGTGTTTTTTTTTCTCTCCAAGTAATAAATACTTTGCCTCCACACATGACATCATTGTGTAGATCATTCAGTAGGGAATTTTTGTTTGTCTGATACCAGCTCTGGTAAAGCAGTTGTCATCAGACCATTGCTGTATAGCCAGAGGGAAAGGATACAACTGCTCATTTCTATGATCTCTTTCAGCCAGGAAGGAAATGGCTAGGTGTTAGATTGCAGGCTGAAGGTTGTCAAAGTACATGTAGCAAGATTAAAATGAAAAGAAATCATGATTGGAAGAGAATGGGGAGTGTTCCTTGCTTTTGTTGTGCAACTGGATCACGCTTTTGCCAGGAAGGAGGGGGTAAGGGGTTTCTTTGCTTGCTGTAAATGTGCTTGGATGTCTTGAATTTTCTTGTTATTACCTTTTTTTTTTTAATTATTTTTTTACAAGCTTTCAGTCTCCCTTTTGCCTCTATTTCATAGAGAGGGCAGTAGCAGATGGTGACATCTGCTACTGAATTTCACAAGAAATCCCTCCAATCCTGACAGTAACAGCTGCTCTTCTGCATCTCCTATAAAGAGATGTAGCCAACATCTGTCAGATTTCCCTTTCTCAGTTCTGTGACTGAGGTGACTAATTTGCTGGTGTCCTTACAAATATTCTGTGCAAGAGGGACTTGTCAACCCAACACCACTGGAAGTACTAAGGGCCCTCTTTTTATAAGTTTAGTGAAAGATGCAAGTATATAGAATTTTCAGTGCAGAGCTATTTATCTTTTATTTACTATACAAACTTCTAAACTGACAAGTACATCTGTATAGCAAAAGTCAACAGAGCGTTGCTTGTGCCTTGCCGACTCCTTGCTAGATGAGAAGAATGCAAACTGGCTAGTTATTGTCAGGGATCGTCTGCCTAGCATATTGAAAACTTGGTGTCAAGGTACCATGGCCAATGTAAGAGGAGTTACTCAGACAGTTGTGTACTGCGTTGCAGCCAAGATCATTTCATGCTTTTTAGTTTGCATGTTTCAACAGAGAAAGCATGCAGTGTCCTGAAGACATGCATTCTTACTGGCTTTTTCTCCCTGCTGTGAGGCTGATCCTGCTAAGTGATCCATGCAGGTGTTTTCTTATCTACACATGCAGTCAAACGTCAGTGGGGATAAATATGGGCATTAGGGTCTACTTGTACAGATGGATTTGTGGTAATATTGACCATAATAAGAGAAAATTGCCAGGTAATACCTCTCTGCTATTTTAGCTAGTTGCTTGTGTTTTCCTATGAGAAAGAGCTGACCTTCCAGGATAAGTGAATGCAGTTAATTCTGATTTTGAACCTGATACTGACTGACTAGATAGTACTGATAGGAGCACATAACAATATGCAGGGATCATTGTGGGTCTGTCTAATTTTTGTGTGGCTAATAAGTCATCTTCATCTTGAGTTCTAGGCAATACTCATATATGAAGGCAATGTAATCACACCAAAATATGAGCAGGCTTCCCTCTGTGAGCTTGGGTTTTGGAAGCAGTGCCAGACTTCTGATATGAGAAATGAAGGCTATGAACATTCCTGCATGTGCTTGGCTTTGGGCATCCAGGTTGTCCAGGTCAGACCATGGAACTTGTTTGAAATAGGAACTAAACAATCATGTAAATGAACTGAATCCAGATATAAACATATATTTTTCTCAAGTGAGTCACTGATAAAGGAAAATGCTGTGTTGAGCTGGACATTTATTGAAATCTTTTTGAATAAGTCTTATGAACAGTAGTTTGTGGAAGTCTTTCTGATTTCTTAATTATTTTTTTTCTTGTCCAATACTATAGCGTATCCCTGGTTCTATACTTCTCTATCTGATGTACTTTTCTGGGGTCTGTCACCAGTTTATCTAAATAGTTATGGATATAGCTCTTACAAAGTCTAAGTAATTTCTTGCCTGTGGGTTTAGACTTTTGGAACAGCTGCATTCGCAACCCAGATCTCTCCTTAAGCAAATTATTATCTTATCAGATACATCTTCTTGTCATTAAATCATGTGCTCCCTTGTGGCTTATTCCATGTTGAGAAGAAAGTAGATTACACTTTTTGCTGTTTCCCATGATTGATTTAACTTTTTCTTGTAATCTCAAAACAAAAACAAAAAAAGCACCCACCCAATCTAGAAAACCTTGCCATGTTTCATTTCTCAAGTTATATTAGCTGATAGCAGGGTTACTTTCTTAAACTGTGTGATTGTGGACTTTTTTTTCCATCTAATGAAATATCAACTCAAAATAAAATGTGGAAGATATGGAAGTCAGCAATGGGAAATGGAGTGGTCAGAGCATGTACCTTATCTGTAGTGTTCTTGTGGCTTCATTAATGCACAAACTTGTGGCAAGGTTATTAATATGGATTACATGCCTGTTTCTCTGTTTTTCTTTTTTTCCAACAGTTTGCAAGTATTTATTGTAATTAAAACTGTTACCATATGTAAGTAGATGCTACTGTAACAGTATATTTCACTGTGTTCTATCTCATCCCTATAGAATGATAGCTGCTAAAACACAGGGTTGTAGGTCACAGTTAACAGGTTTCCCACAAAACCCTTCGGGGTTGCTCTTTGATATGGGAAAACAAGAGAAACAACAGAAAATACAGTACTGTGTTCCCTCTACTTTCTCATAACTTTTGCCGTAGGACATGTGAGTGTGGGAACCACTGCTATAGAAACGCTGCAAGATTTTTATTTTTGATGGAAAGAACTTAATTTCATGACATCAAATGTGAATAGATTGCACATGTAACTAAAGAATCGGCCAGCTAAATAACTCAGACCTCCCATTGACATCCTTTTTTTCTCATTCATATTAAAAACCTTCCATTAAGAGAGATTAAAGGTGTTTATTACTTGCATCGATATTAATCAATAGGCAGCTTGAGAAGATTTACAAGAAACTTAAAAAATAAAATTAAATAAAACAAAAATCCTGCGATAATCCCAAGTCTAAGCAGGATGAATCTGGAAAATTCAGAGCTCATTTTAGACTTAAAAGAAATCCAGATGAAATGAGAAAAGTATTAGCCACACACAAACATTTTACTTCACCTTTCTTTTAAAATCTCTTGCAACATTTGATTTAAAATTTTAACACTCTGTGTTTGTTGTTTTAACACTTTTCTCTTTGCCACCCCACATCTTGCCCATATTCTCAGCTATTGGTAGGCATGTGTATATCTATTAGGGATACTTGAGTTGTCTGGCATGCTATGTACTCTAACTTACATTCAGTTTCTATTTGCTATAGACTTTAAAAAAGAATACGAGGTCTTCTGTTACCTTTATTGCACTTTCTAAACATAAATGAAAATACTGCATGCCTTCAAAGATCAGGAACAGTCCTTATACCTCCCAAATTCTACATAATTCTTGAAAATGGAGTGAATTGAAAATAATTCCTCGATGTAAGCGTTTTGTTGATTAGGGATGGTACCAGTGATATGCTTCATTTTATGTATTTATACTGAAGTGCCATTGAATCTTGAGCCAAGCCAATTGAGCAACCATAGTAGGCATTTGAGTTTGTAAATGCTCCTTCTGCTCTGCTCGGTTGCATAAATTAGGTGTAAGTTATTGCATACATCTGTAATTGCAAAATAGGCCATTAATGGCTAATTTTAACATGTTTTTCAGTAGGAATGGGTCTGTCTTTTCTCAGGTTTTTCCATTCATTTTGATATCCTCTAGATGTATTGTAGGGAAGGTGGGAGATAACGGAGGTTTTCTGTCACCTGTTGGATTGGGAAATGGGATAGACTGGTGCTGGGAGTGTGTTTTGCTGTCATGTTCTATTGGAGTAGTCATTGAGGTATCATGGACAAAAGTCTGCCCTTTCTGAGAAACTAGAGAGTATGCTTGTACTTTTCTGTTCAGCAGGAAGGTGTGCAGCTATGTATCCTGGACTGTAATCCTGTTCAGATATTATTTCCAGGTAGTGGTATGATTCACCCCATCCTGAGGAAGGTGAGGTTTTATTACTTAATTAAAATTAATGTAATCTCCTATTTTCCTCCTAAACATACGACAGTAGTGAGTGCTTGAATCCTGAACACATCTGTTATGAATTTCAAAAGGAGTTAGAAGCAAAAATCGCTCTGACTTGTTGAAAATCAAATGGCTGTCATGCATCTGGGGTAGAAGGTGGCTCCATGGGTCTCCTTTGTAGCTGGTGTGTCCTCACAGAAATGCTAGTGAGAGTCTTTCTCTCGTCAGCTTGGTGTGGCCTAGCACCACAGCCTTGGTTCACGGTCTCCACTTACGATGCTCTAAAAGCTTTCCTTTTCTGAAAAAGTTTTTATGTTCTCATAGTCTCAAGTCCATTTCTTTAAATCTTACTCAGTGCATCTTCAGGTGAAGATGCTACTGTGACTGATTCCATTAACTAGTAAAATGAGCATGTAGTACAAATAATATGCATTTTTCTTTACACCTGTTTGAATCCACACACACACAAAAAGGTGTAGCATAGCATATGTTATTACAATTCTTCTAGTGTTAGGAGATTTAATGACAAGATTTTTTGTCCCCACAGACCATGCAGTATTTAATAAAAACATTTAAAGGAAGATTGGTGTAACAGTAACTCAGGCTGTGAACTTGAAAGTTTGATTTCATCTAACAATAACAGTAGGCAAATGCTACCTTTGCTGCCTAGTTCTACTTGTGCTTGTGTTACTAAAGAAGTGGCAGTAGTTTTTGTCATGTTGGTGAAACCGAGATGAATTGCCAACATAGTGTAAGAAAACTAACCAGTGAATAACAGGTCTTTATTAAATTTTTACTTGTCTTGTAATGATGCTTTTCTTAAAAAAAAAAAAAATCTTAAACTATACTTAAATGAAAAATAGTCTCTTTGTTTTGAAATCATGGGATTAAGCAATTCTGGGTTTGAGTTCATTAGGGTGCTGCAGTTATTGCACAACTTTGGTCTACTTGCAAGTAAGTGAAGTGTCTGCTGTCACTTCAGTTCTACAGGTTCCTTGTGGGTTTGGTGGTGGGGTGACATCATCTGGTTTACCGTCACATTTATAGACAATGATAACCAGGCATCAACACTCATGGAGGAACCCACAGAGTCATCAGGGAACGTTCATTTTTTCCAAAATTATCTATGTGTGTGAGTATGTGGATGATGCTTGCAAATGGTTGCCTGTACTTGAAAGTCTGATGAAAGAATTAGTATGTTAAGTAGAATTTGCTGTAAAAGCAGAATAAGTAGAATAATAAAAAGAATAAAGTTGTATTCATTGTCCAGTGTGATCACGTACATGAGGATTCATTCAAACTTAGTTGTTTTTACAAGTTAAAGTCAGGTGGCTTAATATTTAATACAAAAGATTTGGTATTGAAGAAAAAAATCTGAAAGACTTAACACATTTTAAAATATGCTTTTTCTGTAGAGTATTTAGGGAAAACATCAGCTTGGACACTGTTTATTTAATCTTTATTGTAAAAGTAGAAATAATTTGGAATATTGAATTTTTTCTTTAACTGCACCTTTTGTACGGTTTACTTTTCTGGCTTGGCATAGTATATAGTGGTTGTGTTTTCCTGTTGTGGTGGTTTTGTTTGTTTGTTTGTTTTATCCTGATATCTTTTTTGGGTCTTGGTTATTGAAAAAGTCAGGGAACAGTTCCCCATCTAACCAAGTTATGAACAAATCCTTTTTTCAGAAAATCTGAGGCATTGCTCCATTATTCCATGTAAATTTCATTTAATTATAAAATCCTGAATCTAAACATACACTGAATAAGAACTGTAAAAAATTCAGATTCACATTTGTAGATCAGATTTATGTCTTTTAACATTTATGTGAACTTTCCTGCAATATGCCTTTCTGTCAAGAAAAGCTTTCATGAATATCTGCTTGTCTGTCCGGAGTACCAGATCTCTACCCCTAATTTTTTTTGGCAGTCAAGAATAAGTTTTTGTCATTTGATGGACTGTCATTTTATTTAGTTTGCTGCTTCTTCAGAGTAATCCAGGTTAAAACAAAGGTTTGTTTTCCAAATGCACTTGCCCCAAGAATCCAAAGTTTCTGTTTCTTGACAGTGTTTGAACCAGGCTTCTCTAAATCCAGTATTCCTCTGTGAAACTGCCATATCCCATGGTTTCTGCAACACCTTCACTTCCAGGTTTTTTCTTTTTTTTTCCCCCATTATCCCCTGCTTGAATTGGATTAAGGCATTGCCTTTTACTGTTCTGTAGCCTATCCGGAAAGAAACGCTTATGCAGCCACATGATGCAGTAAGTTCTTTTGAATGTTTTTGCCTTATAAAACAGAGAGTTTTATAGCTGTGATCCTCCAAAAACTTATAGAGACATCTTGGTGCTTACGGGCTCTGACTCCTAAGTCTGGTTCTGTTGTTTTTAAAAAGAAAGTTGTTGCCATGAAGTGAATAATACTGGTCAGATTTTCAAACCTGCTATTTAATAACAAGCATTCAGATTTTTCAAAGGGCTTTGAGGCGTACATATTGAAAGGATGGGTGCTTTAGAGAGTCGTTGCAAGACAGAACCATAATGGTAAGAAATATTTTTCAGAGGACATGATAATTCCATGCTTCTAAAAGCAGAACAAGTCAACTGTGTAATGATGAATGATGTAGGCAGTGGTTACCTGGAAGTGTTTGCTTAGCCTCATTTCCCTTTTACTCTAAAATAATGTTTGTGGGGAAAACTGCTAATTTTAATATATTTCACTTAAAAATGAAAGAGACATTGTGTTTCCTGAAGCGCAAGAACATGGACTTGTTATATTTGAAAAATATCAATAATTGAAAAAGAAAGAAAAATACACACACACACAAAAAAAAGGCAAACAAAAAAAAAGTAAAAGAGTGAAGAACAGGTAAATGGTTTGGTTCAGATCTGATTTGTATTTGAGTGTGACTCAAGTCAGTTCAGTTTCTTCAGATCGATAATGATTGGTATGTCTGTATCAGTTCAAGCTGGAAAATGTAAACTTTTGAAATGTAAAGTACGTATGATAACGGAACTTCCTCTGGCAAATTTTCTGCTAAACAATTATTCTGATCTGTAATCAGAAGTATTTTGGTTTTGGTTCAGTTGTGAATTAGTTCAGCAAAGACTTCAGGTGACGGTGCAGGTTCGCTTCCCATTTTAGAAAAAATAGTTTAGAACAATTTTATATTTCAGTTCGGTTTGACTCTGAGGGAAACAAAAAAAAATAGCGTTCTCATAGTTGGGCGCTACTTAGCTACATTGCACACTTCACTCTGCTTGGGTAAGCTGCTTTATTGGGCTGTAGCATACCTCCTGGCTGGCGTGCAAGAGTACAGTGCTGCAGTGTCTGACTAACGAGCAAAATGGGGGGGATGTGTTGGTTCGAGGGGAAATATCTTACTGGGATTAAAACGTGGGAATAATCTGTAAAGATTTGGTATTGAGCTGAAGTGGTTTGAAGAATGTTTGTGTTTGTGTTTAAATCCACATGATGATGTGCCTATGAGAAGATCAGGGAAACATGGACGTTAAAAAAAAGAGGGATGATATGAAAATCTGAACCTCAAACCTGAATCTTGAACCTGCGTTTTTATAACCTTGTCATCATATAGGCTGTGTAAAGAGAATACTTCGTCATGAATAAAATACTGTTTACTGAATTCCATTGAAACTCTTGAGAATAACTTAAGAATTTAACTTCGTTTTAGTAAGCTGATATGCCTATAGTGCTGGCTACTTTTAAATCCCTCTGCAAATATTTTTGTCGTGTTTAAGTTTATTATTTCTGTATAATTGCTCACAATTTGATTGTTTTTTCTTTTTTAGTAATTTAGGGTTGGTTTTTTTTGTTTGTTTTCTATTGGTGGGTGAGATGTTAGGGGACATGACTGGTTTCTTCAGCAGCCTGTTAGGGGCTATGCAGAAACATGACCAAGAAGCACTTTTTTTCTGTCATGTTACAATTTAACTATTTTAAAAGGAAACAAAAAAAAAGAGGATTAAAGATTTAATATAATTTTATTCCTGTGTACTTCTAAAGGTGGTATAAAACTGATTGGTGTTAGCTGATGTGGCACAGTTCAGCTTCATTAAGAATCTGCAGAATCATGACACTCAGCAGCTCAAAAGGTTATGGTGCAGAGAGCGTATACAGTGCCCTTTTCCAGAACAATGGCACGGTCACTGTTAGTACTGTGTGTGGGCATAGGAAGAACAGATGAGAGAGGGCAGAACCATGCCACAGCACTGGCAAAAGGACACCGTTGCCCTTTCTGTCTGCAACCCCTTTTTAGAATCCCACTCAAAGACATCAAACTTGCATGTGAGTTCACAGCACTGAATGCAGTTATTGAAGGGCTCAGTCCTGAAAGACATGAACAAACTTTACATGTTCTAACAAAATATTTGAGATTTTGTTTAAGAGTGGTCTGTATGACACCAGTGGGTATGTTTCAGAGTACGTTTGAAGTCTGAGATAAATCTGAAGTATGGTGATACAAAGATGTTTGCAGTCATCTCTAAGTACTTCTATTAAGAAATAGGGCCTTCAAAATTTCAGTGTTAGACCAGTATCCTCAGTGATTTACAAGGTCAGGCTTTTATGTCCACATAGCCTAATATGAAAATAAAAAGATGTGAAGCAAGGCCACCAGCTTGACGGAAGAGGTTTCACTGTGAGGAATGCCCTTAAACATAACTAGGACACTTCAGCCATGGGGTAGGAGGTGTTAAAAATATGACCAATGTAAAGTGGCTGGGAGAAGCTGGATGGGAAATGATGCTCCCTCTCATCAGTTCATTTGATAGTCCCTGGTTCTCATCTTGCCAAGTGACAGGTTCAAAGCAAATAAAGAATTTGACTTCATGGTGTGTTTGTGATGTTAACAATTTGTTGCCACAGAATTTTGTAGGTGTCAAAAATTTTTATGGCTTTAAAAAGCAATTGAAATTTGAGGAAATGTGACAAAAAACATACTAAAATCCCTAAAAGCCAGAAGAGAATAGCAATAAATGGTTTCTCTACAGAGCTTGGGGATTTTGTATGTATATTTCTCAAGAATTTGGTGTTGCTAGTTTTTGAGAGAAGGTACCAGACATGGACTTTTGTCATCCTCGCTGAAGCTGTTTTTGTTGTTCTTGCATACATTTTTAAGAAAATGAAATCATGCGGTAAAATTTTACTCTTAATCATTTTTTTGCTCCATCGTTTTAAATAATAGAGAACATATGATTTGGGCTTTTCTGATATATCTTTATCTTCTGATAAATCTTTTCTGATTTAGTGCCATCTGTCATATTTATTTTTTTTTTTAGCTATTTCTGTGTTACTAAAATTAGATTTTTATCCTAGTTTCCCCTTTGCTTGCCTGCCCCTTCCCTCCCCCCTTTAATAACTGGGAAATGTTTAATATTTGCCATGAAAATAAGTCCTTTGTTTTCCAATCTTAATTGTATTTCCTCTTTACTTAAATCTTTGAAAGAGCGAGAACATAGTTTTCTAAGCAGGGTAAGAGGTCATTGTACTAACTTTCCTCCTGAGAAAGGAGCAACAGTTGTGACTTAATTGTCACTGAGGATGCTGATGTCCTTTGGGTACATGGCATCAAGAATCGTTAAGTAATTTAGTTTGGAAAGGACCTCTGAGTTTGTCTGGTTCAGCAACCCCTACTCAAAGCAGGGTTAGCTTCAGAGTTGAATGAGGTTGCTCAAGGCCTTGTCTAGTCGAGTTTCAAATAACTTCAAGGATGGAGATCCCCAGCCTGTTGTTCACCCATCCCATTCCAATGCTTAGCCATCTTCACTATAGAAAATACAAGTTGCTTCATATCTGAAGAGAATTTCCTGTGTTGCAAGCTGTGTCCGTTGCCTCTAGCACAGATGTGCAGTAGCTACCTCAGAGGAGACTGGCTCCATCTTCTCTACAGCCTCCTATTAGGCACCTACAGGTGGCAATCCTGGGCTCTTTAAGGTTGATTGAGTCCCTTTCCTTCAGCCTCTCCTGCGTGCCCTGCGCTCCAGCCCCTGACCCCGCTGGTGGTCCTCCCTAAAGGCTCTCTCCAGTATTTTCAAATTTGTCTTGTAGTGGCTACACCCAAACTTGACCCTGTATTCCAGTGCTGGTGAGATGTGGTCTCACCAATGTCAAAGAGGAGGAGGAGGAATCGCTTCCTTCAACCTGCTGGTGATGCTTTTGGATGCAGTTCTGAAAACATGCCTGTCCTTTGTGGCCCTGCTGTTATGGCCTAGTTCTGCCCCTTACTGACTCCATGGGCTTTAATGTAAACATGCTCGTCATCGAGGAGGAAAGCCTCTACTTCTTCAAGATTTGGGGAAAACTTCATGAGAAGATCTTCACTATTCCTCTAGATTTCTTCTGGGGGGGACACCATGATTAAATCTATTATTTGCCTGGGGCATGTGACATGAAACAACTATGCAGCTGCTAAAATCTGAATTTAAATTAGCTGTGGAAAAGATGAGGAATCTCTCTCTGATGGCATAATATGTATGGTCCAGAAAATCATAAATAGAACTGATTTTTTTTAGTAGATCTATCTTGTATCATAACAATTGCCAAAGTGTTTACTCACAGGCGCAAAATACTTAGAGAGTCTCCTTAATCTACGGTTATTGTTGCCCTCTCGTCTTGACCTTTGTTGAAGTGTTTTATAAACAATTTAAAGAATAAATGAAGTATTAGAAACAGTTATTATAGAGGAGGCAAAGTTATTTGCTTTCCTTGAGTGAAGGGATATAATTTATAAAGGACTGATTATACTAATCTGTTTTCTGGGTAGCCTGTAAGTTTACTTTACCATGGCAAGGGAGAATAACAGAGAAATTGTGTCATGGGAGCCAAGTAAGATATTGTAGCAGTAGGAAATCCAATTGCCTTGTTTTACAGCCATTTGTCTTGTCCGTCGTTTCTGTCAAGTGATCATTTGAATCAAAAGCATTTAAAGAGATTTTCTTCCTTTACAGTAATGAGAACAACAGAGACTTCAGTGCTGCAGGACATTCTTACTAGGTCTTTCCTTCTTTAACATGGCTACCTGCCAGCCCGTGTTGTTATTAGAAGTTGCTTCATTTAGTACATTTTATGAAGTGGCTCTGCCTGGCTTCTTGACTGTCACCGAGGCTATGAGTCAAGAAAGAGAGCAGGAGTGGAGCTCTGATTCAGTGGAGCCCAGCAAAGAAGCAGTTTAAGCTGCGAATATTAATGGGAAGCTTTCTACTTCAAACATTTTCTTTTCAAGGTATGCATTCGTATCAAAAGAAAAACACTGCAAAAAGCAAGTTTGATCTCTTTGCCTTACCGATTTTAACAAATTGCTTCTGCCTTGCCTTTTGTTTACAAAGCT
Source organism: Anser cygnoides (assembly GCF_040182565.1). Classification (NCBI taxonomy): domain Eukaryota; kingdom Metazoa; phylum Chordata; class Aves; order Anseriformes; family Anatidae; genus Anser; species Anser cygnoides. Next base: position 83,568,000 of record NC_089874.1, read on the forward strand.
TAGTGCTAGCAAAATTCCCTTGTGACCCATGAAGGTTACACAGGCGCAGAGCCTACTACCATGAGGTTGGGGTGGAGATTATTTGATTCCAGGTCTGAGAGAAAAGGGCCATTTCTAGGAGGGGAACGGCTTCAGGATCAGAAGTTCCCCCGGTAAGCCTGCAAGCCGTTTTCACCTCGGCTTTGCACTTCTGTCAAGCAGGGATGAAAAGAGACTTACAGGTCCCGGAATCATCAAAACAACGGAGCCTGTTGGCTCCAACACAGCTGGAGCTGGGAAAGAGATGTCTGTTCCTCCTCTCTTATGTGGCTTTTTCTGTCTCTTTTCCGATCTCCCTGTGAGGCAGACAGAGTGGAGGCAGTAGAGCAGCAGGAAAGAAGAAAGGGTGACAGCGGCTGTCTATTCCAAGTCAGAGGACAATTTTGTAGTGTCCCTTTGCAATTAGAAGAACATTTGTCAACCCTGACATCTGCCAACCATAGCTCTGCAGCCCCAAGAGAAGCTTATCTTACTGAAGTGCTTTTGACTGTTTTCCCAAGCAGAGATGAGAGAAGGCACTGCCATTTCCAAAATCAGCATTTGAGTGAAGAAATAGGGCGGGATGTTGCTGTAGACACATACATAATTACATCTTCATTTCTAGTGCTTCTGGCAGGAGCAGAGGGGATTTGGGCAAGATACCTTAATAACATGCGGTTGGTGTCGGCATTATTTGATTCTACCTCCTGCAGGAATTCTGTATCCTACAGTAACTTTCCTGCAGGTCTAAGACTCTTTTAGAAATATTCCTTAGCAGTTTTGAGACACTACACTATTGCATAGCAGTTTTGAGACGCTACTATTGAGACACTGAATATTCCGTAGCTTTTACAGTCATCATTTTGAAATAGTCAGTAAATTCCATGGGTAAGCATTAGGTACTTTGTCACCGAGAGGGTTGAGGCCCGTGTCCAGAAGTATGTGGTCAGGGGAAGCCAGTTTCTGAAAGCTGATTCTTTGCCTGCTTCATTCAGAGCATATGGGGGTGCTCTGGGGAACAAATGTAGATTTGGCTCTGGCTCAAGGGAGGTCCCTTGTCATGAGATGACATATGAGGGTTATGCATAGAAGTACCAGACCCTCACACTCCCATACTGTGCAGCATTTCACAGCCTGGAGATAAACAGACTGTAGCTGTTTTAAAATAACAGCTATGTTTTCTCTCTGTTTGCTGGGCTATTAAGCCTGAGTCATCTTCCAGGTCCATCTGTCCTGTAAGTAAGATATGATACTTTCTACCATATACCTCTTACCTGAAACGCTGGGCATTGTAAACGTTCTTTAAAAAAACTCTCATGAATAATTGCCAAAAGGTGGTAGCTACAGTATCCCCAACAAATGTACGTTATGAATGGTCCTCTTTTTAAGCCTAGAATTCCTTTAAACATGCCTGTTGGGTTTTGAGTACCTGCAGTTAAATGGTGTTGCTTTTGGCAGGGCTTGGTGAGCAAATGAGGCATAATCTCTCTGATCTCAGTAGTCTGGTCAGCCAGCCATGACATTCTCAGTGTCTTTTCTTTCTACACCCTGTCTGAACAGAGCCATAGCCCAGGCAGCTCTCAGTGGGGTTGCCAAAGATTACCATGTGCAGTGAAGCAGCAGATGGCAGGACAGTGGAAAATATGCAGTCCCGATCCCTGGGTTCACATGGGGTTCAGGGTTAAATTTCAGCAATTTCCCTCCCTGCTCCTCGAGGCCCTCTATAAACTGTCCTTTGAGAGACAAACTTCTCTGTGTACACTTGGGAACTGTTTTAAAATTCATTTTTGTATAGTTTTGAAACTGGGTTCTAGACTGCAGCTGGAAATCTAAGAAGGCTGTGTCTGTGACCACAGAAGTTAGTTTTTTTCACCATCCAAAGACATTTGTGTGAGCATAAGCAATGAGGTAAATATGAACACATCCTGAGGACTATGAAGGGGGAGAAGGGAATATTCCAAACTTGCTTAGCTCAAAAATTGTGTAGTGAGTGAGTAAAGGGTGTTTCCATAAACTTAATTCAAACTTGTACCTGTGGGGTCTGATAAGGCTGTTATTTGCACTCCCTCCCACACCCCCGTGGGCTTCCTCTTTGTTATTACTTGCACAGGATGAATATTTCTCACCTGAATGACTAGATGTTCAATATTTGGGGCAAAAGGGCAAGAAAGCAGTTCTTTGACAACAAACTTGCTCTGTGCCCCATTCATGGCACCCTTCAGGCCATGCACAGAGAATGGTTTCACCCCTTTTTGACTCTTCCAGGGTCCTTTTCTCCTGTTGTTTCAGAAATACTAAGATACTTAGTTTTGTGAGATTCCTGTAAAATATTGGTATTTTATCCACTTTCGTTAGGTGAGAAAATAAGATGTGAAAAAAAGATTAGTATCTGCATTTATTTTTTGGTTGATGTTAAGAATAAAACTGAGTGCTTGGTAATCAAGTACACAGAGGACTGCAGTTCTTTACTTTTCTGAGCTTCAGACTCCATAGGACTCCTGCTTCATTCCTCACAAGACAGTAGTTTCTGCTACCAGAGCAAATCCTGCACAGGGCACAATCTTATTAGGAAAAAAGTATATATATATATAATTAATCCAGAGGTATTTCGTGAAACTGTATTATTGTACATTCAAAAACAACACTGACGCACGTAGTGCTAGAATATTTAGTGCTAGAATTTACGGCTTTCTTCCTGAACAGGCACAGAGTTTTTGTATGTGCATGTGAGAGTTTCAGAGAGCATGCACAGCTACCTATGGGGTTGCTAAAATTATGTGAAAGGTCCCACTAAAAATACAAAGCCAGGAAATCTAGAATTGGGCTAACTTTCTGTCCTGGTTTCACCCCATTGTGCTTAAGTATTGTAGGCATCTCAGAACAGCAGGTGATCCGACTGCCTCTTCTGTTCCTAGAGGAAGCGTAAACTAACTTAAATGGGAAATATCACAAAAACAGGATAACAGTGAATTTCAGGAGTCCACAAAGGAAGACGCGTTCTTAAAAATACTGATATTAAAAGAGCAGTGAGTATAAAAAGTTGAACTTTGGAAAATGGACATTTTGTTTAGACACTCTTGTCATTTAATTGCTTTCCAAATGTTTTGTACAGCTGATTTCTGCTCTGTTTTCTGGTTTCTTATGCAAAATTATCGTGGTAATTGGACGTGTTAATGGTAGAATATATAAGTTTGGGTTCCTGTTTGTAAACTTCAGTAATCTAATCTCAGTGAAACTGCACTTAGTAGAAGTGCATCTCCTGCATTTACTTCATCTTAGTAGGAAACTGGGTTCTCTATGTATATAGCTGCATATTTATCTTTAATTTAAGAATTAATTACACTAAAAATACATTATTCCCACATGGAAAGAATGTGCAAGAGTGGGATTCTATTTCAGTGAAAAAGTCAGAAAAAGCGAATATTCATTGAAATGCATGTACATTTTAAACAGCTGCTCTAATGGTACTGTTTTCCTACATTCAAGTAACTTTCTCAGTTAAAAGGTATCTTATTTATTCACCTCAGTGTCTTTTTCAATTAAAAACGAAAATTAACTTTATTCCTGGGATTTGTCCCAGAGTGTGGGTTCGCTTGCAACAATGGCTTTTATGCAACCTCCTGACGTATCTTCTCATGTGGGAGAGCTGCCCTTCTGCCTGGTCACGTTTTCCATTCAGGTTTTGGATGTGGAAGCTGTGGGCCCTTGCTTAACTCCACAGTCCCCTGAGAGTGATCGTGGCCTGCTCTGAAATAAGGACAAAACTTTTTATGGTAAGTTTAGGAAACTGGCAGCAGCTGCAGCTAGGTGAAATGATGTTTTCATTGGCTCTCTGAATGCAGGAGGTCAATACAGCTTGGCCACACATATCCAGGTTTTTCAGGAGCAGAAGGACCATGCTGTTTTGTTGGCTTTCACTCTGCCTGATATCTCGTCAGCTTGTCTCTGCACTTCCTTCCCACTCTCTTCTTACCCTGATAGGTTTGGGGGTTACTTTAAGATGTGGGTGTTTTCTCTGCACAACTACTTTGAAGTGCATTTCAAGGAGTTTCATTGTTAAAATCCTGCTTTTGAGGAGTGTTGCTTTGGTTTTGTCCAAGATCATGTCTTCCAGTGCTGTCCTGCTCTGTTCTCAGCACCCCACTTGTCCCTGTGCAGAAGCAGAGCTGAGGAAAACGGGGTGGCTGGGGCAGGCAGGGTGAGCTGAAAGCACTGAGAGAGTCATGCCAGCATTGCTGGTAACACATCTGTTGTGAGTCCGAAGGGGTATCTGTAGCTGGAACAACAACTCATCCTTGTAATGGTAATTGATTTATGCATTGAATTCTTGGGATCATCAGTGGTGTTAGAGATGTACTTCTCACTGCACCCTAGCTGAGTGTCCAATTATTCATAACACAGAAAATGGAAGGAAATGTAGTGTCTTGTATTTTACGTGTACTCTTCAAGTACTAGAAAAAAAAATATATTTCCTGCATTTGCAGGAGCTTAGATTTCTTTCTCTCCTCCCCTCCAGCTCTCCCTAGTCCCTTGTTACTTCTGGGTGAGCTCTTTGCCCATGGCTCTTCACAGCTCCCTGCCAGTACAGTTTGACAGTGTTTCAGGACCCCCTCTTGGCTGCTCCAGGACACCTGTAGCAAAGGGTGGTTTATGACAATTGAGACATATTTACCAAATAATGCACTAAGGGCTTTCTACAGGGTGCCTTGAGGACTACCACTGTCACAAAGCTATTCAGAAGAAAGCCCTAAGAAAAAAAAAGAAAAAAAGGTTGAGCAACAAAGCTCAAAAGGGGAGTACTTGGATTTTAGAATATCTCAAGTCTGTCCAAGTGTCCAACCTGTCCAGGACTGTATATTAGTTTGTGTGGGAAGCAAAGTTTCAACTAAGTTATTTGTCTGTAGCTAGCCCATTTTTCTCTCTCCACAAAAATACATAAGCACTGACTCAGCAAAGTTATATGACACTGTGATTTGTTTTAAAGCTAGCTCTTATTACAGTCTCTTTTATCTTTTGTAGAAGAACATGAAATTTTTTTTTTTTACCCTTGACTTGAGGTGAAATGACACATTTTACACTTGGAAATTTGCACATTAAAAGCTGGCACTAATGTGGGTGTACAGAGAGACACACAAGACCTGTGCAAAACCTTGATTATACAGTAACCCACCATAAGCTAATGTCCCAGCCACCAGGAGAGGCTGAGGGACCAACCAGACTTAGTCCCTCAAAGGTCAGAAGGTCCAAGAAACCGTATTAGTCAGTCATGTGTCACCAGGTAAGATTAAAAGCCTTGCCTGCTTCTTCTCAAGGGAGTGCTAGGGTAAAGGCTGAATGTCTCAGCTTGAGCCATCGAACAACACCTTTTTTGATGTGCTACTGGTTGCTGGGAGCATGGAGGAGGGGAAAGAGAGAAAGGAAGAGAAAGGGTGTTAAATTTAGAGGGCACAGATGTCCAAACTTTGGCTATTTAACAAGCTGAGTTAAAATCAGGATTTTGTGCAAGCTGCCTTAGACTGCATGATATTCCAGCTTTGTACAAAGGCTGGATTTTCCTTTTGGTTGAAACCATTTCTAGCTATTGTAGCCCCAGATCAGCAAAGAATTTGGTTAACTCCAATTGTTTACACACGCCTAAACAACATAATAGACCGTGCTGATGGGCAAGCACACTCATGCATGCCCATAGCTCATACATGCAAGGGCTTGTCGAATTCTTTGACAACTTAAATGAATGGGTTAATTCAAAAATATTAGCTGTACAATTTAAAAGATACATCTCAAACGAGTGAACAAATCAGAATGGCTAAATACCTTTGTTTTAAGATGTAGTGCGTATGAACTGTGATTAAGAAATCAAAGTGAATAGTTTGGAGCAAAAGGTTAAGTTTTCTGTAAGCAAAACGCTGCTCTGTTTATGTAAGTGCCATTAGGAGCATAAACTTGGGAACAGAAATAACACTTTTACATATTGTTTTCAGTATTAATGTTTGGTTTTTCCTTTATAAGAATCTTTGATGCCTCACCTTTTCCTGTTCAGTGTACAGTTCCTGAGGGGAAAATATTTTAATTTAAGAAAAATTATATGGAGGAAATATACTAAAATAACACTTCTGTGCCCAGCTATTATTGCTGGTTTGTCACCATATCCTTTTAACAAGCCCATGTGATAGATCTGATGCATGTATTTAATCCCTGAATAAGGTCCCTTTTAATGTGAAATCTAATAGCTTTGTGTTCCACATTACACATGCAAATTTACTGCTAATTAAATGTCATTTTTTCATAGTCACTTCAGAAAACTGCTGTGAAGTCATAGGAATCATCCTGTCATTGTTCTGTGCAGAGGTGGAAACATATATCTGTTTGTATGCAAAACAGTTGTGGAGACTTTAAAGCTCTGCTGACAGATCCCAGCATGGACGGTTGGCTGTACTAAATCACTGAGGAATGTAGCTTTTGCTGTGGGGAGACCTAGTGACAAACGTCATGTCTGACTCTCATCCTTTCATGGCCATCGCTACATGTCTTGCCCCACGTCCATGCCCCTCTGTTATAGTGCCCGCTAGTTGTCCCCTCCAGGTAGGCTTCGCGCTATCTTTCTGCCCTCTGGGAAAAAGGAAAGTCTTCCCTTCTTTCTGCGTTCCCTCCCAGTTTCTGTACTTTGTCCTTCCTCACAAGATAAATGACTCTTATTTTCTCCTCTGATTATGAAAGCCATTAATTTCTGTTGCCTCTATGGCAAGTTCATATGACCCTCTGTTGCCCTCATCAGTCCAAATGTCCTGAGTGTGCTCTTGGGTTGGAAGAGCAGGGCTTTCCTGCGTGTTGCACTCCTGCTGATGATGCTTCCTACCTGTGCACACCTTTACCTTTCTGCCTCAGTCTCCCATTTTTTCAAATAATGGTAGGACATTTGCCATTGTGCAAGGAATTCCAATTGAAAAAGGATGGTGCAAATGGGAAGTAGGGACAAACGAACTCTCTTTCCTATATTAACACATTTTACTTTTGGCATTGGAAAGTTAAAAATGTCTGTCAATATATTAAAGAATGTCTTTGTTCCCAAATTTACTAGAATGAGTGCCACTTCATTTTCTTGAAATCACACATACTAAAGTAACACCAAATGAGAATCTCTTGATAAGGAGGAACGATTTTGTTATTGTACAGCTGTTTTCAGTCTGTGATCTGTGAATTTTATTGTTACATGATTATTCCTAGGAGGATAGATAAAGAATAACTTGTAAAAACAAGCCTATTATCAGTAACTTTTTTTCTGTATTTAGAGATCCCGTGTGTCCATTGAAAAATAGTTAGGGGTATGTATACTGAAAATGTGTGAGATATGCTACTTTTTATATATGTATTAAAAATCTGAGAAATGCACTATCATAAGAAGATATTACAATTTTAAAGGACAGAGAAGGAGATTAGAAAAGTTATGATGAAGCATATTTCCAGCTATGCTATACAGGATTAAAATGTTAGGATTAGAGCTCTATATCTCATGTTTCAGGAAAAAAAATGATTTATCACTCAGATCAGGAAGATGTTTCCCATGCAGTGCATGACTTTACAATGAGTTGCTTATGAATCATTTTGCCCTCATTTCATATATATTTCATTTTGCAAAAATCTGATTGCAGACTTTCTGGCAAGCTCATCCAAATGTAGGCAAATTTTCTGTGTAGAATTAGTAGGATATTAGCTGGGAAGGAAAAAATCACCATTAACATTGATATTTCCTTTGTTTCCAAACAGTGATTTTTAACTTAGTATAGTTTTTGTTGGGAGATGAACAATTTGCTATTGTAAATTGAGAGTGGATTGACAATTCAAATGCTTTAGTTTGTGTTTAACATCTACTAAGCAGCTGCTTTACTCTATCAGTTGTTTCAATTAAGATACAGTTGAAAATTCCATTTAAACCTCAAAACTAGAAGGTTAATTTAAAGATATGTAATTTGATTTTTCGTCTGGTTTACATTAACGTAACTCCATTAATTTCAGAATAGTTCATGCTGATTTTCATCAGTACAAACTAAAGGAGTCTCTGGACTTCTTTTCTGAGAAAAACTGGGTGCTACTTTGCTTTTTAATTTCAGCTTGCCACAAAAAATGGAAAAGCTTCTAATAGAATGGAAATTATGAGCAGTGTGGATTTTCAGGCAATCAAAACATTTTAATGATCTCATTAAATGTATCATTTACAACATATATGCTAAAAGAAATATGTTCCTCTGGGTTAGTAGAAGCACCAGGTACACAATGTGTTTGAACATGTTGGGCTCCCACTAGAGTCTATGCCAGAACTGTAGAAACTAGGAGAGGAAAAAAAATCCCCTTTTTCTTGTGCCAGCACTTTAGAGACAGAAAACTTTAACATTTTATGCAAAATGAAGAAAAAGATGTTATGGAAACTTGATAAACTGTTCTAGTACTGCGTCTCAGCTGATAAATATTGCTATTAAATGTTATTAGATTGTTATTCCATGACATGGATTAATTATGGATATTGCTTAAACATGGTATAACCAGTGTTATACACAGCAGTCTTTCTTAGACAGTAGTTTGTCATCTGTTGAATTTTGTGTTAAGCTTTGAGAGATGGGAAAGTTATGGTTGTTGGAGAAACAAACAAAACAGCAACAGTTACTGTAACAGCAGCTCTTCAAGCTGATTCATCCATTTGCCTGCTTCTTATAAACCCCTGAATCTTGAGGAAAACATCAGTTCCCTGATAAATACAGGAAGGGTGAAATACCAGTGCTGATAAAGGGAATGAGGTGTACTGGTGGAGGGAGATGGATTTTATTTTCTCTTGGGGCACCCAGCTTTGGAACTGTAGGTGCGCTGAGATTGTGCTTCCTAAGGCATTGGTTTTAAATGTGTGCCCAGCTTTCAAAGCTGTGTCTTTGCAAGGTGTAATCAGCATCCATCTTAGAGGGATGAGCAACCCTGAGCCAGACAGGTGACAGGCATGAGCTGGAGAGCCCAAGCTATTGCTTTATACCTCTGCTATTTCTTCTTATTGCAGTATTGTTCTTATAATGGTTTGCTGACAGGGTATGTGTTTTACAGATCAGGTCTGCTTAATGAGGAATCCTTGCTTAGAATCATGCCTAGGATAAATGAAGTTTGTAAACCAGACCTTATGCTTCCTATTGGGATGCTAATGGTCTCAGAGGGAGGGCTCGGGTTTTGAAAACAAACCTAAGCTAATGCCCAAGGTTCTTGAAAAGCTGTTAATATCATGAAAACTCATACTTAAGGCCTCTTTAAAATGTAAAATCATGTAAGGCAGTCTTCAACTGAGGAGCTGCCAAAATGTGAGGACATACCGAAGAGACCTTTGCCGTGCCTGGCCAGACCTGTGCCGCGGCCCTCCAGTAATTCCAGTGCTGTCAGCAGCAGTGAGACGCAACGCAATTTGGCCCATCGCGGTTTGGATGTATTTTCTGCCTAGGTAACGAGGATAGCTATGCAAGGCAGCTTAGCCCTACTGAGGGAACAAGAATGACTCTTGTCTTGGTTACTGTAGGATAGCGAACTCCCAGAGCAGTGGCAGCTTCACACACTTTGGGGAAGTGTTTGAACAAGTCAAAATGCATCATGCGTTTAATACAGATGTGAAAGTTTATTCCTGTGAGGTGTGAGCGGTGAATAAAAAGCCTCTCTGAATTGAGGAAGTGGTGCAAAGCCAGGGGACAAATGTGGGACTCTGATCTCTCTCTTCACCAGCAGTAGAAGTTAGTTTTGTCACTAAGTGATGGTGGTAGCAGCATAAGAATGTAGACCTTACGGAGCTGTAACTGCATTTTAGCTGATATGTCATCCAGAGCTGATGAAAATGAACCTGAAGGATGAAGTGATTCACACAGCAGCAGCTCTCTTGATACTCTTACTGTTACCAACTTGCCGTTCTGTGGAGGAAAATGCTCATGGAGGTTCAACATTTAAATTAAGTCTTCGATACCTCCTGAGAAGAAGGAAGATAACAATTTCAGTGTCTCAAAAGGTACTTTGTTTTCAGTAATATGAGGGTATCTGTAGAAATCCACATAGATCTTCTGATAGTCATTCCCGAGGATAGAGACATTACGTCTGCCAAGTTTCAGGCCAAAGCAAGATTTTATAGCCTGATTGCAAACCCCTAGGAGAGGGCTTTATAATGGAAATGCTGACACAGCCTTAACTATTTTGTATGACTCCAGTGGGCATCAGCTTAAGTTCTAGTCATGATGTTCATTTAATGGCATGGGATCAAACATGAAGTGTAATAAGATATTTTAAGATACTGTGTTTGAAGAGAATCAGTATTTAAACTTTATTTATGAACCATAAAATTTAAATGTTTTTTGAAATGTGCCATTCAGTCCTTGGTTGCAAGAAAAAATCACATGTTTCAAAATGAACAGTAGTAGAGTTTTCTTCCACAGCTTTGATGCTAAAGCACTTCCAAGAACCGTTACTGGAACATTTCTGGAAAATAAGGGTTTTCATTTTTTCACTCTTGATGCCCTGTCTTAATTTCTGCATTTTAAGGTGTATCCTGATTTTGCTTGGAGAAGATCTTTAAAGATAGTTTCTCTCCAGTTATCAGTGACTCTGCGAGAAGACAGCAGTTATTAGTATTTGTTGCATTGTGCCAGACGAGTCTCTTTTTCCATGCACAGCATCATTCTTACTTTTATACGTTTCAAGTTAAGTTGATTTCATAGTTCTCTCACACATTACCTAATATACTTCTTTTTTGTGTTCAGCAAGTGACTGCTCCAAAATGGAAGCTGATGTTCATTATTTGTGGAGGTTGACAGTAAAAAACTTGCTTTAATGCAGATGATGATTAGAACTCTCACTGCTTTTACTGCAAATGGGAATGTAGCGTTGAAAGCTGATAGGTTTGCTTGTTACTCGGTTGCAGTCTGGAACATAAAGCCACATACTTTATCCATAAAAAAAAAAAAAAGCTTCTCCAATTGTTTAACGAATATTAATAATAACTGAAATTATTTCAGTGCAGAAGATTAAGAAACTTCAGAGCTACTGTGAATCAGTTTGTGTAATAGGTTGAATCTATTTTAAATTAATTAGTAATCATCTGTATGAAGACCTTAAAACACTTTGATAACATAAAAAAAAATTGAGGAAAAAATCCTTGGAGAAGTGCCAGCCAGACTAACCAAAGAGATTCTTTCACTGGTTGCTCTTCAACCAGAATTCCACTCCTGCTGCAAGCTTGTCCAGCCAGGAACAGGGGAACTTTCTTTCAGGGATTGCAATAGCAGAATCGTAGTATTGGTCCTGTGGTTTACACTGGTTTATCTCTGGGATAATTATATTTCTCCTACTGAGTATGCAGAATGCAGTCTGAAAGAATGCCTTGGGCTTTTATCCTGCCAGATGACTCTCATTTGTCTAATTATTGAGAAACATTGATTTAAAAAAGACTCCCGAGAATATTTTTATTTATGAACTTGTGCAAATCACTCTATTTTGTAAACTTCCTTTTATATAAACACTTTTTCAGGGAATATGAATTATTTTTATTTTCATCCTTTAAAAAACAAGCACAAAACGATGATGTATTCTAAATGCCCAATTAGTTCAGCAGTTGACAGAAAAATAAAATTCTATCTTAATCCTGTGATAAGTTCTGAATTTATTAATTGCTTCATTTAATATGATGTTGATAGGTATACTATACTCTTCTTTTTTTTTTTTTTTACATTTGACAGGGTCAAATGATGCAAAAACGTACTGTAATAGTTATGACTTTACAGCAAAACTTAGAGTCTGAAACACACACTTCACATTATTTAGTAATTTTGTAGCAGCTTGCATTTCTTTGACAGGAAACAAAATATTCAGGTGAATATTTCAAGAGCAGAGTTCCATAAGGAAAAAAAAAAAAAAAACACACACATGCATTGAATGTACAAGCTGCACTACTTGGGTCTTTTTAAATTTGCTAAGAGCATTTTACAAGTGCAGTCATTTTCACTAACTTTCCTGCTTTCCATTTGGATGAGGTATCATCTGTCACCACTCAATCATATTTTTTAGCTATTAAAAAGGCATGTAATTTTAATTTTTGTGGCCCATTAGTGTGCAAATGCCATTGGGCTTGTTTAGCCTGCACTCACGGTCTAAATTTAAATCCTTCTGCTTTTGAGGAAACTGTTGACCACATTTTAGAAAAAGAGCAGTCATAATCTAAAATTCAGGTTATGAAAATAACTAAAAGCAAGTATTATTTAAAACAATTCTAGAGGGAGCAGAAATGGGTGCACAAATTTCCAATGAAATATAGTGAACAAATAAATAATAAAAATTATTATTAAAATAATAATAACAAAAATAATACACTGCCTTTGATAAAGGTAAAATCACAGTTTCATAATCTTATTGAAATCAGTGGATGAAGAACCCCAAATAACTGGAAAAGTAGAGCATGAATAGAACAATTTTTTGGATAGACTCTCTTTTTTAATTATTAAACTAATGTATTTGGAAGTATGCATTCCTTAAAATAAAATGGAAAAAAGAAATGGCAACAACAACAACAACAACAACGTGAGGGTGGTCTAAGATGTCTGTCTTCTTTATGTAACCTTTTGCATTTTGTGTTTAAGAACTGACATTCCAAATGATTTTCTTTGGCTTTATGCCTGGACTGAACACTGAGGCAGCAAATTAGGAATGCTTAGAAGTCACACAAAGAAAGATGTTTGCTGTGAAAGTGAAGCTAATTTGACACTTGCACTGGAAGCGTCTTAGCCCGCTCAAACAATAAATGATGGCATGGGTCTAGGTAGTATGAGGGGAATGAAGAAGACTGAAAGAAAATGTGATGGGCAGAGCAACAAGGTGTTTCTTGTGGCCAGTTTTTCAAAGTGCAATTATACTGATGCTATCTTTTATTTCTATGCCAGGAGCTAACTTCGTTACTCGAAAAATTAGCCGATCGGTGGCAAAGATTCACCTTGGACAGCTGGATTGTTTCAGCCTGGGTAATCTAGATGCTAAGAGAGACTGGGGCCATGCCAGGGACTACGTTGAGGTAAGCTGTGGGCCACATGCCTTGTTCTGAATCATCTTTGTGGTGGGGATAATGCTGTAACCTCAGTTCATGATCCACGGAGAGCTATCTCAGGATTTTTTTGCCTACAAAGGCCTGTTAATTTTGTGTAACTCTTGACTTCAGTCTAGGGGGCTTAGTTACATAGCAGTCTACCCCAGGCATGACCTGAACAGAAAAATAAATCTTTAGGTTTACATTCCTGTACTGAATTCCTTGGGGGAGGGGACTGACTATAAACTGTATCTATTTTAGAGTATTTCTCCTATTGTTTTGACAATTTGTATAACCAATATTAAGATTGCAGCAAGATGCAATATGACCTGAAGTCAAAGATCCTGCTGGAGGTTGGTGGCCTTTTATTATCATGGGGCAAGAATGATGTTTATATTAATGATCAAAGGTCTAGCTTATTATGCATTTAAAAAAAAAAAAAAAAGCATCACAGCATACTAGTGATGTCAGTATTGCCATGCATGTACCTGCATACCTGCATCTAGCATTTGAAATGTTTTTGTAGTCAGGAGTTGTTTCTAATTTTATTCTGTGCATCTGCTTAAGCAGACAAACAGACAATACCCCTGTATTGTATTACAAGGAGACATGAATGACCATGTAGGAAATATTGTCTTTTCCCCAGGAGACTTTTGTCCCCATTTTGGTGCTTAAAGATTTCCTGTGGTCATTAGACTATTTCTGTCTTTTAATAATTCCTTGCTGGGAAACCGGATCTGGCTTCAACATTCATTGATGTAGTTTAAAAAGACGACGACTGTTTGTTTTGTTTTTCTGTTTTACAAAGTATGAAGTACTATAGAAGGAAGAAAAGTCTGATTTTGAGTTTTATCATAATTTGAGATTTAAAAGGTCAAGTAAAAGCTGAATTTCCAAATCTTGTTTATGGTCAAAAAGAAATAGCAAGAAAATGAAATGGGGATACCACAACATAAATTTTTGTTCTGTGATATTAAAAAAAAAACCACTAAGTAGCCATATTGCCTTTGCATCAAAAGAAATGTGCCAAGTAAGCTAAGCAGGTGATTTTCAGTAGCTGGCTGTAAACTTGGCTTTTGGTTCTGCGCTGCATTTACATGAAAGATGGTACATATTGGTACTATATGTACCAAGAGAAACACAAATGTCCTGACTACATCTCCATGAAAATTGCTTTGTATTTGTGGATTCAACATTATTTGAAGTAGTTAATCCAGTAAACCATCCCAATCATCTTTTAATTGATAAAACTATAACTGAGTGTTCACAAAGTCATTTACCAAGGTTCAGCTGAAAGGAAGCTACAGATGAGCCAAACACAATGATCAGTTGCAACCACATCAACATAACTTCCTAAAATGAATAGGATATTCCATAATCTGTCTCAAGCTATCTCATTTAAAGATGGCATGCACCAAATCATAAATCGTGAGATGAAATCTAGTGACCTCTTTCATATGGGAAACTCAGAATATAACACTCTTGTGCGTAGTGGGTCAGACCCTTGTCCTGTGTCCAAAACTTTAAAAACAAAGAAAATAAGAACAAGTCTATCAAGAAAAATGACTAGCTTTCGAAGTCTTTGGCCTCCATAAGGAATATAGTTGTCCGAGGTCTACAACGCGAACACATGTTTGTTGTGTAAGTAGCATTCCAGACCTTTCAGTTAACATGTTTTGGGCCTGTCCCAAAACCTTCTGGAAAGAATTCCTCACTAAAATATAGTTCATCTTGACTATTCCTCTTCCCAGAGAGATACCCCTTCGGATAATGGGAGAGTTACTATCAATTCTCTAATTCCCCAAATATCATGGAAATGTGCTTACAGACATCCTTCTAATGGCTAAAAAAGAGAGTAACTTTAAACTGGAAATAAACAATTATTTGAGGCTTTAATGGGCTGGAGAGTAGGGCTTAGAGATTTAACGTTGTTCAAATAAATACATAGTATGTTAGAAAGCATGATCATATTTACAAGCATTTGGGGAGCTTCCTTAAGCATATGGCTGAACACATAGGGATATATCTTATCCTCTCCATATGTATTTTTAAATCCCATTGATATTAATACAAGTAACACATGTGCATATAGACTAGACCATATACTCTTTCCTTTCTCTGTATTTTCTTAGTTGGGATAATAATAAAACCATAAATACATTCCTTTTTGTTGTTTTATAAAACATTATGGGTCAATTCCTGATCCCATGAAAGCTGATGACCAAACTCTCATTAACGTCGTGCAGGGATCATATCCTGTATGCATTGGTGTGGAGAAAGTCTGGTGATTAAAAAGCAGAAGCAAAAGTTCGGAGTTAAAAGTAGGTTCATATTAGGGGAGAAGAGTTGGGTTTGATTAGGTTTATGAACTGGTACTTAAACTGCCATATTCAGTAACTGAGAATCAGGTACAGTGGCATTGTGCTGCTGAATAAAAACCGGTGTTTTTTATAGAACACTCAAAGAAGGTTTCCATTCAGCGTATGAAAAGAGCAAAACAGAACCGAGTAGACAGCAAACTTTTGGGCAGCTTATTGGTTTTATCCTAAAATTCTGTTAGTAGCTGCTAACATATCTGAAGAAATTGCTGCTGCCTCTTAACTTCCCCTTTCTCCATTTTTACTTAAATGTGATCCAGCACAAGTCCCATGGGATGGTGTTATAGATGACGATCAATGCCACTGAATTGGAAGAGGAAAAACAATGTATCAGCACTTAAGATATATGAATCTTCTGAGTGCTGTTTTGTTTGGTGAGGGTAATTTATACCTTTTATTTGTTGCAGAAAGTTCTAGTAAACCATCTGCTAGGTATTTTCAAATGCTAGTACAACAGCAAGCCTTAACAGTCTGACTCATTTCTGTGGCATTTACAAAACACAAGGCATCATACTCTTTTCCTCAGATATTCACCCAGGAGTCTTTCATATAGGTGTAGGTTCTCACAAATATTTAATTTGGATCATTAAAAAAATGTGCATTAGTCCATCACTGATTGTTTGTGTTTTATTTCCTACATGCTAAGTACTGTAATTGCTACGGTCCTGAAAGTATATCTGCAACTGCAACCCTAAAATGTTGTTGTTGGGGAAGCAGTAGGTGCATTTATTTGCAAGATTGTAAGGGAATAGCCACAAACCAGGACATAGCTACATTGGAAAGTGGTTTGGGGAGAAGAGCATGTTCATCTTCATTAGAGTTCAACAGGTGAGGCCTTTTTTTCTTCAGTCTCCTCATTTTATCATCTGCTGATGCTCAGGTTGTCATCTGCCACTGCATTGCCCACACCTCCATGTTGTCCAGTGAGCAGAAATACTATGAAGAGAACTGCTGTCCCACTGCAGTTTTAGCTGTGTCTGATCCCAACAAATCACCAGTATATTGGCATAGTGTATGCTTGTTAATTATTGCAGGATGTCATAGATGTAGCACTGATGAATACTATAGGTATATCTATCAATATACATTTCACAAAAGTATTTAAAAAAAGAAGGCAAAGGTAATAGTTTTAATAGCCTTTAAGCATTGGTACAGATCAGAAATATTTTCTTTTTCCTTCAATAGAAATTTGGCACTGTTTCAAGCAATAATTAAAGAGGACTCATAATTGGCTCATAATTGGCTCTAGTTCATTTACTTAGCGGTCTACTCAAATGCTTAAAATTAAGCATGGGCTTAAATTCATTGTGAAGTCGGGAGCCATTTGATATTCCAAGTACATGGCAATCAGCTTTCATTAATTTATATTTAAATCATTAAAAATACCATTCAGAGAATAGTTTATAAATAAGGTAGTAAGTTATTTCTGTACTGTCCAACCAAGAACATTAAGAAAATGTTCAAACAGAGCCCTTCCATCCTATTTATATTTTTTATTGGTACTGGTGCTGGTTGGTACTTTTATTTATGATCAAAATGCACAAGATACTGCATAGTCATTTTTACTGCTTAAGCCATTTGTGCATGTTCAGATTGAGACAGTAAAATCTAATCACCTGCACTGTGATGTCATCTGTGTTCAGATCTCCAATTTGCATCAACTGGTTGCTCTTTCATGATTGTTCTTCTTCATTATGCTAATACATAGAGGTTGACCCTTGTAGGCAGCTGTTACCATTTCTGTTGTAGGGAATTCCTTGTATGTTTGTAAGTACATTTAAAGATAAAAATTTATGCACAAGAGTAAAGTAAAATTCTAAATAGTTTAAATAATTTTAAAATCTCCTTTGTTTTTCAATGCTGGACTTTTCTGAGTATGAGGGGTAAAGACTTTTGAGCCATCCAAGTAGTTTAGAGTATTTCGTGTGTGTCATAATGAGAATGTTTTCTTTCCATCAGCTTGGTTGAGCTGGGGTAATTAATAGCTCAATTAAGCCAAATCGATCTTAAAAAGATATCCAGTCTGCTCTGATTGATGTGACGATCCACTGCACTGATTATCTTATCACTGCCATCTAGATGAAGTAATTGTGAGAGCGGGGCTTGTATGAACATTTAGTAGAAAAGCTTGATAGATTGTGCTCCTTTGTCTGGAACAACTATTCAACATTCATAAAATTCTTGACAGATAGTTGCTGAAGCATCATCTTTTCTAGAGGTGTATGTATCAGAGACAATGACAAACCCAGCCTGTTTTTTTCCTGCCACTTTTTTAGTTCTCTGGATCTAGTTATGAACTCGGCAAACTCAAGACTTGAAATATTTTCTCAAAGGCTATTGCTGAGCAGTACCAAAATGAACTGTCACAAATGATTAGCTGATAGTGAACTTCTCCTCTGTGTACATTTCTTCTCCATTGTCCCATGCAAATAGAGAAAGAGTTGATATTTAAATGGTGATTTGTTTTCAGTTAGAGCATGATTGGATACCAGCAAAATGTAGATATAACTCTCAAACATCTCCTTTCAGATTTTGCAAATATGGGCAAAGCTTCTCTTATGAAGAGAAAGTATGTTTTAGAACAACTGATAGTGAAAGTGTTTGCTTTTTTAGTGACAAATAAAGGCTTACATTTTGGTAACTAAGGATGCACAACAAAAGAGCGTATAATACATTTCTTTCAGCACATGTAGTTTAGATTTGACTTCTTGACTTGGAAATAGTTGCAATTCCCAGCAGAGTAACGCACTATCAGCTTAATTTCAGTTATGTAGAGGATGTCTGCTCTACAGAAAAACAAAACCAAAACATGTCCTTTATGGGGTTTGGTTATAAGCCTTCTGAAGTACTGATGTCTGTAAAAATAATGTGATTTTAAATAACTACAGCATAAGCGAGAAAATTCAAACATGCTTCACACACAAACATGCACGCACAACCTATATGTATGTGTGTGAATGTGTGCATACGTGTATGTTTCTGCGTATGGGTGATTTTGGAATCAGACAAATTCAAATCTCCATGTTAAAGGAAATTATTTTCAATTTCCACAAATGTATTTTGTGGAAACGTTTCCATCCATGTATTTTAAGAGGTGCATGGTTGTGATATTTTTCTCTTTCGGTTGGTATGATTGCTCGTAAGAGTTTAAACAAGAAAGAACATAGTTTACTACAGTAGACGTGAATGGTCTCCATATTTAAAGAATAAAAATGAGGAGAGGGTTTTAATTACAGTACGTAGGTGTTCTGTCTAACGCACGTCATATGGTGTTGATTTCCAGCAGCAGTGCCTACTGTAAGTGTTGCTGCTAGACCTTTTCCTTTCAGAAAACTATCCTGATCTGTTTCAGAACTCCAACACCATTTTCCCCTTTTTACTTTCTTGCGGCCATTCTTTATGTGAGGGGAATATAATTGTAAAAAGATTTTTTTTTTCTTATTTACATAAATTTTCCTTTAACTTTCTTTTTCACCACTTTTGTGTTTGACCTATTAGTGTTTTTAGGCTTTACAAAGCCAAAAAAAGAGCTTTCTTCAGCAAAACCATCTGGTTTAGTTTCCTGTGCCTCAACAATGATATGTGTATTATTATCAAGGCCACCCCTGTGGTTTTCTAAGTGGTCTTGTTACAGTGGTGGTCTTACAATTCAATTGGAGTGATGGAAAGGTTAGACTAAGGCTTCTTTCAAGTATAAGGTTTCCAGATTGATAATTTATGTATTGTTGTCATATTTTTGAGGCTGACCTGTTATGCCATTGTTAGCTTGAGTGCAGCATCTCTTTAAGTAACACAACTAACGTAGTCCTCCGGACAAATTCTGCTTTTGCAGCATGTTCTTCTCTTAGACTACCAAATTAAGGCACTTTTCAAAGGTAACTTTAAATGCATGCTGTGTTACCATGATTTTAGTTTTCCGCTCTGGTTGGCAATCTGTGAAAGAACAAGTTTTCCTATTTAATGGCAGGACTGGAAGAAAAACATACGGACACTGGCAGGGAGACTATGTAATATACAGTATATATACTGTCATTGCAGCACCTGCATGCTGCAGGACGGTGTTTACTCATTAGCAGTGGCAGTAGAACACCGGGATGAAAACAAAATGTTCAAAAATGTTGTGTTCCTCCTTCCAGACAGTCTCATAGTGGTTTTCACTTGGGGCAGCTGTGGATGAGACTGTGGGAAAGAGGTGAATCTCACGAGGCAGGTGGGATTGCCTGGGCTGGGGAGCAAGGATACCAGGCAGCCAGCTTGAGGTTGCGGCTGCACCTGGAGGGAAACCACTGCCCCATCACTGGATGGAGCATGCTTGTGTGAAGTTGGTTTTCACAAGCTTTAGCAGCAAAAGTCTCACAAGTCTCTCCTGAGTATATGTAAATCATGGGTATTTTTTTCCCCTTTTTTAATCTACATAAAGTTTATGAATTGGGCAAGTTTGGGGCAAATTTCATGGAAATGTTCACATAAACATCCCTAGTCCTCTGCATGCAGAATTTCAAGTGCTCGCTGTAAAGTAAGGAAATCCTGAATTCATGGAAAAATAAATTATTGAGGTTTATGGGGGAGTTAATACAAATGAAACATATCCTTTAATCAGCTGAGTCACTTCAGCTGAGATTTTTCCTTTCTTTCTTTGCTCTTTCTCCTATCATGAGTGGGGAAAATTTTTTTTAAAAAAGCAACCAGGTGTGTCTACCTTTGAACTTTACTTTTTTAATTGATTCAGATGGTATTTGGCAACATTCTAAAGAACTGAAAGCATCATCTTTTACTGGGAAATGCTTGGCAACATTAATAACAGGTACTGCTACCAGCCCCACCTATAATAATCCAGATAGTTTCTCTTTATTAACTGATCTGCAATTTGCAGATTTATTTGAATCTTAGAGTAATGCACCACACTGAGAAAGCTATGTAGCGTAGTTGGTTTTAATTTTAATAGGGGGGAAAAAATCCCTTAAAACAGATCATTAAAATTTAATGAGGACATTTTTAAAACCCCATAATGGTTGAATTTACACTGGAAGTCAAAAATAGTTAATGGTGTTATGTCTGTGTGGTAACATCCTCGCTACACTATAATTGTTTTCATTTGAAATCAAGCCAGTAAAACATTGTGGGCAGTGCATTCCCAGAACCAGAGATTTCAGCCCTCCAATAATATTGGGTCATTCCACTGAAAGAAGAAATATTTCAGAGGATAAATTAAAATGTCAGGGCTCACTTTTATTGTACTCTAGCTGTTAATATTCTGTATATTATTAAGAAGATGGTTGGTTATCAACAGAGTGACTGCTCTTTCCTTGTCTCGGTAAGGAAAAAAATAGGATTTTTTTTTGTTGTCGTTTGACTGGGAAACATTCCCCAAACCCACAGGGTGCACTTAATATGCCACTTTTAGTTTTAGCAGAAACGCTTGAGTTTTAGCTGTAGGTGTTTTCGGATGAAGCCTTGACCTAACGACCAGCATTAATGGCCCAAAGATAGAGCAGCTGAACGTTCCCCTTGGCCTTCTGTGGTTGACATTAGGCTTTCCCTGGGGAGGGCTAACTTAGTTACCAGGTTAAGCATGCGAAGAAAGCTTATTGCTGTCATGTGCGTGACTCCTCTCTTCCTCTGAAAACCCATGCGATTTCTACAACAAAACCAATTGTTGGCTTCCTCGGGAATATGAAGAATGGTGCCTTTGCAAAGCAGATGAGCAGCCTTAGCATTTTCTTTTTCCCTCTCCCCAGTCAGCTCAGCAGCGTGGCCGGGATGGATTGCCTGCAGCCCTGGAAGAGGAGAATTAAGTAGACAGTGATCCCCAAAGTTGTCCTGGGCCCGCAGCTTACAGGAGAGCTGTGTATAAAACAGCTGGTGCATCCCTCAAGTGCTCTCGGTGCTTCCTCCTTCCTGCACGTGGAGGCTCGCTGGTGCCGTGGAGCCCAGCAGCTGCCCCTTGCCAGAAGAACACCACCTGTGGCCAGCAAACTTGCTCGCAATTTCATTGCTTTTAGCAAAATTGGTGGTGTTTCTTAGCGATACCAAAGTTGGTGGCCTGGGTATCTGTTTTCTGCATTCTCTGCTGTGCAGTGGGATTAAAGGGTCTCCAGTGCTGGATTTGAGGAAGCAAAATTTAGGGGGGAACCCCATCAGCTGATATGAAATGTTACCCGTGTCTGCAAGGATAAATGTAGATAAATGTGTTTTGTTTGTTTGTTTGTTTTACAGAGTTGAATGCACTTGGCACGTTTTCTGGTTTTTTTTTCTTTCTTTTTCTTTTTGTGTGCTTAAATGGCAGTGCAAATTCAATCATTTGACACCTCAAAGAACCAGGACCTCCAATTAGGAACCCCTAATTGGTTACCTATAGGTAACATATCACAAGCATGTAAGTGATGGCAGAGACTACTGTGCCATTGGATGGCAATGGGAGCGTTGAAAAAACTTCTCACTGCACTGACGTTACTTGCATTCATGCAATTCTCCTATAAAAAGAACAGGCACCGTAATGGAAGATATGTTACCTCTCAAACTTTGCTCTTAATAGCAAGCTTTGTACTTTTTAGAAGCTGATCTTTCTAGCACAAGTCGTGCTGTTCTTTCTTGATCTGCAAGTATTGTTGGTTTTTTTTTAATACCAAAAGAGGTTTTGTTTCTTCCATGCACACTTTACAGATTTCTTTAAGCCATGGCAATTGCATTAGTAGAGCATTATTTCTTCCTTCTGCCTTAGCCTCTAACATGTGAGATGTACTCTACACTCCGTTTGTCCAGGCAACGTTAATGCTGTAATACCAAGCATGTTGCTTTTGACATAAGGAAAAGTTGTTACAAATCATATAATCATGCTGTGCTGTGTGTTATTTTGCAAGAAAAAGTGATGCTTTGTGTTGCTAATGCAGTATTTTCTCCTTATGTAATACAGGCATATTTTCCACCTCACCATTAATTTATTTTGCTGCACTTATTCCAGACAAACCTTACTTTTCTGTATCTGGTGGCAATTTCTCTCTTCCTCTGAGATGTTTTAAATTCAACAAGCATAAGGCTTTTAATAGATCATATTCATGCTAATGGAGAAAAAATTGACAAGGGAAAAATATGCAAGTTCCCTTTTCATTTCATTGCCAATATTATTATTGATATCCAGGGCAGATGTATATTAAAAATACTACCAGTTGAAAACTGTTCATCTCTCTGGTTATAAGTGAATCCCAGGTTGTTGGCAAGGTGGCAAGAGGCATGGGAGAGGGTGGTCATTATGTGACAAGTGTGCGTGCAGGTGTGACAGGTCTGTCTTCCAACAAGGGAAGGCTCAAAAAGTGCTGGGCACCATGCCTTGTAACAGCATAATCCTCTGGTTTCTGGCAGCTGCTGAGAGCAGGTCGGGTTTTAATTCGGACCACAGCTGGGGAATTGCCACTGCTCCTATCCATGTGCGTTCCATGAATGCATTTGTAATGTTTTATTTTGGCCCATGATACCTCGTAAACCTTTCCAGTGACTTCTGTGCCATAACAGTGGAGAGGGGCCTTCTGAATCAGTTGTGCTGGTAGCAGTAATCACCATGATTTGCAAGGACCAGTCTGCCACGGAGCAGGCCTGGCCCTGCGCTCATCCCGGGATGCAAACATGGAGCTTGGGGTTTGCCTTATGAGACACTTTCCCAGACTCACTGCACTATCTGGTGTCTCATCTCTAGGAGAGTCTTTTTTTCTTTCTAAAGCAATTCAGGACTAGATGAGTATCGATTAAAAACCATTGTTGGTCAGAGGTTTGTGCAAGTTTTGATGGTCTGAGCACACTTAACAAAATACTTCATGCAATGTGTAGCATTTTAGTGGAGTTTTACAAATAGGGGTGCTAAGAAAACATTTTCAAAATCAGGCTATTGGATCTAGACAGCGATAAAGGGTGAGAGCACACCCTTGAAGTGCTGGTTTGCCATCGGGGAGACGGGTTCACCAGCCGTGAGTCTCATGAGGATTGTAGGGCTGTGCGTCCGTTCCCTGCCCTCCTGGCAAGCCTGAGGACCGAGTGTACTGCAAGCCGACTGCTGGAACTGGTCTGGAATGAAATCTTGTGCTAATAATATGATTATTGACTTCAGTGGGATTGACTTCATCCCCTGCGTCTTACATTTATACGTGGAGAGGCGGAGGCTGGCAGAAGAGAAAGAGGCTCTGTGCCCGCACTGGGTTACTCAGTACACCTGTGATAGGGACAGCCAGTATTTGGCTCTAAAAGTGACCTCAGGAGACATTAAAATTCCATGTAATGTGTTACCAGTGTAAACAGGAAGCGCAATAAAGAGTTTTCACCTGGCCTGTTCTCTGCCAGTTTTCAGCCTCAAGTATGACAGAATGATGAAATTGGTGCACAACTGCCCACTCCTTGTAATTAAGCAAATTATACTTTCCTCAAAGAAAGCTTTTTTGTTGCTGATTTTCATAAGGTCACATCTAAAGAAGGGCAGCGTAAAAACAACAGGCACATGTGTAAAAGTGTAGCTGGCTGAAGAACAGGTCTGAGTAAAAAGTCCAACCAAAAGTAAATTAAATTAATCATTGTTACCACATTCATTTTGGGGATGATTACAGAAAATAGTGTTAAATAATAATAGAATCACACACATGTCATTTGCTTTTAAAATACACTATATGGTGGGGAAAGAAAAGCCTCAGTTACCTCGGCTGAATTTATTCATATGAGGTTTCTAAACAAATTGTGTAATGAAATTGCATACTGACGATAGGCATTTAGTTGCACTGATTTGTAGCAGTCAGATCATTTAAATACAATGTGTCATAAATATTTCAAGCTGGGGAAAAAATCCAAATTCTGAAACACTATTTTAACATTGTCTTGAATAGTTGTTTATGCTCTGTAGTGGCTTGTAAAACAGCTGACTCCAACCTAAGTTGATAGTTTTATTAGTAGTATCTTAAAGTGATCCTTTTTGCCTAGATGGGGGTTTTCACTGGGATGCTGGTTCATATAAAGTCTGTTTCACTGAAATAGTCCACTAGCTTGTCACTACAAATTTTGGCTGTGTTAGTATTAGAAAGTACTTCTGGACCTTACAGTGTTATTACACTTTCTTGGAGGGAAGAATAACACAAACTTTTATATTTCGTGAAGGCAGATAAAAGCTGGAAAATAAAACTGCCTGTAAACAGGAGTGTTCAGGCACAGGATGAAAACTTGCATCTGGAATCCCACCCAGAACCAGCTCTGTAGCAGCTAGAAGGAGCACTTGGCTGGCAGAGCAAAGAAAATTTACACTCAGGAGAAGCATAGCTGACACTTGTCTCAGGAGAAAATACAGGATGAGGTTTAAGACCCTAGTTGGTAAGCGGTCTTGTCACCTGCTCTTATACTCCTGTGGGGAAGAGGGAACCATCACCTGGTATTGGGCTTGATTCTGCCTGTGAAAGGAGGCCAACATTCTCCAAACTAAGTGGGACACACAATGAGAACACACAAAAAACAGCAAATATTTACATTGTTTTGACAATTTATTTTCTTAAGAAGTCATGAGATGTGAGAGAAGGGTGTGTTCAGCAGAACGCTTTGACTTGAGAATTTCCTTTAACAGTAATTTGACTTCTGAAGCTCAAAGGGGATGGCTCCGCAGGAGGTCCTTTAGTAACACGGGAATATTCTGCATTTCTGCAAAACTACTGATTTTGTATTGGTCATGGAGAGCCAGCTGAGACGTTCTCTGTGGCACTCACTCAGTAGGGGAACAAGACAAAGAACACAAGTTTCCTGTGTAGCCCACCAGCAAAAATAGGCCTACCAGCTACCACTGTTAAAAAACAAAGGCATCTTTTTTTTACAGATAATAAAACTAGCCGATGCGGCATGGATCAGACTGAGAACACAAGATAATTGCTTCTCAGTTAGCAGAAGCTATGAGTAATGGTCAGCCAGACGGCCATCTCGATCCTGCTTCTTACCTGTGTGGTGGTAAAGGCCGCACCTGGCCCTGTGGCTTTCACTTGCACATGTATCTTACCAAGTACGATAGACATTTCTACCAGATATCACCGTGAAACTTAAAAATGAGCACACAGACATTTTAATGTTTTAATGCTTTTAAAGATGATGTACATACATATTTCTTCCTTATGTGTCCTCTTCTGCTCTATAGCACTTGCAGGTACCTTAGAGGTGCAAGCCTGCGTGCTGATGTTGCTGTTTTTTCCACCTTGTGTTGTGGAGAATGACAAGAGTGCATAGATTTGTCCTCCCTGGCCTTGCATGGGGACTGCAGAGGTAGGATCTGAGGTGTTACTGAAATTTTAATAGGAGTGGGTGCCAAGTCTTTAACAAAAACATCCTTTTTGCTAGAGGTCCAGTAGGCAGTAGAGCCTGGCAGGTGTCAACAAATAAAAAGTGCCAGGCTTTGTTTAGGCTAAAAGCGTTTTGCTTTTCAGTTGCTGAAACCTCACCCTTTCCTTTCTTTTGCCATAAATTCTCTAGTTCACGCAGTTGGAAGGAAAAAATAATAAAAACTGAGTTTCTGTTGGTAAAAAACAAGTACAAGGGAGGGAGAAATTAGACTATTTGAATTAGTAATTAAAAATACGTAAAGGAAAACAGTAAAGTTACTTGTTTTCTTTAGAGTTCCTAAGTGATTGAATTTATTTACCTGTGCACACAAGGTTATTAACCAGAAGTATCTACAGTAGTATTCAGAATAAGCTCGCCAAGTCATCTGTCTAACAGAATTTGGATTAAAACAAAACAAGAAAGTGAAGAGGGCCTGAGTAAGAGAGTAAGCTTGCCCATAGAAACATTAAACCTTTATACTTGGGCAGACTGGATTTGTTTTTCAGTAGCTTGTGTTGTTATGATGTTTGTTGCTTTATTTAGATGAACAGTTTGGCTCTGGATGCCTTTGTTCTCAGCACACAGAAGACTTGGCACATTGCATACTGTGCATGGTACTGTTAGAGAGGGAGACCTGCAAAAGGACATCCACCCGAGGCGGATTGGCAGACAATAGCAGAACATCCTTTTCATTGAAAGCAACTCATCAGGAAAGCATTGGTCCTGCCTCCCTGTATTTAGCTGAATGCAGATGAGAGGCATGATTAACACTAATGAGTGTCCGGGGATTTATTGTTTACTTAGAGATAAGGCATGGGCTTCCTTCGTTGGCACTTTCTGCCAAATAGTTTGATCCTAGTCCACTAAGCCTTTTATTATTTGTTGTTGCTTTTTTTGGTAGTGGTGGTTGTTGCTTTAAGTGATTTCTTCCACCAAAATCTTTTCATCACTTGGGCTTTTTTATTTTTATTGCAAATTGTCTGAGCTGTTTGTCATTTGGGCCGCAGAAGTCTGGAGGTCCTTTACATGCATCACATGTTTCTGCATCCAACAGTGCTTTTTCTGTTCAGTGCTTGCCCTCCTCCCCAAAGCTGAAATAAATCAAAGTAGGTTGAGACTCAGTCGCAATAAATCAAGACCTGTCCAAAACTGGAGCCTGCCCAGTCAAAATGTCATAGCTTGGCTTTCACTGAGGATTAATTAAAGGCCTGATATAAAGCCCAGATGTGCTTCAGGAGAGTAGCAAACTGCCTGGTGGTGGCTGCACTAAAAACCAAGTCTCCCCATGAATCTGCCCACCCAAGAATATGGAGGAGGATAAGGCTGAGGAAAAGGAAGAAGGGAGGGGAGGGAAGAAGTAAACTGGATCAAGCATGATTTTATAGCATCTATGTTGGCAGAAAACAAGACAAGCTCTATGCTAGAACACCTCTGAAAAAATACAAAGCAGACATGTGTATATTTCCAACAGCAGTGAAGAACATAATTGTTAAAATGTTCAGCATTAATCGGGAGTGGGAGAAAACTAACACAGCAAGTGAACTTTTGCACTTTTTGTGTTTAAAATATATATATATGTGGCATGCCCAGCGACTTGAATTTGCTCAATACCTGTTTTACATTAAAGTCCTGAAAGTCATCTCGACTAAAATAATTTAGCTGAAGATTCCTGAGGCTCTGACAGGGACAGATATGAAAGTGTGCATGTATCTAAATTCAATATATTTATATGTAAGTATATGAAATACCTTTAAATGACGTCTTGCTAGCCTTACTGCCTTCGTAGAACCTTTTTTCAATAGTTAAATTAACAGTGTGCACAGATTAACTCTTTTTTAAAAAGTGGCAAGCACTGAGAGTGCTGCAGCTTGGTTTTGACACCTCGTGTATGGGTTCCCTCACTTTCTTTTACAGGCACAGAATTATGAGTTTTTGCAAAAAGAAATTTTCGAAATAACAGTATCTGTTTAGATCAAAATGAAATGCTTTCCTTGAATAAGATTCATTCAATAATAATTGTCCTAACTGTTTTCAGTTTCTTTGATTTTATTGTATGTAAGTCATGAGTATGCATACATGCTCTGATGAGATGTGGTGTTAAAATTTCCTAAAACTGAATGAGTGGTTCTGGGATGGTGGGAGTGATTTACAGGGCTGTCCCGGCCTGTTCAGTCTGGGCCACTGTGTATATGGCAGTCAGCTGTGATACACTAGATATTCCTATGCATGGGATGTTCCTATGTATATGCTTATGTATTCATATGTATCTACATATAGCTTTTCAGCAAGACCAATCTGTAAGTCACTAACAACTCAGTGGTATCCTGTTTGAGACATGATAACCTGACACATCTCTCCTCCATCCAGAATAAATGAGAGCCACCATTTTACAAAGCTGGCAGAAAAGGAGGAAGTAAGGAGCTGGAGGAGAGTGGTAGATAAAGGCCTTATTTCTGTAAAATGTGAGCCAAGAGTACACAGTACTTCGTTAAGGACCCAAGGAAGACTGATGGAAGCTGGGGTGTGAGAGTCATTCAGTGCGAGGTCTCAAAGTCCTGCTGTCTCTGTGGCGTGTCCTTGTTGCACATGGTAGATGTACATTTGTGCCAGCTTAGCAAAGTGGTTTGTGACAAGTCCTGGCTATAGCGTGTATGTCAGACAGCTAGGAAGTAACAGGCTTTGCTCTTCAGCAGTCTGTTCTCCTATGCAATGAGGGGAAAGCCTGTGATCCTGATACTTTCCTCTTGAGAGTCAGGGTGTTTCAGAAACTTGTGACACTCATACAGTCATAGAATCATTAAGGTTGGAAAAGACCTCCAAGACCATCTGGTCCAACCATCCCCCTTCCACCAATGTCACCCAGTAACCCATTTCCCTAAGCACCACGTCCAACCTTTCCTTGAACACCCCCAGGGACGGTGACTCCACCAATTCCCGGAGTAATCCGTTCCAATGCCTAAGCACTCTTTCTGCTTTCTGAGAAGAAATGTCTCCTAGTTTCCAACCTGAACCTCCCCTGGCACAACTTGAGGCCATTCCCTCTAGCCCTATCCTTAGTTACCTGTGAGAAGAGGCTGACCCCCAGCTCCCCACACCTTCCTTTTGGGTAGCTGTAGAGAGCAATAAGGTCTCCCTTGAACCTCCTCTTCTCCAGACTAAACAACCCCAGTTCCCTCAGCCGCTCCTCACAGGACTTGTGTTCCAGGCCCTTCACCAGCTTCGTAGTCCTTCTCTGGACACACTTCAGGGCCTCGATGTCCTTCTTCTAGTGAGGGGCCCAAAACTGAACAAAGTACTCGAGGTGTGGCCTCACCAGAGCAGAGTACAGGGAGACGATCACGTCCCTGGTCCTAAAAGAAGCCCACAAAGCATCCCAGGACGTAGCTCAAACCTGCGACCCCGGCATGCAGTGAGGTGGGAGGTGAACGGTGCAACCGCTAGGCTACTGCCAGCCCCTTAGCTCACCAAAAGGCAGCTTGTGCTAGGTTGCCTCACACATGGCCCTGTCTCCAAAGGAGCACTTCAAAATTATTGTAGCCACCTGTAAGCTCCCTCCTTGTGTCTCAGACTTTTGGCAGTCTCTTTGTTTTCTACACAGTCTTGATAGTGAGATGTTCTCCATTTCCTCCATCAGACTTCCCCAACACTGTCTTCTTCATATCCTACTTTCAATAACATTTCCTTATTTTTAATTCTGGTTTCTTCCATGCTCCTAGATGAATGTCACTTCATATCTTCTGCGTGTTTAGCCTGTTTTAGATGGCAGACTTCATGCATTTCACTGCTGTTGCTCCTACTATTGCCACTAATTAGAGGTGTTACAAGACCATATGTCCAGGAAAGACTTTTAACTGGCCTCTTCTCGGGTGCTGGAGAGTGCTGAAGAGAAGGTCCCTGTCATATTACAATGGTTGCTGGCATCAGGGCAAAGCAGAAGTGGGGCTGCTCTGTGAGGGGGAGGAGCTGGGTGACCCAGGCACCCAGGCCGTGCCCTCACCAGCCAGGGCACAGTCCTGCAGCATCTGAGCCGGATGGATAGAACTAGGTGCGAGTAACAGGGTCCCATCAACAGCCCCAGCCAAGGTGAGGTGATGAATCTAATCTGGGGTCCATCCGTTCATGAGCAATAGGAGGGCTGGAGGCAGTGCTGGAGACCTTCCAGCAGAACCAGTGAGCTAGCCAGGACAGCAGGTGACAGCCCTGGGCCAAGGTAAACCTACAACACAGCTAAGACAAGGTCTGAGTGTCCAGGGCTGGATAGAATTGGAACTATGGGTAGAGCGAGCTCTAACAGGTGCAAGAAGGGTGAAGAGGAGACTTCCTGGGGAGCACTTGTGCAGAAAAGGGAAAGAACCACCATCAGAGTAAATTTATTTCAGTTAAATCATAATAAAATGTAATTGGAGTTAGAACGGGAAGAGTCTGGAGTTTCTTTTTAATTAAAGTGGGGAGTTTACCTAGTTAACACCAAATTACAGTGTTTCTGTGCCCCAGAATATTGGGCAGTGGAGAATAAGCCCCATGCAAGCGTTCCCCCTGGAGATGTGGAGCCTGTGCTCCTTGCGTGGCTGCAGTGCAACTCGCCTCTGGAAACAATAGGTGGCTTTCAGGCAGCTGGCTGGCCAACTCGCCTCTTATAGAGGCTGCTGTACATGTTTGGGAATATGTAACTGTGCCGGGGAAAGCCTGGACCAGAGAGCACTGGAGGAGAGACACTTAGTGTTTGAGCAGGGACCTAGGTGTTGTGACATCAATACTGCAGAGCTTTGTGACAGGGAAGCATGTACAAGAAGCACCGCTGTGGTCCTTCTTTACAACTGTATCGTTTTCAGTCTATAATTTCCTATAAAAATTTTGCCATGGGTTTAAATTTAGCAAAGCCCATCAAAGTCTGGGAACTTCTTAACATTTTTGTTTGTAAGAAATTTTAACAAAGTTCAGCCTTTGAGCCAGGATTAGAAAACACTGAGAAGGCTGTGCTAAATTTAAAAACCTGCTTTAGTTTTAAATGTCTTTGCAAGCTGTTACTTCTGAATGTGAACTATGCCTTTGCTGTGTGTGTGTGTAAGGAAAAAAAAAAAAGATTTAAAAGGCTAAGTGGTTAAAATTTAACAATTAGCTACTGTACAGGCTCAGGAGCTTCCCCAGCTTTCCCTTCAACTCATGTTTTCTTTATCTCCTGGGTGGTCCCTAACATCCCTGTCAGTTCTTCTAAGACCCCCCTCTTCTCCTCTTCTTTGCTCTCCCTGTAAAGGAGGCCCTCTCCCAGTCACCGTCCTTCCTGCTGGGAGCCCTCTGGGATCCAGCCAGTGATGGTCTTTGTTTTATACTTGTGGAACCAAAGAGAGACGAGTGGTACAGAAGATAAGAAGACAGTTTTCTAGTGGGGGAAATAAAGCTGAATCTTGGTACTCCCGAATCTGGGCCCAGATGAATAGCACAAGGAGTGCATCCTGGCTGTCAGGGGTGCCGGGTGATTTTTCCTGGGCAGTACTTGAAAAAAATGTTTCCTCCCTTCCTTAGAGAATCAACTATTCATCTGATGCAAGTCAGCAGATCCCAATCAAAAGAGCAGTATTATGCTAATTTATAATGGCTGGGTAGCTCTCTAGGGTAAGGTGTAATTCCACGGACACAGAACCATTAAGTTATGGGTGGACATTTTTCCTATGCTTTTTGGGTGATAAGAAGTTTATTAGTCTGGACCATGTTTCCCTGAGACAGGCTGAGAGCAGAGAGACAGGGAAGCACCATGTACAGTGCAAGCGGATTGATCTTAATGGTGGGTCTCTGAAAGCAACTGGAGCTTTGGATCAAGCTGTTTCTACTCTAGAGAGCTGCATCACTTAATCGGATTCATTACAGTAGTACAGTATTTCATCCCTTCAGCTTGGAGGCAGTTAGGTTTGTGCAAAAGGTATGATAGCAGATCTTGTCCTGTGTGTATGCAGGCCAGACTCCTCAGGAGATGCATTATTGACTTTGTTCACCAAGGAAGCATTTTGCAGTGCTGGAAGAAGAAATAAATTCTCTTCAGTCTCTCTTCAGGGTCTCAATGACATCTTGCCCAGCAGTTCCTGTTGACTTGAAAACCTACTGAAAGGCATTACCTGAGTCATCTTGTCAGTAAGGATAGTAAGAATGTGATCTTTGGAAGGCGTAAGTAATGCCTATATTGTGGAAGTTGTTTGGTTTAGTAAATCACACTCACCTAGAAATAACATGAGTCTCGGCTCCATCAGCTCAGTAACAGTTTTTGGAGACTATTTTTATCTTTGCTTCACAACTTTGCTGTGTAGAACTCATCAATTCATAAGCATCTTCAACATAACTTTCCCTTTCTTTCGCTTAACTTAAAATGAATGTATTTGAAAATCTCTAAGAAGACTATTCCCCAATTTGATTGCTATAGAACACGATACTGCTGTCAAATGCTTGTAACTGTGGTGTGATTAAGGAATTAACAACTTAAAGGACTTTAGCATATCGTGTTCAATCACCTGGCCTGTGATGCCTCTGAACTTTTCACTATGTAAGATGTTGTACTGTATTTGCGTAATGCAATTATGGAATAATCCTTGGTCCAGTTTCCTGGAACGATACAAATAGCCTTTTCTTCTCTCCATGTGTTCCTGGTTTACAGCCTAACTTGGAAGGGAACTGTGTTTGTGAACTTTTGTTTCCCTTCACACTGAGGTCCAATTCCAACATACTCAATTTTGTTTTGAAAATATTTGTGCTCCATTGTCAACCCAATGTATGTTTTTGCTGAAATCTCGTCCTAGTGTTTTATCTAACAGAATACAGACTGGAAGGAATATTGATTTTATTAGATTAAAATATTAATAGTGTTGTGTTTATTTTCCCCATTTTCATTTAATCTCTTCATCCAGGTAGAAGATTTCATGTATCCTCAATCTCAAGTTACTTCCTTTTTTGTTGAAGTTTGGACAAAATCAAACTCCTGCATCAACCAGCCCATCTTCAAAGCAGTTCAGGCTGGATCAGATCTTTGTAGTTAGTTTTTATCTCCTGTTGAAGAAGACGGGGTAAATTTCTAGTTAAGAAAGCTGAGTCTGGCACCTCATAATTTTCTCTTCCGTTGAAACAGATTAAACTGTGAAAGGGAAGGAATGGGAGAAGGGGATTGTCTGAAGGTATTTTTTGAACTTAAATTTGAACTTAAATGTAATTTACAGTTTTTATATTTGAAAAGTATTACTTCCATGAAAGTACAAGGATTCTACTAATGTTTTTATGGGCTGGATATATTTTGAAAAAACAAAGTAATTGGAAAATGTTGGATCTGCTGTAACCACCATCTGCCCCTGCCTTAAAAAATGTGCATGGTTCCATACACACATTTTAAATGATCCATCATATATCATCACTTACTACAGTACTTCATTCATGTAGGTGTTAGTTTTTGTGTGCAAAAGGTCAAATCTTTTCAAACTTAATTCTGAACGCCTGCATTTTCTAACAACCTAACTTTTCTTTGAAGTTAGAATATACATTTTTAATATACTAATTCATCATTAGCTAGAGGGGAGAAGTAGTAAAAAACACCAGCACATTCCTACTTCAGATCTAGTTGACAAAGGTCTTTTGGTTGATTGTTCATAATTCTAACATTAGAATTCCATAGTATGGATGATATGTATTAATATTTGTAGAAATGAGGTTACTCTGCACTCTCAGAATGTTTCTGTCCTAAAGAAAAGACATAGTACTTTCAACATGAAAGTTGGAGGAAAAATATAGTTAGTGAATTATTTGTCTTATATGCTGTGTTTTAAAAAATTAATATAAGCTTGAAGTTTACTCTTGGCATCTCTTGAGCTAATTCTTCATAAATCCCTTTAATATGCACACTAGACTTGGAACATTTTTTTAGGGCCAAAGAGTATCAGTGTAAAATTAGAAAAACAATGTCTTTGAGTTTTCTTGGCTTCTGGGAGCTGAGTGGGTGGTGAGGAGTCCCTTCCTTGTAATAATGTTTTTACAAATAGAAATTTTGCAACAGTTTAAGGAAGGTAACTGAGTTGGAAAAGGAAAGAACATGTCAATGCTTTTCATTTGATTATAATTGCATTTTATTTTTAAAAAATCTCTTTCAGAATAGAGAATTAATAACGAAAATCATAATGGGTGAAATAATGAAATGTAGGGATTAGAAAAATACACAAAGAGATCTGTTAACTTTGTTTAGACTTAGTAACTGGGCTTTTTAAACGTGTTTCAGAAATTTTACACTGTGCTGCTTGTTCGTGTCATTATAATTAGGAGTCTCTTGGTATTTCCATTACAAGAGAATGTTTTCTTGATTTTTTTTTAACCTAACATTTAAAACAGGGGAAAAAAAAATCCCCGGGTCATTTTTTGATATGCAACGTCTGAGCACAGGCATAAGGTTTTATACTGAATTTGATTTGTGTTCGTATTACGCTTGCAATGTGCAGTGCAGTTTTCCACCATGTTTATTATTATTACAAGTACTTATTGTTCAATATACAGTCAAGATCCTCTGCCGTGCCCAGAATTTGCTCAGTTTTTTTCAGGAGGTGGCACAAGCATCATTCTGTTCTTGGCAGCAGTACCTTTGGGCTGGCTAAGGACTGCACCACCACCACGCCGCAAGCTGCTTGAGCCCTTCAGGGCTCATTCCGGTAGCAAGATGATAGAGGAAATCAGGCATGGCTTGTGTGCACCTCCCTCCCGGCCAGGCACCATGCCTCTTCCAGGAGCTGGTGAGGACATTGATGCTGCTCAAGGGTCTCTGTGATGCTGGCAGGCTTCCTTTTTTCTGTTTTCAGGTCAGCTTAGCAGTTTTTCTGCCAGGTATGCAACACTGTGGAAGATGACCCCCGTATATGCTTGTCATGTGGTCATTTTTTATAATCTGATAAAAGTAGCTTAAGTTAAATACCAATTTACTGTTGGCACAGAAGGCCTGGTAGCTAGTCTGTCAATGAGCAACCAGATAGGGGTTCCTCACTGGATAAAAGCTAAGCAGCTCCCTTGGAAAGTAGCATGGCCCTTTCCAAAAAACCACAGGGGCAGGCCAAGCTGAACATTTGTGCAGTGCTCTTTGGGCCATGGCACGCATGCTGGTGGTACACATTGCTGAGGGCCAAGCATACGTTTGTTGCAGTTTTGGAAAATTTTGCTTTTGGCTCAGGATATTATGAACTCCATTTCTTTTAGCTGCAATTTACTCAGGGGAAGGAAAATTGAAATTCACAACATGAAAACATTGAGGAACTTCAGCTGTGGTTAGCACAAGCTCCCAATGCTAATTTATACAGCCCTGCAAAACAGCTCAACTGATTTCAGTCCCGCAGCGCCCACAACACATAATGTATGCTGAAAGCCTAATTGAAAGAAATGTGCAGTGGGTCCCTTTGGGCTCTCCACGTTGGGGTGTATTTGAAGTGGGTAAGGATTCTCTTAGGACTCCAGCCACAAATTCTGGATCATGATGGTGAGCTGAATGGGCCCCAAGCTTTGTCCTGATCTGCTTCCTTCTCATCTCAGGATCAGGATCTGCGGCCTTCAGGAGGCAAAGTAAACTGCCTGCCTATCTCAGCATCCTCCTAGACAGAGGGGGTACCAGCTATACAAGAGATGACATCAGGGCATCCTCAGATACGCCAATGCCTGCCAGGAATTCTCCATTGTTCTAGGAAATTTGAATGAAAACACTGAAACTGAATTTGAGGCAGGGAAGAAGGTAACGTTTAGAAGTATTTGTTGCCTGCAAGAGCTGGGTAATAGAGCCTGTAGGAGCCAGTCAATAGGGTAAATACAAGTTAGTATCCAAGTCTCTTAGAAACCATCTTCTTTTTCCTTCCTATCCACCGTTAAAACCCAAGCAGTAATTTCGTGTACAAAGAACACATCTCTAACTAAGAGGCAATGAAATTAAGATATTTCAAGTTTTACACATTCTTATTTACAGTGTGTTTTACACGTGCAGTACGAGCCAATTTATTTGATTAGATTTTTGCAGACTGAAACCTGGAATCGTAACATCTGTGAAGTATACATTCCTTTAAACATTTTAAGACCTGATGTGATCATATGCAGAGAGGCTGGCTGGCTGCTGATGGGACTCAGGATGCCTGCAACTCCCTCAATTCCCTGTGCCCCTAGCAAATCTTCAGCTGGTATAGCCGGAAAGATGTCACTACACAGGCACAGAAAGTATATTGTTATTTTCAGATGTACTGTAGGTACCTCTGTTGTGACTGGCTTTGGAGGAACTGACTCTCCTGTGGCTAGAATTGGGGCTGGGAGAATGATGAATAATACCAAGGTCAAGATTACAGTGGAGTGATGGAAAATCTGATTTCTCCCATCATCGAGCTCATAATAATATGACTCATAGCTGGAAGGAGGTGGCGGGGGGAAGGTGGCACCTCTTGGCAAGAAGAGAGCAGAAACAGGCAAACCATCACCCCACCCTGAAAAACTCTCACACTTGGGAAAAAATGGCACAAAATACCGGTATCTCTGGAAGTTTTCCTCAACAAACGTGACTAGGTATATCTGGCCCCTGAGCATGTTTTTCAGTAAAGGTTTTGTATTTTTGAGATGCCGTGGGCACCAAAGGCAGTGCTGTGCAGATAAGGTGTCAGAAATGGACGAGCAAGGTTTCCTTGAATCATCTTTCTCGGTTTTTACACCTGTAACATGAGCGCAGTCTGGACGCCTCACAGCTATATAGCTATAAAGC
Organism: Anser cygnoides; assembly: GCF_040182565.1. Classification (NCBI taxonomy): domain Eukaryota; kingdom Metazoa; phylum Chordata; class Aves; order Anseriformes; family Anatidae; genus Anser; species Anser cygnoides. Next base: position 83,604,538 of record NC_089874.1, read on the forward strand.
CAAGTTCAATAAGAACTGTAGTTTAGCTGTACATTGTCACATCAGTAGGTATTATTAAAGGTATTTCTCAGTATTGTTATTCTGGTTGTACATAGTAGTCTGTAAGACTTCAGAAAAAGTACTTGCTCTTGTAGTAGATACAAGAAATACAGTATTGGTTGTGGTCCCGAGGGAAACTTTGTGACAACCAAGTGGCTTTTGTTGTGGATTTATCTATATCGGTGTAGTGGCTCCAGCTCTTCAGAAGCATGCAATTTGACTATTTCATTGTGCTGTAAGAAAGAAAAAAGGGGGGGGGGGGTGCAAAACAAAAAAAAGAAAACAAATCCTTTCAAGGTAATTTTAGCTTCCACTTCTGCATTCAGCCACTTGAAGGTCCTTCATATAGTCATATAGCATTTCTTTCATTGGAACAGGTCCTAGATTAGAGAGTGTGAGTAAAATATTATTCTAAATAATTATGATATTAATATTTACAAGGTTAATCAGTAGTCTTTCCAAAACAGGCTACACTGTGATTTCTTTTTATTTCAGTGAAGAGAATTTTGGCAACTAGGATGAAAGGGCATGTATGCTTTTTCTCTAGGTATCTGCTGATTAGTTAATTAAATACTTTCATCAGGCACAATGACCTCTGTATTTGGACTGCGTATTGGTTTACACTAGATTTCCCATAGCAGAGCCTTTGTGCTGCATTGCCTTCAGGTTACAGAAATAAGGTCTGCCCCATCCATTGTCAGCCTGGTTTTCTTATCGGGTCGAGTACTCGTGAGCATCCTCTGAAATCTGTACCTTTGGCAGGGAAATGAAACTGAGCTGAGCTGGTCCTGCTAGCCCAAAGTTCCTGCTTTGTTAAAAGGTTCAGAGCAGGTCAGGTATTTTTCAGTATATTTTTAAAAGCGTGGTTGAGCTAATTTAATTTCTGTTCATTAATTCCTCCCCCCACGCCCCCCTTCAGAATAAACGGCCCTTCACACGAATCCAATTTAGCTTCAATATACCTTATTCACACTGCCTTTTATTGCAAGCCACAGTTCAGCCAGCTGTAAGATTGCCCAGCTGCCTCAGGTTTCCCAATTTAGCCCTGGAAATGATTTCAGCATGGCTGAAACTTTTCACTGGCCAATTTGGAAAGGGGATTCAACTTGTGAAAAATGTCCCAAAATGGCCACTGAAAGCAAAAGAAAACAAAACAACAAAAAACACATGCAAAGAAAGGTGGGGTGTAAGGATGTCCGCTTGGGGATTTTTTCGTAGGGCAAAAGGATGTATAGGGGTGAGGGAGCAGAAGTTGAAAATCAATTCGTAGCCTTGCACTTCTGCTACCCTCTGAGGGACTTCTCTTCTTGGCCTGGGCTTAATTGCAGCACTGATATAAACAAGGGGCTTAGTGTGAAACTCTGTACAGGCAGCTGGAGGTGAACTGGCAGTGAAGACCAGGATTGAGTTTAGTATGGAGGCAAAATAGCTTGGTTTTATCTGGGAGCAATAGCAGGAAGGGAAAAAAGGTTTGCAGCTGTGTGGTGAGAATGCATGTCTAATCAGAGAAGTCCAGGGCATCAGATGTTCATATTTACATGGCTAAGGGGAAAAAATAGTAACACTTCCATTTCTTAAACACCGTTGAACTCGAAGCTGTGAGCAGAGGTCCTGCCATTAGATTTGAGCTGTATTTTACGGTGTCCATGTGTGCGCAGCTCAACAAAGGGTTGATTAAGCGTGGATTTATTGTTGCGCTTTTACAGAAAACCTTAGCATGTCTTGCAGTTTCTAGAGACAGACATGTTAATGAAACCCTTTGGCAAACCTAGAATTCCAAAATAGGCAATACGCAGAAAGTCTGGTCTTGCAGCTAAGAAGAAAAGTATGCGTATACACTGTGATTATGTAAATACTTTTTGATCCTGTGTATAGATCATCATAATTAGGGGGCAGAATGCAAGACTTACTTGCCCGTGAAACACTTTGACCCACAGACCATCTCTGTATTTAAGACCAGGGGGTTCTTTCCTGATAGATCTAGTAGAATCCTTTAAAAAAAAAAAATGGTCTTTTCAGATCTGTTATTAGTTGTAAGTAACTCGTTTACAAACAACTTAGCGGAGGTAAGGAGAGGCATACATCTTTTGAGTCTCAGGGAAGTCAAAAAGGAAGCCGTCAGGAGGGAGGGGGAGAAAAGCACAGCTTTCCATACAAGCATCCTCAGATGCATTCGTAGGTTTTTAGGTGTGGAATTTTTTCACCGACACTTTGCAAATCTTGGTGGGATTAGAAAGTTCTGAAAGGAAAATCTGGTCCATTGGATATTTTTAGGTAGGAACTGTTATTTGATTTCTAAAGGAAGGGAAATGCCTGCTAATGATGGTTTAACTAACAGCTTCAAATGTATGTCTGCATGCATCACTACCTTTACCACATACATATTTTTGTCCTTCTCTGTCTTCTAAAGCTTAAGTTCCCTCTCAAATCTTGGATACCATCATTTTAGGAGGTCCTGGCTGCACAAACTGAAGTTCAGGGTCATAACAATTACGTGTTGGTATCTATATATGGGGAGGGAGGGGATTAAAAATATGACCACCTGGTAGTATTAAGTAGATGAACAATACCAGTGAAATGAATTTATACCTTTGCCTAACATTAAGCACATGCTTAACTTTTTTTTCCTCAATCAAAAAAAAATAAAAAGACTTTTTAGAAGTATAGAACTTCATGGTAAAGGATGATGGCGGTGGCTTAAATTGCGATTTCTAAAATAAAGCAGGGCAAAAAATAAAATTCCTTGTCCACCATGTTTAGGTTTTAACAAATTAACCTGGGAATGTATGATATGCTACAGCAAGACAATCTTAAATATTTCTGGAGTTTTATTTCCTTGGAATTATGTATGGAACTATTATGTAGGCAAACAATACTTACACTGGTTATAGCACCTGGGGAGAAGAGCCTCTAGCTGTTGTGTTGTGTGGATTTTTATTTTTACTATAGTTTGAAGGATTTTGATCATTTCCCCATACAGTGAAGAAATGTGATTTTGCAAAAACGTCTACTACAGTGATCACAAGAGTTGTTTTCCATGTAATCTCGGTTATATGGACATCTACTACTTAGTTGCAAAAGTGCTGGGGCAACTGACACTCTGGAGCAGCTGACTCACGCTGTTTGTTAACTTCGGTGTCATCTTTGTGAAGCTGACCCACGCAGCTCCTCTGTGGGAACTGACGTCTTTAAAATTACTTGCAGATAGTCTGCACTTTTTCAGGGAGGGAGAAGCACTGTGGACAGGTTTTCAGAAGTGCTCATCATCCCATTGTGTCCCCAGAAGTTGTAGAGATCTCCTCATCACTCACCAGGCTCTTGGTGCAAGCTACCTACTACTGAAGTATGACTGCGTGTGGGAAGCAATTACTGATTGTGCAAATGCTTTAGATCACGAAATAGATTGTTTATTTTATGGGCTGCCCAGACCGAGATCAGAGCCCCAGTCCAGCAGGTACTCCTCAAGGAGATTGTGGCAAGCCCTGTCTGGAAGGGGTTTGCACTTTTACACAGCCAGGCTGAGCAGCGTGAACATCATGAGGCATTTAACTGGATGTGGGAAATGGGAGGGAGTGCAAAGAGAGGAGGGTAAGAAAATCCAACGTGAAAAAGTAGAAAATGGCAAACGTGGAATAAGGCTGCTGTGTAGATGCTGAGGGAGGAGTGGGAGGGGACCTCTGGAAACAGCTATTCATCATGGGGAAAGAATGTGAGAGCGGGTTTGCTGGTTGCTTTGCTTTTTTTCTTCTTTTTTTAAAGAAGAAAAAAGTTGGACACTGATGACGACATTGTTGTCCCGAGGTCCCTCTTTCAGCTGCTTGTCATGGGTCTTGCCAGCTCGATTTTTGGCTTTTTTCTCTCAGCAGCTTTTCTTCCTCATGTTCACATGGCCAAAGGAAACGAGGAGGCTGCTTCACCTGTGATGCTTCTGAAATGGGATCTCCAGTGAACTTGTCTCAGTATAAGACACATTGTGTAATGTTTCATTGAATATTAGTGATGTTTTGATGCAGAAACAAACCATTATGGGTTTTGTTTTTTTTTTTTTCCCTTTTTTTCTTTTCTTTTTTTTTAAATTCAAGATAGGTAGCTACACACTGCAAAACGTTATTCTGAAAGAGACAGTGTGAGGATAGGATAAAATCATGTTCAGTTATGAAAATTTTAAAATCTAGCTGTAAAAGGAGGCTTCTGAACTGTTTTTTTTTCTGAAAAAAAATGTTTAGAGCAAAGGTATAGCTATATATTTTATTTAAGAATTACATGTTCTTGGCTTTATATACTTTGCCACAGCCTTGTTTGCTTTTGAATGCTGTCTTAGTTTTGTTAATAAAAAAATACTTATAATGCTTTTGCTCTTGAATGCCTTGTAGTTTTGATTGCAGGTCCTTAAAACTGCTTGTGCCAAAAGGTGCTGAATGAATATACATATTTGAGAAATTCTATACAGAATACTGCTGAAATGCCTCCTTTCTTTTCTTTCTTTTTTCTTTCTTTCTTTCTTTCTTTCTTTCTTTCTTTCTTTCTTTCTTTCTTTCTTTCTTTCTTTCTTTCTTTCTTTTTCTTTCTTTCTTTCTTTCTTTCTTTTTCTTTCTTTCTTTTTCTTTCTTTCTCTCTCTCTCTCTCCCTCTCTCTCTTCAAGACCTGCATTTTAAAAGTGCATAAAGCTCTGGACTTTTTTTCTGTTTAAGCACACCACAATGAAAGAGAGTTTGGGTTTTCTGTTCCAGTTGTTGAGGTTCATATCTGTTTTCCCATTTGCCTTCTTTCTTCAAAGTTAGCTGTGATATGTGATGGGAAAATGCGGGAAGAGGAAATGCAAGAATCACTGAATTTTGTGGACAAATGCCCTTTCCTATCTTCCTTAGAAAACGTCAAAACACTGACTTCAAAGCAGTGCTATACTTTTTTTTTTCCCTTCTCCTTAGGCACACATACCCTTTTTTGTTATCTATGATATATGGTTATGTTATTCTAGAAATGTTTTGGATAGTGAGTGGAGCCAAAGAGAAATGAGAAAAGCAATTTACAAGTCTGTATACAGAATGTACGTGATCATTTGATTTAATTTCTTAAGCATTAAGCAAACTTTCCTAAATACAATTGCTAACATAGATTAAGAAGGTAACTATGAAAAAGCCAATTGGCATATTTGATGGGAAACCAATTCATATACTTTTTTATTCCAGAGAGAAAGAGGGATGTTGTGCTAGTAATTATTTATTAAAATCAAAGCCTGGTTCAGACTGTCACAACTAAATTTTACAGACTATTGAAGCATTCAAGTCTACTCTCTCACTTAAGAAATCAGGCAGTTACCTTTTCCATGGGAATGTTGTTCTCTGCTTTTTAGTTGAATGTGTTGATTGCATATTAAAATAAATACTAGGAATTTGGGGGTGAGATGAGAAAGGAGAGAAAGGTAGCAATGACTCCTGAATAAGTACTTCTTGATTAAATTGAGCAAAGCTGGAAGTGTATGACAGAATGGAAGCATTTTTCTCCTATTAGATCCAAGAAACTATTGATTTAATCTGAGAATGATTAGATTTTTTTTTCTGAAATTCCAGTTTTACAGGGATCTCTGTTTTTCAAGATGTTATTTTCATGTGAATGTGTACCCAACTCATTTTTTTAATAATTTTTAATGCTTCTTGAAATATCTAGACTTCACATTGCAAAAATAATTCTATGCTGACAATTACTGTTTTATCTGCATAGTGCCATGTGATAGAACTATCTGATATGGATGAATCCAGTCTTTGCAGGCATTCCCAGCTTGTTTGGAAACTCCACTGAAATTAGATAAAATGCTGCTTTCAGGAAGATGCAGTAACTGTAATTTCAGGGTGTTTTTCATTTTTTTTCGTTTTCTATTGAACGTCTCATTCACTGAGGTTATTGTTATTGATGGTCAGAAGTGAATCATATACTCGTAGAGACAGCAGGAAAGTGCACCTCTTCCTGACTTACAGGAACAACATAGTTGAGGCATGAAGAGTTCTGTTGTCTCTACAGACATCCAGACTTTTTTTTTTTTTAAGTCACTGGTTGTCCATAGAAGTTGTGAAAATCCCTTTCCTGGGCTTGGAACAGATTGCATCTCGGAAACGTGCATGCTGACTTTCAGTGGTCTTATGAAGGCATAGATGGAATATAGTTATTTGACTCTATTGAGAACATGAATTAAACAAACTTTTACAATTTATTTTTATTTTCAAAGAGACTAGTGCTGTAGAGCTTGAACGCTTCCATTTTGGTGTGTGGACTCAGTCTACCTATTGAAAAAGTGAGGACCATTCAGTTCAGGAAATCAAATTCCTTTATGGTATTTGAAGTTGAGCGTTCAGGAGCTGAGGTGCCTAGAGTAATAGGCTGCTTTGGAAAATGCAGAGCTGATGTTTGCTGCTTTACCTTTCTGCTTTTAAATAAAATTTAAAAAATAAGAGGAAAGTTCCAGTCAGACACTGGGCTTCTAACATGCAATGAAGGGGCTGATGTAGCTGGTGACTTAATTGTTGGCTTCGGGATTTGCTGTTAAGCTTTCTTTGGTTCTGGTGCTCCGGTGAGTGGCATAATTAATTGGGTCTAGCAGTGTGGTACATAGCTAGAAAAACTGGATTTTGCTGATTTATGAGGATATTTTGTGTTGGGCCTGAGAAATATGTGCTCAGACCTCTTTCAGGTGTGGAGTTTTGTCCGACCTGGGTATGGAGGGAGCACTGGCTCGTGAAATATATCAAACTATGAAGATATTAATATCTTCGGGCTCTTCAGGCACTGGGGCTGAGCTTTGCTAGTTCAGCTGCAGTTGTCTGCCACGGACTGGTCTGTAATGCTCCCCCTCCAGCTAGTGCCTCGTTTGGCCAGGTTTTAGGATGGAGAGTTTGCGCTGGTGCATAGGTCTTTCTTCGGAGTTGTGTCTTTCTTTTTACTTGCATTTTACCCTTGCCTACATCACTGTTCAGCCTCAGTAAGAAAGGAACAAAGTCAGTTGTGAAGAGCATTAGGGGAATAATTTGACGGTCTCTACGGCATTGCTTTAGGATCCAGTCCAGCAAAGTGCTGGAGTCCTCCTGCAGCTGCTCTCTCCATAAAAAAGCAGTGTTTAAGAAAGCACAACAGGTTTTCTGTAAGGTCACTGTCATTTTTTACATTCTTTCTTTGTCTTTTGTATTTATTTATTTTTTTATGTACTTCCTAAAAATATCCTGATGTCAGCGACAGAGTTTGTTGAAATCCAGGTTTTGGGTTTTGTTTATAGCTTCTTCTTTTTTTTTTTTTTTTTTTTAATCTTCCTGTTTCTTATATCTTTTTGAATGCAGGTTTAAATTAAAAATTGTAGCTCTTTACTGGGATGTGTGGACACATTAAGCTGATATATGTGCTAGATAAAGGTGTAGTTAAACGTGCGGGAGGACTTCATTTTTCCCAGGGTAACTCTTCTTTTTTGTCTTTAAAATGAGAAGTAATTGCACTTATCTCTGTAGCATAAAGCTTATCTCCACCATAATTTAATTTTTGTCTGGTGTATTCTAATAAATTATAGACCCTTATTATTTTTCCAACACAGATGCCCGTCATGACATTTCTAGGTCAGATGACTTCAGATCTCAGACTGTTCTTTAAAAATTACTGTGCTGGTTCTACTTTACCCATTAGGTATCCAGAGCATCCTTTTAACTTCTCGGAGGAGAGGTGCCAAATTATTTAAGTATTTAATGTTTTCATCATGCAGTCATGTTCGTTTTTTGTTGACATCGGCAAAGTTTCCCCACACTTCTCAGTTAGGTCAGTATTTTGAAAGTTAACATTTGGTGGGGAGTTTATGGATGAATGATAAAACCTTGCAGCCTGTAAAGATAAATCTTGAGTAGCTGCCAGTAGGTAAATGACTAACTTCAATTCAAGCAATTTAACAGCAATCAGTGTGAGGTCAAGTAACTCTGGACAGTGTAGTGTAATGTATCATCTTTTTTTCCTTTTCTTTCTTTGCAAGTAAACCACTGCTGGCTTCTGGTCTCAGAAGTTAACTTTTTTTTTAGTACATTTCCTGTAGATTGTGCCCCTCAGAAGTCAAGTAAGGTACTGCCACGATTCGGAGGGGACATCAACAAATGGAAATGACGCTAATGTGAACCAATGGATTATTTGCATTCCAGTGCTTAAGTTATCACTTAATAGTTATAGGCTCTGGTGGCAAGGCTGGGCTGTGTTATGTTAGACTCAGGAACAAATGCTAATATCTTCAATGTTTTCAAATTCCCAACCATATTTGGTAAATTGTGCTAGTGTCGACCCTTGGAGGCTGCCAAGAGTCTTGTTGGCAAAAATGCCACTTTGGTGAAGAAATAACTTCTACCACAGCTTTATTTGAAGGCTGTCCTCATTTAAAGGGGTATCATCTCTCTTTTCATGACTCAGGTTTTCTCTTTTTTTTTTTAATTAAATGCATTCAACTCCTTAATAATGGGTTTAATGTAAATTACTCTCGTGTATTATATGCTTTTCCCTACTTTGAATGTTTTAATCTTTATATAATCCTTTCAGCAGTAAAGAATCCAGTTAATCTGCTCTGCAAACTGTTGTAAATTGTCGTACAAATCCTTCTGACCTGCATGTGTGTGCTGACACTCTTTAAGAACAGAGCAAAATTAAAAGTTCCTTTGCATTGCTGAGTGCAGCAGGTCTGACCCAGACGTTTGAAGGGACAAATTCCTGTACGTTTAAATATAGGATACGCTGTACCAGCCCAGCCGTAGTTCAGTCCAGTTCTGTCTCTGACGGCCGCCAGCTCATCGCGCCTACCAAGAAAGGACGAGAAACTTGGAGCGGGCAGTTGTGGAATAAATGCGTCATGGGGGAAACTTCTTCATCTTTCACTCTTTTAGAGTTGCATTTATGCCCTGAAGCATAAGGATTCCAACCCAAGTTCTTGTGGATTTCTTTTAATTGTGAGTTTTTAAATACAGCTAGTGTTGATCAGTCATTATAAGGGGTATTGGCTGTTCTGTGTTTACACAAGTAACATACATTTAAAAAAATAAATATAGAATGTCTAGGTTTGAATAGTGTTGACATGATAGAGTAAAATAACCTAAATCTCTTTTTCTTTAAAAAATTTAAGGAATTGGGTTTCATGTGTACAAGCAGAACTGTAAATCCACTGTTTAAGAAGATTTGAGAATGTAGCCCTGTATTGCTGCACTTGCAGACATCAGGTGGAAAACTGCCATTCCTGTGGTTATTCCACGTCAACCCAGAGGTCTGGTTAAATGTATACAAGTCTTCAGGATTGGAAACCCAATGGAAATTATTTTTGAAAGGTCTTGAAATAACCCATTTCCTTTTTTACTTTGTTAAGAATTGAATCCCCACGCAAATGGTGTCTCAGACTCCTTGCTGCTGCTGCAGAGATCCTGCAAGAAAGTCACAACTCTCATCCCCTGAAAGATATCACGTGCCCTTGTTGGAGCCATTTGTTGGATCACTGTGCAGGGAGTGATACCTTAATATGCACAGTGAGACCAAAAAGGTTACCATTAACCTTCAAAGGGCCAACGCAATAGCAGCATACATGTGTTAAAAGAGGAGTGTCGTATTGTAGCAAAATGAATCCAGTGATTTTCTGGCAAATGGAAATTTTTCACATTTGTTTTCCAATAGTGTACTGGTCAGTAGCTGAAGTTGCTTTCTTCTGGTTGGGGTACATTTGGGGGTGTTTGCTACGTTTATGCTCTCCACCTGTCAGTGGACCTCCGTACTTTAAAACGCAAGTAAGGGTATGAAAAACTGTTCAAAAGAAAATTGAGTAACTCAGGACTTAGCCCAGTAGTTGTGCAGCTGGGCACAGTGTGCTGCCAGACCATAAAGTCCCCAAGTAATTTTTTTTAAAGCAGTTCTTCCATTTAACGGCGTTGCAAACAATCTTGCATTTCTGTGAGATTTTTACAGTTAAAGTTACAGTTAAAATAAATCAACGCTGATTTGATTTCTTTATTTTTTTTTGTCTTACACTTTCTTCCATGTATAGAGCTGGAATATGCTTTGTGTGCTTTTGTGTACACACATACACGTATACACTGCAGAGTCTTTCATTAAAAAAGCAAGCAGGAGAGTAAAGAAGCAAAACCAAAGGAGCTGATGCTGTTCTGCCTCCATTCCCACTAGAGTGCTCACTGTGCCACGCTAGCTGCTGATTCACTTTTCAGATCGTGAATGATGACTCTTGCCTTGTCCCTGCTGTGCCTGAGATGAAAGCAGATGCCCTTGATCATATGGTGTAATCTGAATCCTCAGATTTCAGTTTGACCTGGCAGGATTTCTTATGAAGACTGTCTATATAATACCCAGAACTGTTAAAGAAAAAAAAAAAAAAACAAAAAAAAAAACAACTAACACCACAGAAGCATTGCATATGGGTTTGTGTTAGGTTTGTAAGTTTCTGTCACTGATTTCAGTGTGTTATGACTTCAGAGGGTCACTGCTGTAGCTAGGATGCTTCACCTCAGTAATTCTCAAAATTCAGACTGTGCACTGACTGCTGAGCCATGTTCAAAACCTGTGGAAGTTTCTTCAGCGACTTTTTGCAATGTTCTCTGCCATCTATTCTCTGCCCGTTTGAACATGAGATTACTGTGTATAGCATTTCATTTGAGCACCAACTCCTGGTAAGCGTGGTTTCCTTCTGTTGACTGACAGCTGCCTTCAGCAAGAGTTGTGCTCACAAGAGAGATGCAGACCCTGCCCTATCCGGGCCATGTAAGGCAGGAAGCAAACTCCTGTTCAGCCCCTGTACATCTCACTGCTGTAGTTTTGTCACCTGACTGGTTTCTGCACAGCATTTAGGCAGGGAAGCTGATGTTTTCTGTGGCTGACTGTCCTGAAATATTTGGAAGAAGGCAGTAGAGGTAGAAGGCAGCCATATCTGATGGGAGAAAGAAGAGAACACAGCTCTATGATGCATCTAGCTAGAAGGTAGCTGACCCATTCAAACATGAGCCAGGTGGCTAACCAGAGACTTTGTTTGGTCTAAATACTGTCTGTGTTGAGCAGAGTGACTAATATTTTGCCCTTTCAGTTTGCTGAATCGCTTTCTGTCACAGCAGTGCCAGAAGAAACGCTGTTCACACCGTCCTGAGGATTTTCAGGTTCTCAGAATTCTCTCACAGGGGTATGCTTTGACTAGATACTGTCCTTAACATCATTTAACAATGCTTTCCAAATAATTGTTGTGTCTTCTTACCCTGATCTTCAAGGTATGCATGTTATATATGCACATAACATCTTCCTATGATAGTTATCCACTGAACGTGCCAGTCCAGTAATTTGAGACAGGCGGGCTAGGAAAAGCAGCAGAGTGTAAGGGAGATCAGTAGGCATTAGATAAAGACATTGCACTTCAGGAACGTGTGGAGCGAACAAAATAGCTAAAGGGTTACTGAAAGATGAAGACTCACTTTGATCAGAATAATGCAGCTGGGAAGGAACAGATATGGGTGCATGAGATGTTCACAGTCTGGACTGACCTTTTTTTTAAAAAAAAGTTCAAAAGGAAATTGAATAAAGGAAAGTGGAGTGGGGGAAGGAAGAAAGTCACTTAAAAATGGTCAGAAAGGAATTGTAAGATACAAGTAATGAAAATCTAATTGCATTCAGATAAAGACAACTGGTTTTGATAGGAGGAAAGAAAGGCAGAAGACAGGCTATTCTTCAGGACCATGAGGAATAGCCTGCTGACTAAAGCCAGTGCTTCTCCTCGGACTACTGGCAAGGAGGGACACCTTAATCACAAGGGAAAGGCTTTATTCTATTCCTGTTCATCTGCTCATTGGGAATTGTGGCCTTATAATATCTTGACTGGTGGTTTGGAGTAGCTAAGGCTTATTTCAGAAGACTAGGACTCCAGTGAACTTAAGGAACAATTTTGTGTATTTTCGATTGTTTTCTGCTGCTAACTGTAAATCCTACAGTTTGGGCTATCATCTCTGAAAACTTGCCCCTTGCAACCACAGTCTTGTTCTGTGGCAGCTTTTAATCTATGCATTACATCTTAGTTCAGAGGGTAATAGTTGGTTACTGGCTCCTACAGTTTCTAATAAATAGCTGTGGACACAATCAAACACCTGCAAAATAGAGGTGGCAAAATACAAAGTGTAAATTCAGAATAGTGTAATCATCTATTTAAATTACCATTCCCTTCATCAAAGGCATGGCCATCTGCCCTTCCCCCAAAGCCCTGCTTTCTTCAGCTCACTTTTCTGTGAATAATTTTTAAGTTCTGCTTTCAAAGTAAGCTCAAAATTAAAGTTCAGAGATTAGTTTTGCTCACTTCTGAAATGCATTTTTTATGCATTTGTCTAAGTTGTGGCTGTTTGTCAGAAAATAGGAGAGCCTGAAGGATTTCTGCACTAGCGAGTAGTATTCAAATAATATTTTGGCTGTTACTGAATAGGCACCATTGTACCATTAGTCCTTTTTTCCCCCAGATCAGACAAGGATCACAAAAGAAGGCTGTTTTGTTTTCCTTGATTACTATGAGATTGGATGTTGGGAAAAAGCAGTCATGATGATTCAAGAAAAGGTGTTTAAAAATATGACTAAATTTTATGAGTCTCACTGGAAATAATTATCCTGATGAAAAGTACCTGTAAGGAATATGAGGTTACCCAAGATATTATGACCTGTTACATTCGTGGTGGATTCCTTCCCAGTGTTAAAATAAATAAATAAAGTGAAGTGGATCCTGAAAATGAAGAGATTAAAAAAGCTCATGATTTATTTAACCTAAAAAGAGTAAGTATCAAGCTGTTTGCCTTTTTGGTTTTCTGAACTTCCAGGGAATACTTGAGTTTTGCTTTTAAACTTTCCCTTGAAACTAGAGAGACTTTACTTTTCTTTGGTTTTGTTTTCAATTCTTTTAAAAAAGAAAGCTATGAAGCCTCTGCAGTCTTACATCACTGGGAGGAAGAGCTCTAAGGAAAGCACCAAAGAGTGCGAGCAACAAAAATCACAGCTCTGTGTTTATGCTGCAGAACATGAAGTCTGTTTCCTGCCATCGGTGGCTTCTTGTCAAACGGTTGAACTTGTAACTGGTTAGTTTTAGAAGTACCACTTTAAGAAAAACTCCCTGACCACTTCTCTTTTCTACTTAGCCATTCTTCTCCCTAACGTGAGCTGGAGCCTTCCCCGACCCCAACCTAGCTTGTCTAGAAATCCTTTCCCTTCAGAGGATAGCTGTTTTTATAAGTTAGAACAGCAGCATAAGTCATTCATAGGCATCCACAATTTGATTGATGAGTTATTACATTAATGCAGTAAAATGATCTTCAGCACAGTGTTCAGATAGTTCCACTTTGTAGCTTCTGAAATGCTAAGCAGCATGGCATAAACACATGGGAATAAAAGCAAACCTTGACAAAGATGAAGTGATACCAGAAGAAAAAAAAAAAAAAAAAGGAAAAAAAAAAGGACAAGGTGCCCAAAGATTGATGAAATATCAGGTTGTTAAGGAATACAGTGAAAATAGACAAAGAAAAAAAAAAAAGCCAGCAACAACAACAACAAAAAACATATTACTGGAAGATTGCTGTATTATTATATGGAGGCTTGAATGTGTTGCCTTTTATTTCCCAAGTAACTGGAAAGTACCTATAAAACACTTCAGGAAAACACATTGTTATGCTACAGCGATTTGTAAAGGTATTTATGTCGTTCAAACTCCACACCTTAAAATAATTTCGAACTCGTATTTCCCACGTTTTAAAGCAATGTCTATATGCAAATTCAGGCTTGGAAACAGAGGCCTTTCCTTACAGATGAAATGTTTCTGTACGCTTCTATACTTGGTTTGTATTGATTTTACACCGAAGAGGAGTCCAGCACTTTAGCACAGTGCACTAAATTAAGCTTTTCCATCGAAAGTCTGATGTTGTGTCAAAGCACAAGTTAAATCTCGTGGATGACGTCACCGTGCAATTAAAGGCAGAGGTTAGCACTCCTCTGCGCAGGTACCTTCCCCTCAAGCTATCTTCAATAACAGAGTTGCTAAAATACAGCTGTGGCTGCTGAGGAATGCTGAAGCACAGTCAGAGACTCGCTGTATTTTAAAGAAGAATGTGTGTGGCAGTGAGAGGTTTAATTGCTCCTGTTACGCGTCTTCTGGTGTGGGGGAGCCTTTGCTTGGATAGCTCAGAGTGACTGCCTTTGACTGTGAGTCTGACATCTGCTTTTTCACCCTCTTCTCCCCTCCTGAAATAGTGCAGTCACGGCAGATTGTGGCAGCATGTTGTGTTTTCTCAGCGTCACCCATTCATTCCCATTGATCAATTCTGTCTTTCAGCAGGCAGAGCTATTCGGTGCCCTCAGAGCTGCAGGTACAGCCGTGAGGATAATGGCTGGTCCTTAAGTAGGAGGTACCCTCTCCTCGTCTGTTTGACCTTAGTTTTATCGCCTGGCAGTTCTGCAAAGTAATGGTTTAATCATCCCTTCCCCGAGTTCCCTCTTTCACCTCTCCTACCCTCCCCGCTCTCCAGTATAACGTTTCTGCTAATCATCACCAGGTTTTTTAACCTGATGCTACCACGTTATGTTTTATTCCTGCTCTGATCATACACCATCACCGTGTTCACTTGGATGGAAACACCTAGGCGGTCTTCACTTCTACTCCACGCGATTGTCACTTCTGCATTGGCCCATGATTGACAGAGGTACCTAGATTTGGTACAGCTGGGAAGTTGTTTAACCGAATGTCACTAGAAATGTAGAAGCGGACTCACGAGGAGACAGGAATACATTTACTTTTCAATGGGGTGCAAAGAAGAAAATGCAAATAGCCCCCAGCTGCGGTAATTTGTTACAGAAAGCCAGGGGCTGAGTGCTAGAAGCTGGTCAGAACCCCAAAGCTTGCGTCTGGTCCTGAACTTTCCCAGATACTGAGTGAACTCAAAGTGATAATTTTATTGTTTGGTTTTCTATGAAGAATAATCAGAATAACTGTTACAAAGAATAATCTGGAAGCAAAGCGGAAAAGGATTGCAGCTTCCTCATATGAGGCTCAGCTCATTTCCAGTTGTAAGCTGGGAGCAGCAGTAGTGTATGCAACCAGCAGATTTTAGCTGTGGTGTCTCTGCCAGCTAACAATCACACGGCTCTCCGAGCTTCTTGTAGGCCAGAGCACTTACCCACAGAGCAGCCTTGAACTGCACTTGCCCTGTTGCAAAGCCATGCAAGGGCCTCGCTCTCCATGCTTCCAGCGACGTGCAACTTGCAGGAGAAATGCAAACTGCAAACATGTAAACAGCTGTTGGGTGAAGGGGAGGAAGCCTCGTGTAACAGAATAGGCTGCCAAATTCACCGCTGCCATGTGTGCTGTGTAATGCTTGTCATCTCAAGTGAGTCATTAAGAGGTTCCCCCCTAATGGTACTTTGAAGTGCTGTGACAGCTTGAGAGCATCTATAAATTGCCACAAACAGCCCTCATACTGCGTTAGCTAATTGCTTGCTCTTTGACTTATTAGGAGTCACTG
Organism: Anser cygnoides; assembly: GCF_040182565.1. Lineage (NCBI taxonomy): Eukaryota > Metazoa > Chordata > Aves > Anseriformes > Anatidae > Anser > Anser cygnoides. Next base: position 83,620,104 of record NC_089874.1, read on the forward strand.
AGTTAAATAATTTGTCACATGTGTGGCTCATAATAAATAATGTGACTAGCCAGTTTGTGAGCTGTTTTGGTGATATATAGTGCCCTTTTTGAATGTTGTCACAAGCAGGTAACAAATATGACCCCTCGATTGTCAGAACTTTGTGAAAATAATAAGGCCTGATAGGGTAGCAGGTCTAAAACAAAATGCCTCCTGAGATACAATGAAAACTGTGTGGATTTCTTCCTCAGGTTTTCAGTATAACATGATTATCATTTTACTTTCTACTAGCCAATTAAAAGCAAGTAGAATTTTATAGCAGAATATCTTTATTTTGATTTATGTAGGAAGGACTGTGAAAGAAAAGGGGGTAGCTCTTTTCCTGGTTACTGAAAATGCCCTGCATCCTCTGATGAAGTCTGCAGTGAGTCTCCTCTCTGCAAACTCTGAGTAGTTTCTGAAATATGTTGGTTTTGTTCATTTGTTTGTTTTCTTAATAAATCTTACCACTTTCTCAGCAGCTTATCTAGATGTTTTTTTTTCTGAGCATCAGCCTTGGTCCTGGTCGCTTGCTCCATACCCATGCCTGCTGGGAGCCGTGCTGCTTAATTTGTGAGCGCAAACATGGTACTATTGCAAGCAATTGTGCACACGTAATGCTAGAGATGCCCTTAGAAAGAATGTGGTAGAGCAGTGATGTGTGCATTAATGTGCTCTTGGCATCTTCAGTTAAACAGGAGTTTTGCCTGGCTTCTATGTGGGAGGAGAGTCCCTAAAATTTTGCCCAAGAAGCAAATGTGGTTTCTCTCACAGCTAAAGGGTGATTTCTTCCCAAGCGACGGGACTTGTCATGCACACTTGACTCCTGGTGTAGACTGGATCACTGGGCTATAAAACCTTTTTTTCCCACCATTGTGCCAAAAGAGGAGTGATGAGTGGTGTTTAGTAAACCTTACCAGTTCCTTACAAGCCTGTTCCTGCAGTGACCCCTGCTATTGCATTCCTCTTGAACTTTGAGATGCTCGTGCTGTTAAACTGGTTCCCAGTTTGGCAGTCACTTTGTTTTCCGTCATGTTGATTCAGCAGAGCCCACTTGCAGTTGTTCCACATGGGAGAAGAGTCCCCTCCAGCTGTCCCTGCTGAGCAGCTCAGTGGTCCCACAGGTCTTTCTGAAAGTCTAATTTCTCAAAGGCCACCAGCAAAAGATCTCCAAGCTAGGGGCTTGCTTACAGCTTTTTTTTTTTTTTTTTTTTTTTTTTTTTAATATCCTTTTGCCTCTCCCACCGTGTAGGTGTTTTCTGACCGGTTTGGTGAGAAGTTACTCAGATGTGTTGTTTCATCAAAAGAGGGCAAGTTGGTGATGGATTGTGTCTATCAGTTTTGGCAAGGATAAGGAATGGTGGTCAATGTGTAAAAGGGGCCAATGTTTACCATCCTCAGGCTTAATTAATGAGGTGATGTTTGTGCTACATATGTAGAGGTAGGTTGGAGCCTCTAGGGACTTGCACCTCTGTCTTTGGCATTCCCAGGGAGCCTCTGAGCCCACAGAGCTGCTGGCTATTTCTCTTTGCCTTTTATCTCTTTCCCATGGAAAACTGGGAAAGGTGTTTTGTTTGTTTTGATGCGCAAGGCCTTGGAGAATTAATCTGAGAATTTTCTGTGGGATCCTTTCTGCTAGGCCAGGATTTTATCTAATTTTTCAGGGCTTTGAGTGCATGATGCTATTTTGAGATAAGGCTCCAAGCAGCCCTGATGACAACTAATGGGTTAGTCTTTTCCAGTGACAGCCTTACTCATGTTTTTTTCCTTGGGAACTTACAAAGCTTGAATAAGAGATATATATTCATGCCTTCTTCTCAGTAAAGACACTTCTAACCATCTCCACTCGAGCAAAGAAATTGAGGCTGCATTTTTAATTTTGCAGTGAACAGAATAATGAAAATATGTTTCTTCACATCGTTAATAGACAGACTCATTATATAGGAGTGAAATGCTAGGGCCCCTGAAGTCACTGAGATCAGAATTTCTTCCTATGTGGCCTGGGTTTATTTCAGGCTTTGCTTTCATTTTATCTTCTTTTAGTTTGGCAAGAAGCCCACTTTCAAGCATTCCAAACTTGTTTATGTTTGTGAAAGAATTTTCCATAATTTCATTAGTTGAGCAAGTAAACAAATATAACCATAGTTAATATTCTAGCTCGTTCATATCTGCAAAGCACTATGTCCAAATTCTGTAATTTTGACAAAAATCTTTCCATCCTTCTTCCATAGACTTCTGTGAGATCTACGGCAACATCTGGCTCTAAATGAGAGACATTTTAACCAAACCCTAACATTTCCAGGTTTCGTTATTATTCTCATTAGTTAGGAGCGTGTGCGCTTTCCTTGTTTTTCTTAAAGCGTTAGCACTGGAGTTGAGCGATTTCATGAAAATCCCAGTTGCCATGTGGAAAAAAAGAGAGGGGAGAGCTGCTGGCATACTCAGGGTTATCGAGCGAATCCTGAGAGCACAAAAATGAGAGGAAAAAGGGAAGAAAAGGGAGGGGAGAACCCACAAACAAACAAAAAAGCATAATATATATTCACTTTTTCAAATGACCAGGGTGGGCTAGAAAAGCTTAAAGCACTGATTTCTCTGAATGCTTGCTCTTACAAATATTAACCTTCCCTTTAGGCTTTCCAGAAATATTATATTAGTAGCTTATTTACTAACTTCTAAAACCTTCTAGTTTATTAGAAAATGACTGATGTGTATCAGTTACTTCAATCTGCTGCTTTTTATGTGGCTCTTACTCCCCCACCCCCACCCCTCAGTTTAATATATCTGCATGCTTACATATTATCACTGGGATAACAGGCAATAAAAATGCCAGAAAGTCTAAAGGAGTGAAACAGAGAAGTCACAAACAGCTCCCAGCTGCTATGGACTTGACTTGTTCATAAGTTTGGCTTTCTTTTTTTTTTTGGTGGTTCTCCCACCCCTCAGGACTGCACTCTTACCTCACTACAGTTTGGATGGCTGCAGTAATTAAGTGCCTGTTCAAATTACCTCTCTTGTGTGAAGAGTGATTTCTCCGTTTAAACCTCAGGATTGTACTTAATCCAGTGGAGCTGACTGCAGATGAGGCGAGATAGGAGGCATTTGCCCAGGGTGGAGAAGAGGAGTATACCTATTAATCCAGAGGTCTGCATTTGCTTTAATGAGTTCTGTCATATTTGTTAGCTTAACAGGACTAGGTTAGTCCCTTCCTGCTCTCTGACCTGGGAAACAGCACCAAGTGCATTCTTAGGGAATTTAGCACAGGGTCGATTTGAGTGTCCTTCTGTGCTGTGTCCCCTTTTTATGAAACCTCAGTAGTTTGATAGGTAGAGGCATGTTTATGGCACTCAATTAATACTAAATAATGTTTCAGTTCTGAACTACATATTCTACAGCTGAATTTTTTGTGCTTACACAAAGCTTATAAATTTGACGCTGGTTGCCAGTCATATATCCTACCTCAACACACACGTGTGTAGATTTCATCTGTATGTCTTCAACAAAATACCTAAAAGTTTAATTTGCTACACTATTTGCTAAAATAAAATGGCTTTCAGGCAGAAGAATTAAAATTAGAGATCTTGCTCAATAAGAAAAGCTCAGATATTGCACCTGAGTGTATGCAAAATTCAAGATCTCAGGAGATCTTTGCATGTGCTTGTCCTGTTTACGTCTGCCTCTAATCCACACCTAATAGTATGATGTTCTGTAGTGATAAGCTCACTAGAACTCATTCTTTATTTAGGCTTTTTTTTTCTTCACAGTCCTATTAGTGTGAGAGGCACAGGTAAAGGAAAAACAACAAGATCCTTCCTCTAATTCTGTGGAAGATATTTATATGAAGAAAATCTTTATTACAGTGATAATACAGACTAGCAGTTTACTTCATTGAAGAATAACAATAATGCTTCACTTTTGCCCTTTAGTTGAAAAAGACTGTACAAAGTGGTAACAAGTTTCATTTTTTGCTAAAATAAACTACATTTCTCTGCTATTCTAAGTGGATGCATAGTACACTACTCTTCTACAGTTGTGCTTTCTGCAAAGATGCACATTGCTGCATGACCAGAACATTTGAATAGCTGGATTATTCTAGATTAGTTATTCAATCAGGACATTGGATTGACTTTGAAGCTGTTCTGCTTTGAACAGGATTTTGGACCAGATGACCTCAGTAGGTTCCCTTCTGTCTTAATCTGTGATTCTGTGCACTGTAACACTGATTTGAGGCTTTGATCTGCAGCACCTTTTCCTTGGATCCAGTTTCTGATGTTCTCTGCAGTTCTGAGGGCACTGTGAAAGCCAAAAGTGGGTCAGGACTATTGTGATGTGCAATTCCTTTCTGCTTGCCTCCTTTTCTGCTCACTGCATTGTGGAAGGGATGGAATGATGTTTGCTCTTCTCAAAATTTGAAATAGGAAGTAATTCTGCTACTTGCATTTTAATTTACAATTTTGTGGCTTTGATTTAGTGTTTTTTAATTCTTACATATATAATTATGGCCCTGAGAAGGACCACTACGCTCAATTGCACACACTCTGCTACAAATGCATATGTACTTCACGTGTATACAAAGTGCATGCCACTGCAAGGTGGGCTCCATTGTCTTAAAAACAAGAACAATTCTCCTGTTTCTCTGAGCAAGCGGCCAGGACTGGTTTGTGACTGTGTACTGTTGCACACAGGAGTCAGATTAGGAATTTACAGTAATCCTTTAGCAAACCTGTTCTTTTTGAACATGAGTACTCACACATGCTGTCCTCTGAGTAGTTTAATGTGCCATCTGGAAAGTGCTAGACAGTGCAAGATGTATACTGCTTCTGTGAGAGTCACTGTAGGGTGTTCAGCACCAGCAATTATATCCAAAAATAATTAAGAAACAAGCTTTGAAGATCTTTGCTACATGTGATTTGTCCTGGTCCTTTCCTGTTCTGCTAGGTGGTGAGTGGGCTGAGAGCACATTGCTGGAGATTGCTCTTCATCCCATGCAGGGTTTATGGAGCTTTTTGCCCTTACTAAATCAGGAGCAAGGTCAAGCCATGCAGCAGGTAGCAGCTTCAAAAAAACAACAACAACAACAAAAAAAAAAACAGTACTGGCTGAAGCCTCCTTCTTTAAAGAGACTGGGAGTGCTACCAATGCAAAAGAGCCTGCCTCCGAGCATGGGTTAAATAGGCTGATGATTTGGTTCACTGAAGCATATGTTTTCAGTCTTGCATACGGGCTATTGATTTAAACTTAAGAACATTGTTAGCTGCTGTTCTGATTTGGAGCTACAAATAATAAAACCTCCTAAAACACATCTAAGGGTGTGCTCCTTAGCAGCGGTTTAGTTCCAGCACGGCAATCCTACTGGTTTACCAGCTTTCTAGGTTTGGTTGAGCACTGTAACATCCCAAATGACGCAATTAAAAAAGTCTTTTACTGTTCAGATGCTTCTGATTATAAAACTATGAACCTTATATGAAGCAAAGTTAATTGAATTGTATTTGATTACTTCAAATAAATGAAATTATATAATTAGCATAATTGGTGTGAATTCGGTAGACAGACATGATTCAGCTATTCCTATGGCTCATTATGGCTGTAAAGATGTTGCTTCCAACCTCCATGGTACAGTGTGCCACAAGTTGACAGGCAGGAAAACATCTTTTAAAAGAACCTTACAGGAGGTACCGGTAGAGCTTCATTTGAAGTGTAACAGAATGCAAGCAGAGCTTCCTTATACATTAAAAAAAAAAAAAAAAAGTTAGCCCAAATTCATTAAGCTATTTATTAACCTGGTCAAACATATTTTTAAACTGGACAGATGTTAAGGAAAAGACGGTCTGTCTCGATTTTCTTGACTAGGGCTTCTTTTTAGCCTCTTATTATTGCAGTGGGTCTGGCCTTTTTATTTTGTGTATATTTTTGCATAAGGAAAATTTCAGCTATAAAGAGTTCTTCATTTATTTGTGTGTATATACGTGTACCTATATATATAATTTTTGTGTGTATAAACATACAAATAATATTTTTGTGTAGTTATATGTACAAAGGTGTATATACATAAAGTGTATATATATAAACACCATGGTGCACTCCAGCCTAATACATTTTATTACAGGTTCAGCAAGTCTAAATCATGCAAGCGTCATCACGTGTGCCTACTATAGAATAGCGATGGACCATAGCTGTCTCTGCCAACAGACATTAATTATAGGCCATACAAGTGACCTGGCTCTAAATTATCTTCAGTAATTCTTCCTACTGACCTACTGCTAGCATCTTTTACAAATGTGTGTAATGTTATTTATAGCAAAGCCTAAATGTGATGTGGCTGAGGCTTCTTAAAACTGTACGTTTCAGTACTCTTAGGTAGCCCGCTACAGTAAAATCTTTGTTCCTCCCAGAATGCGTGCATGTGTACAGTACGTATTTATCTGGTCTGGAATAAGCATTAATCTTTAATTACTGAATAAACATATTAAACAGGTGTGTAATAACTGCACTTTCAACTGCGCAGTGTTTACCCGCTAACGCGGTGGATCCGTCGGCTCCGCCGGCAGAGAGGTTTCACCTCGCGGTGCCCAGGCCTGAGCGAAGGCGGGAGGGAGGCCGGGAGGGAGGCCACGCGAACGCCCCAAATCCCACATAAATCAGAAATTTCCAGTTATAAATTATGCTCCATCATAACATCCCGTTAGCGCAGCCGGCGAGCCGGGACTGGAGCACGGGGTAGTTTATAGCGGAAAAATGGCTTTTCAATGGGGAGCACACCCTCGGACTCCTTCTCCTCCTCAGCGCAGGGCCTGTGGTGTGAGGAGATATAAAGCAGCATTTTTCTCGCTGCCGGGGGAAACAATGGAGGCTCTGTTAGCACCAGCCCAAACTTCTGTAGCCCCTGCCTCACAAGGTTGGAATGACTGCTTAAACCCAGGTTCAAAGCCCTTGGCCTCCAAGTGCTTTAATTTAGCACTATTTTTGCTTCTCTAGCCTCTGTTTTTTCTGCTTAAACTATCTAAGGTCTCCTTGTTTTGCAGGGAACTAAGCAGCTCCTTTTTATAATTAGATTAAAGATAATCAAATGAAGGCTTGGATATTTTTTAATGTCATTTAATCTTTTTTCTTTTTTTTTTTTTAAACTTGTGCAAAATTGCTTTTTATCACCGTTGCCTAGCTTCTTGTAAATTTACACCTCTTTTTTTTTTTTTTTTTTTGCATAGCTGTATTTCAAGCTTCTGGTTTTCTGTATTTTTTTAAAAAATATATCATTTGACAGGTATTTTTCAGCATTTTTATTTGATGCCATAAAATAAACCTTTACCAGGTGTTTTTAGGTACAATTCACAACACTTTCATTCTTTCGCTGTCAGTTTTCCCAATGCTGACCAGTATGAGAGTAACAGAATCCAAAAAGAAGCAAGAAAAGATGCAAAGAAGACATAGATGAAGTAGAAAAAAAAAAAAAAACAGAGATGGAGTAAAAGGGTAGGGAGGTGCACAAAACTGTAGCTAAAATATTGGCTGTGTTTTAATAACAGTAACAATTAAGTGCTGACACAATTTGATTAGATTTTTAAAATCTAAAAACCTGATTCCCAAATGTAGGTGTTACTCAGGTAGCAGCCACAATCTCAACCAATCTCAAAAGTCTGTTAAAATCACCACTTAGCATTAAAGCTGTGAAGAGTACAATAGCTGATCTCAAGTTCCTAAAAGAAAAATTGCTTCAAAGCTTTGAAAGTTTATACAAAATGTTTCAGATCTTTCCAATTCCTCCATACTGCACAGTTAATATGAACATCTTTGAAGTAGGAGCTAAAAACGTTATTTAGTACCAAAGAGTCAGATCAAAAATATGATGTTAGAACACAAAGATGCTGCATATGAATAACCGCATTTAAAATAAAAAATGGGGGAGAGGGAAGAGAGGGGTGAAAGAAAGATCATCTGAATTTCCAGTGTATAGGTATCTCTGTTCTCTTTGTCTAGTATCGTGCTGGAAAAACAACAGGAGATTCTCTCCCTGGGTCTTGACAAGAATCTCTTTTACAGACATTACAGTGCAGGTAGAGATGAAATTTCCAGTTGATTAAATCAGTGGGTCCAGGGGTTCTGGTTTATAAGTCCTCTTCTTATCTTAAAGGAGGTGCTAAAAATCCTAAGATTTGCTCTTCCCCTTTTTTCATAATAAGATCATCACCAGTTTTTTGTTCTGCTTTGTGACTTTCACTCATTTTAATTTTTTATAGTTGTGATTGTGTAATGCATTATAATGTATATATGTTTTGCCTTTTGTTTTTCCTTCCTTATTGCAGTTGTGTGTTGTATCCAGGTTGAAGTGTAAGTGAGCTTTCAGAAGCAGACACCTTCAGATCTGGTACATACTAGATATTCTAAAAAAAAGTATAGTGAAGAGTTTGTTTGTTGTTATCATTTAAACAGCACCACTTATATGTATTAAATAAAACAGCCGCCCAATCCCATAGTTCTCATTACTGAGAACTGTTTTATGCTCAAAAACAGGGTTCATAACTCCAGTGGGACTGTGGGTGAAAATGCCTGAAGTAGAAATAGAGATTTGCAGGGCCAGATCCTGCAAATCTGTATGATTTATTTTGAGTGTGTTACAGAGTATTATGTTTACTGCTTATAATACAACATCAGGTTTGTTTTCCCTCTTTGCTCTGAAGCCCCGTTAACCTTTTTCATACAAGACATCTGGTGCTGAATTTTGCTGTGTATGGATGTGTCCGATGTCTCGCAATTAAGATTTCGTGAGGCTCTCTGTGGTGAACAATACAGCAGTTAAAAAGGAAATCTAAATGATTGCTGCCACAAATAAGTATACTATGATCTGTCTTATTTTTTTTTCTATAATTGTGAAAAATATTCTGAGTATGGGTTGTAAACATCAACATTTACTCATTCCATTTTTTTTAATAGTGCTTTGGAATAAACATACCTGTAAAAGACAAATGTAAGGACAAAGCTCATTCAGCGTGGTGATATGATTTCACTTTGTTTTTTGAGTTCCAAGTCGAGCACATTTTTCTTACAAGATTTGATTATTCCAAATGGATTTTTTTTTATCATTATTACTGTTTTTAAAAGCTCTGAAAGGTATCTTTTTTCCTTTTGAGAACTCATCAGAATGTTGGACTCCTCCAAATATGACTTAATTCAGATGGTTTCATTATTGACTCACATATTCGTACGACCAGAAAAATCAGAGAGACATGGCAACATTTGGTCTGTGTTTTCAGACCTAAATATATCTCCTTAAAAACAAAATGCCTGCAATGACCATTTGAAATTCCTGATTGCAAAAACAGTTATCACAGCCTGTTTCTTTGACATTTAGTAAAGGTGAACTGTATTTTGACCAGTAATTTCATAAAGAAAGTGACAAATTAAAGAACATGAACAGATGTTGAAGGTGTTTGCAAATCACGGTAACCATTTATGCGAGGAGAGGTTGCAGTTGCAGCTTGTCCTGTGAAGGAGCCCAGCAAGTTTTAATAGGGGATGCACGCACATAAGACACTATGTTTTACAGTGATAAGTGTACAAAAAAATGGGAGGGGGAAATGAGAAATTATTAGAACTTGAGAAAAAACAGAGATTGCTTTCCAGAATTTCTCTTGAGAATATTATGCTAGAAATGGCAGGACGCTGAAAGCAGGGGTGGGGAATACATTTTTCTAGCCCATAAGGCTACTACTATGCATTTTTGCAAATCAAAATAATGGCAATTCAGCTGTACCTTAATGTGTTCTAAAATTCCAGAAAACTTATACAACTGTGACTTGAGGGAAAAATAAAGTGAACGCTATCTTAAAAGCTGGGTTAAGTATGCTTGATTTCTGAGATCACAAGGAATTTTTAGCCAGCTGGAGCCTTCAGGTTATTCAACAATTCTGAGTAGAAATATAGATGACTAATGAAATAAATAGTTGTCTTCCTCTTAATTTTTCATTTATAGGGCCAACAGTTTTTACATTTCCTGAGGCACTCTGCATATATTATTGAGGTAGTATGTTAAAATGATCTCGCCTCATTTATCCTCCCCCACAAAATAGTTGAGATGTAACTTTCCAAAGAAAACATCTGAAACATTTAATTTTACCTGTCACTTTTTTTTCATTTTCCCTGTTAAGAGTAAAACACTGGGCTGTACGTTTCTAACGGAGGGTTTTCATGTGAAGGGTAGAATAAACAAAAGTATGATTTAACATCCAGAGACCAAAAAATGACTAATGGGCCACTCTAATTCATTTTCCAGGTCTTAGGTACACATAGTTGAAAGCTATAAAGGTAACAAAGGTTATCAAGACTTAGAGATAAGAATTAGAAGTTGTTAAGTTTAGTGTCTAAAATCAGTGTTTCCTCATTTTTCTTTCTACTGTGTGAAGTAGTAATTCCTTGGTTTTATGTTATTCACACTGTCAAGTTAATACTATGTTGTGGTTTATCTTTTTCAAGGAATAGATATTTATATTCATTAATTTGGTTCATCTAGGAGTATTTTGTATTATTCTCTGTCTAGATACAGTTCATTATTTTGCAGAACTGTGTTTGAATGTGTTCTCTACTATATTGATGAATTTTAAAATCTGGAATAGGCCTTTTTTTGTGTAGATTGTATTGGTTTAAGTGTTGTGTACTAGTCTCTCTAGCAAAGTCCTGTCCACTTAGAAGCATTCAAATTGTAGATCAGTCTATCATTTTATGTCACAGCCACTGTGTTCTGCTATAGGCAAATGCCACCCTATCAGAATCTATCCCAGTCAATTTTTCTGTTCAAAGCATATTAGACATACACAATTAACAGATTCACTTTTCTTTGCTTGGGGCTAATGTTATGCAAGCAGAAGTAGTGATCAAGCTCTGCTAATCGTAAGTTAAAATTAGGTTTACTAAGTCCCAAGTGAACTTGGGACTTAAGACCTTATACTGACTTCCCAATACCTCAAGGGGGCCTACAGGAAAGCTGGAGAGGGACTCCTTATCAGGGAGTGTAGTGATCGGACAAGGGGGAATGGCTTTGAAAGTAAAAAAGGGTAGATTTAGGTTAGGCATTTGGAAAAAATTCTTTATTCAGAGGGGGGTGAAGCACTGGCATAGGTTGCCCAGAGAAGCTGTGGATGCCCCATCCCTGGAGGTGTTCAAGGCCAGGTTGGATGGGGCTTTGGGCAGCCTGGTCTGGTGGGAGGTGTCCCTGCCCATGGCAGGGGGGTGGAACCAGATGCTCTTTAAGGTCCCTTCCAGCCCAAACCAGTCTATGATTCTATGAAAGTGATTTCACGGTTAAGATGAGCTAAGCTTTAAAATGCATTATGCATGTCTAAAGTCTATACTGAAATTGTTTGCTGTATCTCTTCCTATTACTTTTTGATATAGTGAAGGAGCCACTGAACTACACATTTCTTTTTTCACTCTCTTAACACATTACAGTCATAGCAATACTGTCACGTAAGGTGGAGCTTGTTCAATGAATGGATGTACTTTCAATCATCAAATGGAACACTGTTTTCACTGGTTTGACTTACAGAGAGTGAATATTTCTTAAGATTTGTCTTTCATCTTGTCATCACTGTCTTTTTCCTCCTCAGTTATTCTGTGAAGTCCTGACGCAGCTCCTGTTGAAATCAGTTGGAAACTTTAGGCTGTATATTGAAAATTTTCTGCTGCACATTGCCTAAGGTGAAATAGGTTTAAACTTTCCAAATGTAACTACATTTTTATCCCCTATGGAAAAATCCTACCTCTAGGAACAGGTAGGCAGAGGAAGACAGCTTGGAAAAATATACTGACCTTTGCTGTGTTTGTGTGCCTCTCTGTATATGGCGAAATGAGCCTGCCACTTCCCTGGCCAAATGTAGGGAATACATCTTCAGCCAAACCAACCACTTGTACTAGAGACTCAGTTGATTCATTCACACCCTGGACGCCTGTTAGTTTACCATGTATAGGTTGGATTCGGGGGTTACTTTTATTGTGGAGATGGTGGGATCCATCCCCACCATGGTCCTCAGTAACATCTTCCTTTGTCATTCTTAGTAGCAATGTGCAGGGGTGGTGTAACACCAGGGAGATTGAGGAGGGCAGTATCGGTCAAACTAAAACCAGCCTAGGTTATTCATTACTGTTCACTACGTTCAGTGCTGACAAAGTAAGACTACTTAGTTGTTACTCATTGGAAAATGGAAAAAATGCCTGTTACTTTCTAAAGGACCTCGTCACTTTCTGCATGCTGCTTTTCACCCTCTGCCTGAATAAGTTGGGGGATAGCCAGCAAAATCCCCAAATTATAACAAGTTGCAACATGCAAGAGCTATTTACAACAGGCAAAAATTTCCATAAATGATTTTGTTGTTGAGCTAAAGCCTGGGCACGTTACAGAGTTCTCATGTGTTTGTGTGCCTGCACAGTAGCCCTAGTAGGGATTTCAGTGTCTAGGGAATATTGCGCTTCATGTTTAAATTTTGTCCAATGTCTTTTGATCACAGTTTGGTTTCTGAATATTTTAAAGTTCCAACAGCAACAGACGACATGAAGACATTTTATCTGAGAAACAGTATGTGTCATCAAACTACACAAATTATTTTTGGCTTTGCAAAGTTGATTAGAAGCAGCGCTTGTAATATTCTCCTTAGAACAGACTTCTCAACTTTGTTTTTTGCCTCAATCTATGCTCCATAAGCTCCCACTCCACTGACCTCAATGCCTGCTTATGGATTGAGACTTTCTGTGATAGACATCATTCATTTGTGGGTAAGGCATGGCTGAGTAAGAGCCTGCTTTCATCTTTACTTTCCTTATTGGTTTCTAGTTTGAAACAATGAGAATTTGCATCATTTTTGTGTGGTGTAGGGATTTTTGGTTTTGATTCATGGAAATAGTGACTAGAGCTTGGGATAGCCACATCTTTTCTTCTGAGAGACAGTTTAAATCTAATTTAATGGACTGGTTTCTGTGCTTTTAGCTTTCCAAATGTGCAATTATCCCATTAGAACTCCACCAGAGTCAAGGCTAGTCAGAGAGCAACAATCTCATTTCAAGGGAGGGGAGAGGAGCTTTGGGACTTGTGTTCATTTTGATGCTGAACTCTTTCTCACACCCACTACAAATTCCAGCCTGAATATTTTCACTGAAACAGATACATTTCCATGAAATATTGCTGTTTAAAAGAAAAGGTATTCTAAAGAAAAAAGTTTCTTCAAGTTTTTTTTTTTTTTTTTTTTTTAATCTCCTCTATGTGTAGACTTTTATTAAGCAAAAACTGTAAGCTGAAATGGTTTCTGGACCATAGGAATATATTTTTGTATGACTACAGCACTGAACAGTGTGTAAGTGGGAATGAAGGATTCCATCTCCAGCAATGCCAAGTCAGTTGAAACCCAGGGCAAAGGATGATGATCAGTCTTGCCAGAAGTCCTTCTCAATAATATCTGAGATCTGTGGTATGTTTGTCACTGTGTAAGCTTTGCTAACCTTAAAAATAAATAAACGATACTAAATAAATATTTCACAGAGCCATCATGGAAGGCTTACAATATAAGTCTCAGCACACGAAACGTTGCATTTTGCATTGCTAGCAGCCCTGAGCTAAACAAACTGTTCCATGTTAATCCTAATACAAATGTTATTCTCCTTTTTTACCTGTATACTGCTAATCAAGTCAGCATGGATCTGGGACGTATCCCCTGTGCACTAGTACCTGTTTGCTAATTGGAGTGGAAGTCCTACCTCAACCCCCAGGCTGACGAACAGCTCTTGGCACTGAACGTGATGGTAGCTTTTCCTACTGCTAGTTTTCACTTGGAAAACAAGGCAAACTTGGAAGAGTTGCACTGTTTTGCCACCTTTTATTTTATCGCTCCTTCATTTCCTCCGATGTCATGGTACAACACTGTACTTAATGACAGGATGCTGTGTTGTGACTTGACGTTGCCCAGCTCCTTCACTTCTCTGCCAACAACGTTGCTGTGGAGCAGATTTGGTACCCAAAGGAGCAGGGCAGCTGATGGACCTTGTACCAGAAATCTAGGGAATTATTTTTATAACAAATATGTATATATTACGGGAAGATTTTTATAGACTTCTAATCCAATCAAGTTAAAGCACTAATAATGTATTTAAACTTGTTGGCTTTTTTTTAAAGAAACATCTGGTTTTAATCAGGGTTCTTCTTGAATAAGACAGCTATCTCTTTATAATGAGAAATGGCCATAGAATAGTGTAGCAAAATAAAACGTTTCTTATATGCTTAAACTGAAGTATAACAGTTGACCAGTGGTCTAAAAAGCACTTCTTTTGAACCTGTGTAGAAGCTAGTTGACTGTATTTGTCTTTGTGCTTTGGATGTGTCTTGAGAGCTTCGGAAATATACGAATTCTGAACAAAAATATATAGACAATTATGTTTTGTTACTGGGCAAAGGAAATAAAAAATTTCAAACCATAATGGGGAGAGCATTTTCCCTTTGCTGCACCGTTGATAGCAGCTGTCTTGCTAGTTTCTACTTAGTCTTTTATTTTACTGAAGAGCCTGATTTTCTTAGAGACATTTCAGCCTGACACAATTTTTCCTTATTGTTCTGACTACGCAGATTTATTTTTTAGTATCCAGCTGGAAATCTATTTTAAAGTAATTATTTAATTGACACCCATTTATCCTAGCTGAGGCTTCAGGAGAAGCCATTTCTGCCACCAGAGCTTAAAATAGCCTTAAAGAGTTCGTGATGCTGAGCTTTGTGATGCAGTATCAATATCCACTTGCGATTTCCTAGGTGAGGTCTGTGTCTAGATGTCAGAATGGATCATGTGAAACTATGTCGGTCAATTAATCACTGCCAATGAGCCATGGCGTGCCAAAGCTCCATTTCATAACGGCCTCCTTGTTAAGTTCACAAAATCTAAATCCGCAAGCCAGACCTCCTCCTCTAAGACCTCCAATACAGGCTACAGAAATGTTTGCAGGGAAATACATTTACTGCAAGAAATGAATGTTGCAGGCTTATAGGGTGGAATTTGGGGGAAGGGGGAAATGGAGAGATGCAAAATGTGGGGTAACCCTGATAATTAGCTGAGTGGAATTGATTATGCCGGGTAGATCTAGAAAGAGGCTTCTAACATGAATATAAAATCCATACTGAGTAGTACATAAAGTGTAATTCAAAATAAATTGGAATCTGACTTTTATGTGTAATAGCAATGACTGCTCTAAGGCAGCAAGTGTCATTCATATTTAATTCTTCTCCTTCCGTATCTGTTTCTTCGGCCTGATCTTGACAGATGCGAAAACGTAGGGTAAGAGAGGTAAGGAAAATCAGAAGTGAATAGTAGCCTGACATACTACAAAAATAAATTAAATTCCCGTGACAAGTAAGTCACTGTTACGGGGGGAGGGTGTGAGGGGGGAAGGGAGACCGTCTTTTACTTCACTGGCCCATTTAGGAAGTTTGGTCACTGGTATGAAGCCATACAGCTGCACACAATATAAAGTAAGTTTAACAGCATATTTGGTGAGTTTATAACTTCCCCAGGGCATTTTAACATTAAAAATAGTGATTGTTAACCTGGTCCATCTGAACTTAAATATGAGCTTACTTTGCAAGAAATGAGGGGTAACGTCTCAAGTACTTTTCTTTGTGTTTTATTATTGCTTAAGGGCTTACATTGCTTTATAGCTGCATTTTGTCTGTTTTTGCATTTTGTACTCAACAGGGATATTCAAATCCGTGGTCTCAGTAAGGATGGCAATCCCACTGCTGGATTAGAAATACCTTCTTTTATAGTTATGCACAGATATTCAAAAGTAACCAGTCTATGATAAAATGGCAGTTGTGTATGACTTTGACGTTAGTAGTAAGTACAGTACGTGTGTGGTATCTGGTGATTTTCACAAGAGGCAAAAACTCTTTTTGAAGCACTGGTGTCTCAGATTGGCAGCCAAAATAAGACCGAAAAGTATTGAAAGGCACGCGAGAAATTGTTGTGTGCTGAAAAGAATTACCATTGCCTTATAGGCTGAAGTAGACTGCAGGATATTAAAATGAGGTCCCATGTAGAAAAGCATATTTCTGAATGCTGGGCTATCTTTCAACTTTGCAATGGGAAACACTCAAGTTTGGAAAGCCATGAGTCAGAATCAAAAAAATCATTATAATGGCTCAAAGATGATTAATAACACTTAGGGTCTTCTTCTTGCTGGTTCATAAGCCTTTAGGGTTCATAGCATCAAACATTTTTCTGCAAATAGGAAACCTCACTGATTGTTTGTTTATGAAAATGAAGAGTCTTGTGCACTGGAATTGAGCTTTGAAAAAAATAAATCAGTTATTGCTAGAAATTGGGAGCATTGTGGGTGTGCAAGATCTGGCTGGACTCCCACGTTACATTGCACTCTTCTGTGTAGTGCTGGCAGAAAGGGGGCTTCTCGCCGGCGTGGTTCCAGTCAGCCCCCAGCAAGAGGTGCTCCTGGTGCTGTTTCCAGGGTTCAGTCATTGCCTCCATTTCAGTTTCCTTGCTCTTCCATTTCACCATGTTAAGAAGCAGATTTCTAAAAGACATATTTATCTTTTTGGGCCATGAATAAATTCTCTCCTCCCGCTATATCAGTTTCCGTTGTCCCTCTTTCAGATGGAATTGAAATCATGCTGGAGTTCCTTGCATATATAATGTATGTATAAAATATATATATGTGTGTATATATATATATATATATACAGGCACATTATGTGTATTTTACATTTACAGTTCAAAGCTGGTTTGAATGGGTAGTGCGTAATTTATTGAAGTAACAATCCTTGGTTTTGTTTTTGACTGGTTGTTATCAGCTGAGGATTGGGATGTCAGTTCCTAAAGCTGTCTGCTTAAAAAGAAGAAATATAAATTCTGCTCCATGTGGATGGTAAGAAAATAAAAATATACATTTATTGTATATGCACATCAGTATCTTGACTGTGTACCATAAAACATGATTATAGTCCTAGACTTCAGGTAAAGCAGGATCAAGTTTTGGATGACACTGCATTGTTTATAGCTTCTTTTCGGGGAAAGATCTTGTAATGTTACAAGCATAACAAATAATTTGTCTGAAAAACGTTGCAGCATTGCTGGTATGCGATAAGAATTATAATCTACCTAATGACATTTGGTGCAAACAAAGAGTTTATTGAGTAACTTTTTAAAAATTGTTCTAATTATATGGAATACCCAAGCAATTTGAATTTAACTATGGAGTGTTTTTTTCTGTTTTCCTGATCACTGGTAGCTGAAATGAACACAGACAGAGCCTAGTGTTTTGCTGTATTTGGCATAAACTGCAGAAGTTTAGACAAACACTTGTCTTAACTGATGTGAGTAGTTCTCTTGAAATAATTGGAACAACCTTTTTCTTTTCTTTTTTTTTTTTTTTTATTTTCTTTTGAAATCTCAGAATGCAACAGAATCCTGTTTAGGAAACAAACAATTAAACCGGTGGATCTGAAGGAAACTTTTGGCCTGGGCAGAAAAGGAAGGGGAGAAATGATGAGCATTGAGCATTCAGATCAGCAACAGCCAGAGCCGTTTATCCTACTGCACCCTCTGGCATATATCCAGGATTTACAGTCTCAGGGTGTATCTCTGCAGACCTAATGTAATTTGTTCTCAGTGCGCAGGCAGCAGGGTGGATACAGAGGCAATGCACATGATGCTTTTCAGTGGTCAGGTGAGTTATAACAAAAATATGCACATGCACACAAGCATGAATGGCAGCGAACAGAACTGGCAATTCATCAATAATAAGTTAAGGTCCACAACTGAAGGAGGAAGCTGAAAATCTGACAAGAAAATAAATGTGAATGTCAAACCTTTACCATACCTAACTACATGGATCTATCACAGGGGTGTTTTGAAGCAAAAATGCTGTGAAGGTTGGTGTGCAAAAGTCAGGCCAGGCTACAATCCTCTCCCTGGTACTGGAGGAAGAGAAATACAGTCTTTGAGTTCCTAAGAAGCTTTCAAGCCTAAGAAATGCACACAGCGAGATGCACTGGGTTAAGTCTATGTTTTGCTGAGTCTCTGTGCTTAGTGTCTTAAAGAGATGCCCCTCTACTTTTCTCATTCAGGCAGTCATCATTTCACATCTTAAGTGAGGCAGCATCCTTTTCCCTGGGCTTGGTGAATGTGATGCACAAAATTGCTTACATTTGCTCAGAACATTTCTGGGAAGATGTTTCCCTCACTTGCTGCTTTCAACATGTCACATGTGTCTCTGTTGGCTCATTTTCCTTTATCACATCAAGCCAGCGTTACTTGTCTTCACTTCACATGCCTTTCATGTCCTGTATTCACGCTATCTGTCATCTCTCATTCACTATCAGCTGGCCAACTCCTGCCTGCAGCCAGCTTCTGACACCTGTATTCAGCACCCACTTCTTTAATTTTCAGACCAGCACCTCTCTCCTTCTCCCATGCTACTGCTCAAGCTTGGGAGGAACCTGCTGTGAATACTATCAGATTTATTTTATCACTGTCCTTTAAATCTCTGCCTAAAACCTTTGTTCTGTGAAACCAAGAGGAATCTTCTGAATGGTTACACACCTGATGTACTGCAACTGTTGCCCGTCATGACAGTCAAGCTTTTTTTATGTCCTTCTTCCAGCATTGCCGTTTGAAGGAAGCACTGTCCATATCATCTCTCCGAGACCTTTTGTTTTATGTGTGTGCTACTGCAATGTGAACTACTTTGGCAAAGGTAGTAGCCTGCCCAGGCTATGTTGTGGTATAATAATAATGCAATAAATAATTCTGGGGTTGCATTAGGGGTTCAGTCTCAATATCAAGAATGGCTACACCAATTACTCCTATCAGTCTAATTAGCCTATTGGCTAATGGGCCTGTTGCCTCATTGACTGTTGCCTGATGCCAGCCCAAAGGTTCCTCGTGAAACTGTCTGCATGTCAACGCTGCCTGCTGGACTCTCAGGGTTGAGGAGCCTCACATATTTGTCCCTAGTCAGACAGAAAAGGTAGGAGAGACACATACTCAAGCGTGGAACTGTTACCGAACTCTTACAGCACTGGCCTGTGGGACACAGAGGATAAAGACCTGCACATTATTCACAACAACCAGTCTAACTGGCAAGGCTCATCAGTTATTTCCCTATTTTCCCACCCCGCTTCATGGAAAAACAGTGACTATCAATCCACAAAGTGACTTTAAACATTGAATCAGACACCTGATCTGATTCATCCACTTGAATGTAGACGAACATTGGAGACATAAAACTGAGGTGTTTAAAGTTGGGAAGTATGAATAACCTTCCGTCCTTAGTACTGAGCGTGGTATTTCCAAGTCAGGAGTATAGGTTAATAAACAGGGACATGCCATGATGGCTCTAGCACTTGTGCACTACTTCATCCTCCACCTCGTGGCATATTAGAGAGCAGGATCAGAAAGCCTGTGGAGGAGGGTAAATAGAGAACAAGAAAGTTGTGTCCACGACCCAAAGACCGCAGTTCTGACTGGTGTGTCGGGATGGTGCATTCCCCCTCCCATCGGGTCATTCATGTTGAAAGGGACCTCAGGAGGTCTCAACCCAACCTCAAGCTCAGGGCAGGGTCAGCACTGACTTCAGTCCCAGTTGCTGAGTGCTCTGTCCAGCTGAGAGGTTTTCACTCCAAGGGCAGAGATTGCAAAACCCCCCTGGGTAACCTGTTCCACTGCTTGTCTTGCCTCATCATGAAAATTTTTGCCAGCTCCAGCTGACCATCTTGGCAGCCCTTCACTGGACTTATTCCAGTTTTTCAACATCTTTATTGTGCTGTTGGCCCCAAAACTGGACATAGCATTACAGATGCAGTATGATGAGTGCTGAGTAAAGGGGAATTGTCACTTCCTTTGATCTGTAGGACCCTACAGCCTACTGACTGGCTGTAGGACTCTTAAAATAGCCAAGGATGTTGTTAGCCTTAATGCTGCCAGGGCACATTGCTGGCTAATGTTCAGCCTACTGACTACCAGGACCCGGGGTCTGTTTCAGCAGAGCTGGCACCCATGCTTTACTTCAGCAGTTGATTAGCCTGTCCCATTAGCATCTGTCCTTGCTGATTTTCCTCCAGCCTGTCCAGATCCCTCTGATTGGCAGAACGTATAAATTATTGCCCCCAGCTTGATGTCATCTTCAAATTTGATGAGGGAGCACCCCACCTCTTCTTCCAGGTCACTGATAAAGATAGTTATCAGTGGCATGGGTGTCATGCAGTGTTGGCTCATAGCCCTGTTTGTGAATTTTTAAAAGTTCTGTAAACTATGTGTTTTAGAAAACCAGATCATGGGAAACAAAAGGCAAAGTTTTACAGTAGGAACCCTTTGATCAAGTTCACATTGCCACGAACTGTCCCAAGCCTGGACCTGACCTAACAATTTTCAAATCACACTGTGTGTCTGAATGTTATAGAGGAGACAGAATTCCACTTTAAGCTGGAACCATCCTGCACCCTTAATTACGGTCTCATTACAGCTTACCCTTAATAGATATATTGACTTACATGTGCTTTGTTAAGTTTTCCTGAAAGAATGTGTCTTAATGGCTGGAACCCTCTGTGCTGAGTTTCTAAATGGAGTGAGCTTTTCCAGCAGTTACTGACCTCTGAAACAGGGTTTCTATCATGAAAATGCTGACATAACCTTTAACTGTAGAGCCATGAACAGCTTTGTTATATTACTTGTTCCTAGCTTATGTCCTTGCTCTGGGAACAGTGGTGGCATTGTCTGCTGCTAATCGTGTTAAGGGGTCGGGGAGAATTGGCACTTGATATCAGAAGGGAAAAATAATTTAAAATTAAAAATTCACCTTACGTGAGTCATAGAAACTTGGAGGATTTTTAAATGAACAACTTTAGTTGGATCTATGTATATGATACTCTGATTTTTTGTACTCTGCAGATAAATCAGATTGATAAAGAATATTTACTACATCTAATATATTTTGAGTATTTTAAGCCCCCTTACATTTATAAATCTGACTGGTAGATCTAATCGCCTTTTTTATGTGTTGTTTTTCCTTAGTACTCCATGTAAAGAGAAACCAAAGCCTCACACAGCGTTTCCAGCTCTCCTGATTTTAGTGTGAGTCTTGTAATATCTAGTGTTTTCTTAAAGCCCCAGCTCCTGGAACTAGATGATTACCTCGAGATCTCAGCTTTTTTGCTTTGTAGCCCTTGAGATTTCCCAGAAAAGACCAAAAATCTGAACGTTAAAAGATCAAAAGTAACAGGCAAACAAAAAGAATCTAGAAACTGCAGTTTTGAATGTTTTTATGACTTTTGCAGAGAACTTGTTTTTTAAAGCCTTGTGGTGGCAATACTTTGAATGTAATCAATTTGAATAAAACTGCTTGGAATGGAAATTACCTCCAGCACTTCAGTTGTTAGTGCTGTCACCTAGAGGTGTTCAAAGCAGAGTCCTATGCCTAATTATTCCTGAGTTTTACACTCCAAGATGGATAGGAATGCTGCTTTGGGATTTATCTTCTCTAGATTGTCCCAACCTAAAAGCTTAGATCAGGACCATCTTGAAAGTTCAGACCATGACCCAAACTTTGTTTTTTGTTAATTTATTTCAAAAAGACATTTAAGGGTAATTTATAAAACCCTTATAGTAGGGGAAAATGGAGGAAAATAGCTAAAAAGGTATTTTTGGTGATGTTTATGTTGTTTTTATTTTTAGTATGATCTTTTAAGCATTATGAAGAGAACAGAAAAAAGTGGTGCCACCAGTGGTCATCTGCTACAGATAAAGTAGCACAGCAGCTGACACTGCCTTGCCATTAGCATTACAATCAGTTCTGGGAGGAGTCAGAAAGATCCATAACACTCTCCTGTAAAGGCTTCTGTTGAGCAGCCGGTCAATATTTTCTTTCCAGAGGTGCTAATTTCCAGAGATAAAGAGCTGATTGCTCCTAGTGAGAAATGCAAAGGAGCTTGCAAAAGCTATTAGGGGTAGAAAATTAACAAACATGGGAAGCAAATGGCTGATAAATAGATGAGTTTCAGCCAATTAACTTTTTACCAAACAAAACCTTCAGTAGTTCCCATCTATTCCAGCTGTTGTGTGTTTGGTATCAAGCTCAGTGTAACTTAATTTTGGCCCTGGGGAGGGCAGGAGGAACTTCGTCAGCTTTGCAGCAGTTATCTTTTTGAGGATGAATTAGCCATGCAGAAAGGGTCAGCTGTTTTATTGGGATGGGAAGACAGGTAGGTAGAAGTAGTCTTGAATGGGTGACCCTACAAGGCTTCCAAGGAGTTAAGAAGAGGGTTATGCCTTCCATGTGTTTCACAGTCCCTGCGCTTTCTGTCTTTAGCCATACAGTTCTAATATATTCTGAAGTCTTGCGTAACCTGATCTCTGGATGAGATGATATTCTTAATGACATCAATAGCCAGCTACTGAAAAGGTTTGCCATCATAAAAGTGCTCCTTTCTGATTTTGCTCAATAAATACATTAATCATAATTCAGTAGGGAGAAAAAGCCAATCAATTACAGTAAAGCCATCTGCCCTTTATTTCTTTTGTTCAAAGAAGAAGACGTAAGCTTGAAGTTCCTTTAAATTTTTCCATGATATGTGTTTCTATGCTTTCTTTTTCTAGTTTCTCTAATTTGCATGAATGAGACTTTGATTGATTGAAACCCCCTAGTAAATCTCAAAGCCCTTAACCACTTACCGCTTGCTTGATATAGCATTTGCTGTTGTTTATAGTCTGCTATCCATGGGATTGGTTTTCGGTGTAATAAAGTACTAAAAATCTCATAGAGTTGGATCAACTTGGGTGTTCTGCGGTTAGCATGGTGGTTGTTATGCCTAATTCCCACAGCAGAGCGGGGGAATTAGGGGGAGCATCATAAAGAACAAAAGTTAGTGGATTGCCAGCTGAGTAAAGCCCTCACTGTGAACAGGTTTGGGTAATAGCAATATTTCTAAAGGGGAGGGTAATGACACTTAAGTGAGGTTGGTCTTAGTAAGCAGTTGCAGGTCTGGATCCAATAATGTATCATTTACTGCGTCTGGAATAGATCGCTTGAATAAATTAAGTGAACTCTTACCCTGCTGTGAGCTTTCTTGCTGTGTGCTCTGTGCTTATTAGCCTCCTAGCCCCTAGTTTGACCCTGTTCCTTTCTTAAATTAATGCATCTCCAATTCCCTAATCTAGACTTCTCTTTCTTTTTTTTTTTCTTAATCTCATGTTTCTTTGTTTCCACCCAACCTGAGGAAATAGCTGAGGAGTTTTCAACTGTTTACCCAGAGGCAAAATTAACAGGTGCATTCGGGGTTATTGTAAGGCTCATCAGATGCACTGGGGGCTTGGCTCAGCTCCAGCTCTGATAAACAAAACAGTATTGTAAATTAATTGAAAACTGACCAAGATGAAAGTATCACTTGACACATAGGCATAGTACTGACATTTTATTTTATTTTTTGATTTTTATAATAACAGAGGGACGATAAAAAGGGGGCATTTCATCATGTCAGGGTCTAACTCTCAATGGTGAAGACAGAAAACGAGTGACTTTCCATCCAGATTTGATGGAGGGGTGCTACTAAAAAAAAATAAATACCACAAACAGCATAACTTTTTTGTGAGTCAGAGCATTTTGAGCCATTATCAGTGTAGCTGACGATATAACACTCAGGGAAGACATTTCAGCTTTAGAGTGGTTCCTCCCTTATTTAAAATGGAGAACACTCTTAACACAGGAATATCCTTACCACTGTATATACTGATTTTTTACAGACGTTCTTCATTTATGATGCAGTTGAAAGGGCATAAAAGTGCATTTGCTGCCACTTGCCTGATTTGGAAGAATTCAGCAATACTCCAATGCACAGAGAGGATGGAAGGGTTAAGAAGAAATGCATTATAATATGCGTTATGGCTTCATCCAGAGATCGCTTACAGGAGATTCTAGCCAGCTCCACTTTATATTCAGAGGCTTTGCAGTAGGGACAAAAGCTCTTTAAGATTCAGCTTCCTCATTGTGAAAACTAAACCTCCTATTTTTTTGGAGAATGCTGTCTCCCTCCAAGCACTTCTAGTACTAAAGACAAAAGGCTTTGAAAAGTTCTTTGTTGAAAGGAGTTTTGCAATCATGTATGTGTCACAATATGTGAAGGCAGCCTAGTTTGTAAAATACCAGGAAGTTCACGATGAGCTGTTTAGTGACCTTGTAATAATCTGTCATTTCAGTTAGATTCTGTGGCATCGGATCATTTTAGTAGTCATTTAGAAAAATGAAATCAGTAAGATCAGAACATAATTCCTGGTCTGTTTGGCAGATAGGATATGTTGGAAGATGCAAGAATTTTGGGGGTATTTCCTTATGATGTCTTGGAGACAACAAATTTTGCAAAGAATTATAAAATGCTCAGCGTGTAACAGCAGCACCAATTCCAAAAACTGTTTTTCTTTGCTAGTGTTCGTTGACTGGGTTTTTGTTTTGCAGGGGGGAATGGGTAGGATTGCCCTCTGGTATCTAAAACTCTGGAGTCATTTGCAGTGTGGATGACTGGAACACTCAGATGATGGTGATGCCTCTATGGTGAAGTGCTGAGCGGTGCAATATGCTGTATTTAGCACGCAGCCTTGATCCCCACACCTGCACTCTGCCTGATGATCTCTTCCTCAAGGCAGTTAGTTGTTCCAGGTGTCAGAGTGGGTTTCTAAAACTAATCATTAGAAGAAGTGGTTGTGGACATTGTCCCCTGACCTTTTCGACCTTTAATACATCGGGTGAATTCAGAGCCTACATGGGGAGAACCCACATTTCACAAGACAAACAGCACACCAGAGCAGCTGAGGACACCCTCTCCTCTTCCCCATTCCTCTATCTGGGCTAATCCTTGCAGGTCTGAGCTGATTTTGAGACCCATGTTTCCCTGCAGGATCCTGTGGCAACACAGGTTGCGCTGAAACTTGCGGGAGAACAAGCTGTTTTAGGTTGGCTGAAGATGAACGGGACATGTCCTCACTCATGATTTCTCCACTCCTTATACCCCCATTGACAGGTTTCTCACATAACGTTGTCTTTTATGTGGCCTCATTTCCTCTAAGTTTTGCACCTTTAATAAAACTTCCATTGGTTTAACTCCTGTTTAGACTGTTCAGAGATAATGTGAGGGGCCCACAACATTCCTACTAAAAGAAGAGGAAAAGAAAAAAACTACACAAAGAAGGGCTTCCTCTGTTCAAATTTTGTAGCTTAGGTGGTGGGCATGATCAGAGAAGACCAGACGCTTGCTCAGACTTGATTAACTCATTAAGATAGGTGAGCAATGACAGAGAGGTCCAGGTGTATTTATGAAGGCTGGAACAATATTTTTCCTTACAGATCAGCTCAGACTGGAGGGAAGGATGTGGTATTCTTCCAATGGCACAAATTTTCAGAGTGCTGGCATAAGAGACTGTTTCTCTCTTCAAGTTACTAGTTCTGCAGTTTTTACAACACAGCTGCACGTTTCCAAGGTTTGCAGACCTTGGTTTGTCGTTAATACTCTTGTTCTTAATGAAGTTTGAGTAGATCAGTGTGTTTCTCTTGGCATCCTTATGTCATTCAAGATGCTGTATAGGACTGTGATTGCTTCAGAGTTGGCTTCATCTTTGAGATAAGCATTAAGAGGTAAGAGCCTCTCAATTGCCAGTCTCCTAAATGCTAGAATGAAATCCTATTCAAAGAGTATCTCTGTTGGAGACCCCATGACTTTGTTCATGCTTTTGATCACCATGAAGTAATTCATTTAGATGTCAGAAAGGTTAATTAATATATCACTGAAATTAACATGGACACTTTTCAGTTGCAGAGCTATTGCTCTGTGTACTATCCAGACTCAGGCCTTGCTATAATGTTTACTTTTGCTCTCAGTCAAGAATTTCTTCCATCTGTAAAGAACAAAACATGGTATGGTTTACATTTTTATAATTGAAGTTTGAATGCACAGCTATAGCTATGGGGATTTAGGAACATTATTTACAAGAATTTATGGACAAACTGATATGTATTTGAGAGATTTTTTAATTTTTTTTAACTCATCAAGATATTTCTCTCATACCCTGGAGATTTACTTAGGTTATACCTATTTATAAACTATCTTACTGTAGAAATGCAAAACACTTTGCAGAACTGGTGAATTTTACCTGTGTTAGAAGCAAGGGTAAGGTGAAACAAGGTAAATCAAAGCTGATGGCAGTTTCTGTTCCCTTAGATAGGGGGTCTGATACACTGCATGCTTTCAGTAGTGGCTCATTGCTTAAGTATTGCAATGGCTTAGGCCATGTGAGCGTTCTCCTCTAGGTAATAACTCATGCTGAGTAAAATTGAGGGTAATGATAATTTTTTTTTCAGGCTCAGATCCTCTGCATGTCATTAGGTTTTGTTCCTCAAACTGCTGCATAATTCTCTTGCAGAACAATACTGGGATGGAGGCTGTTCACCGAACAGCTAAGCTATCTCTAAAACATCTGTGGTTTAGCACGTTGAGAGCCACTATAATCTTGGCAAACGAAAGTCATGTACTCTGGGAGCTATCCTTCTGCAAGAAGGTTGCCAATAATTCATTCTCCTACAGTCATTAATAAGACTACGCCCACATTGGGGAAGGAAAAGAAACATTGTTTTTGAATATGAACAGTTCAATAAATAGATTTATATAGAGAAATCAGAAACTGCAGGACAAACAGAGTATACTTCATCAGAATCTGTATTCCTGCATCTGAAGCATCTCTTAGACTTCCAGAAAAACATCATCACATTGTAAATTATTCTGAGAGGTGTAAAATACACTTCAGAAAATTCATGTAGCTCAGATAGTTTCGAGAGAACCAACAGGAACAAGCAGCAAGGAGGATATAAGAAAGAATGTTTGAATAGCGAGTATGACTAGATCCATGTGGACTTGATGAGTTTTGGAGGTCAATGACTGCCTCGATTATTCTATAATTCCCTGATCATTATATGAGCTGGATGTTACTTTTTCGTGAAAAGAGATGAATGCCATGTATTAGATATTTTAATTTTCAGCTTCTTATAGGGCTGTATCTCTAAAAAAGGAAGTTCTATACCAGCACGGAAAAGATTTTAGCTAGTTTTCTCGATGGTTTTTAGTTTGCTCAATATTTGAGTATAGAAGTGTGTTATATATTCACTTTAGGTGTACACCTTTTCTACCCTCCCACACAGATAGTAATCTCATATGTATTGGTGCCCACTATTCATTTTAGAAACTGGGGATAAAGGATTAAACTCCTTCCTCTTTCCTTCCCTTTGTAACTCACACTTATAAACATGCATTGGATTGAAAAACACAATATGAATTAGGGTGGTTTGGGTCGTTTTTTTTTTGTTTGTTTGTTGATATCTGAAGAGAGAAGGATGTATTTTCAGTTAAAACCAGAGAAGTCTAAAAGAAGTAAGTTCATTAGTTTGACTTTAGTTTTTTCCATAGATACAAGGAGTGTCATTCACATAGTGAATTCTTGCACAGTGAAAAGAAAATGAAGTGTAACAAAAGCTTTTTGTTGTTTTTATGGGGGGGAAGTTGTGAAGTACACCATGCAACTGTAATTAGAATGAACCTTGTCTTAATAGCGAAGTTACTCTGTAACAGCAAAAAGAGAGGACAGATTGACTTAAGCCATGCTACGCTACCCTAGTGGCATGCCAAATTTGCTATTTTTTCCTTCTGTTGGTCTCGTTAGCCCACCTACCATTGAGGTGGAATAAAGTAATTGCTTGAGGACTTCCCTGAGTATTTTTCTCTAGTATTTTCATGGTTTTGTCTGGGGCTCCCTCCTATGACTTCTTGCTCCGAGTGAGGCGTATGTTAGCATTTGCAGTAAGTCCAGTTCACAGTGAAGAATTTGATCCTATAAATACTTGTAATTTCTTAATTATGTACATGAAACCTGCATGTCCTTTTCTACTTCACAAACTACAGAATGCAGGATCAAATCCCAGAACAATACCTTAAAATACCTCTAAAAAGATATACAGTGTACATTTTGTCAGTTGAGAGTCCTAATACTTCCTTGTGCATGGTAAAAACATGATATCAAATAAATTAGACTTACTTTGAAGCCAAAGGAAGAAAGAAAAATAATACTAAATTGGTAGAGTAGGAGTCATTTTGTTCTACAGTTTTTTAGTTTTTACTCTGGATTTCAGAAATAGCTTGAGGGAGGAATGAATAATCGCTCTCAACAGAGAATCTCTGAGTTTGAATTCTGTGGTACATTCCAGTGATGTTGAATAATCATTTTTGTTTTCCTTTTGTGCGTGTGTGTGCGCATGTATGTGTGTGTTTGAAGGCCACAAGGCATTTCATTTACCTATTAGCAGTGAGCATTGTGTGTTTATTTATGACAAGTGAAAAATTAGATTAAAATGTTTTTGATTTAGGAGATGCTCTCTTTAGAAGTGCATATTACTTGTATGCAATACCTAGACTAGCACGCTTTTTTAAATACGTTGTACAGAGTGCAAATTACTTTACAACATTCTTTTTAAATTAAACCCTTTTGGAAGTAAGATAGCTACACTGAAATAATTATTTAACTTGGAAACTTCTGAATATGTGTTTTGTGGAGTGGTTTCTTTTTTGTGGGAAAAGCGACAGGATTTGATTGTACCCTCTTTTGAGCCAAGCTGCTGATCAGCTATGGTAAAGGAATATTGTGAAGCTCATCCATCTGCTGAATGCTACTTGTAAATCATCTTGCGTGTCAGTGGTTCTGCTCCTACCAAGACTTGTATATATGCTTAATGCTGCGCTATGTGAGCCTTTCCCTCGAGGTAATAACTCACACTGAGTAAAATGAAGGGTAATGGTAAATCTTTTCAGGCTCAGATCCTGTTTGTGAAGCTATGTATGTGCACGTACATACCTGAACACTGCAAAATGCCATGTGTTACACTTTAAAAATGCCTGTTTACTCCTCAGCAGTATTTCCCTCTGCTGTTGGCCAGGTTCTTTAAATTTAGATTGGGCTATAGCAGCACTGGTAGTAGAGGAGCAAGTCTGTGTGTCTTAAACTAGGTTGCCTGCCTCTAAGAAGGAAGATTTTAGATTACCTAGGAACCAACTGTCCATCTTGGCTAAAGCAAAGGTCATGTTGTGCTCCCAAAAACCTTTTGGGCGAAGCACAGCACACCAGGCCATTGTGTAGGATTTTACTGTACCAAATTTTCTCTCTCCAGCCCTGCACAGAACTTGGAGTTTTCAGGGGCCACAGAAAGGCCCTAGGTGTGTGCTTGAAATGCTGCTCCCAAACCTGGAGTCCTTGCAGGCAGACTTTGACTCTAGGAGGATGCATGTTACTCCTTCTGCCTGCATGGGAAGCTTTTTGAGGGCCATCAGCTGCCTCTTCCCCATAGGCTACAGAGAGGCATCTGGAGGAGTTATTGCAACTTAGAGAAGCATTGACTCTGTGAAGTTATTTGTGTTGTTTGAAGTATGGCTACTCCCTGGTACTGTCATCTTCTCACCCATGGGAACTTGACCTCACGGAAGAGCTTGTGTGGGCTCGGCGTCATCACTTAAGCATGTCAGAGATTGTTGTTCTTCACCCTGCACTCTACTCTTGTTACCGGAGAAGAACGCTGAGCCCATAATCGGTAACAGAAATCTTGTTTGATGCTCCTGTTAATAAATGTTGCACACAACTGAGTTTATTGTCCCTCTGATATAAGTTGTCCTCTAATGCAGTAAAAGTGCAGTTAGCAGATGCTGACCATATCTCACAATTCAGTTCAACAGTATATTTTTTTTTTATTTTTAGAGTGGAAATTAAATATTCCCTTTTCATTGGGAAGGAGAAGATGTATCTGATTTAGAATGACTGGAGTAGTAAGTCATGGGCAGGATGATGGATCTGAGATATACTTGAAGGGATAATTGTACACAACCAGTAAAGCTGGTAAATATTTAAGGGTCATGGGTTAAATGTCAGAGCCACAGTACTTGAGCTCAACTCCATAAAGTATCAAGAATGACTGGTAATTAAATCCAGGGTATATTTCACCAAAGGGAAATAAATTTGACAGCTAACAACCAATACTGGATTACCACCTCTCAGAGGTTAGGGATCATGCTAGTAATTGTAGGTGGTTTACAGTTGTTAACATAATAGTAATAGGTAGAATGATTGCTTACTCATAGACATCACAATACCAACCAAAGCTAAATCTTCTGTGTATTAAAGAGAAAAAGAGCCCACTAATCATTAGAGTGACTTCATTTTATTTCACTCAGCATTTTACTGTTTAAAATAAACATCCTTAGGCTGTTACTGCTTGAACCTCAAAAGCGAATGTAATCATGATACACTGTCCTCACCTCTTTCTTGCCGCTGAATGTCACGTAAAAGTGGCTTTGTAATATCTTTTTCTATGTTGTATTATATCTAGAAAGCAACAGAACATAGATGTGTCTACATCTAATGATTGTGACAAATCCCTTTCTTTCCCTGTCCCTGTTCCCAAGCAGATTTTTATAACTGAATAATCTTTTCTTAATAAGCGCTGCTTGTTAATCTGCTAATAACTTACTGAACATGTTTTAGCCAAAATTTTCCATATACATTTAAAACCATGATTAATAATTAGAATAATTTTCACATACTGGTAACTGATGCATTTCACTCTTGTCAGTGAAGTGAAATATATCTATTTTAGGGTTTATTAATTAGAAAGATTCCTGTTTTGCATTTTAGGTGTTGAATTTGGACACCATTTTTTTCCAATATTAAATAAAGATTTGAAATGTTTAATTGAGTGGTATGGTAGCCCCCAAAGCTGTTTCACATCCTGTCAGCAAGTGATTTCTGTAGCTAAGACACCATTATTTTGAGAAGTTTTAAAGAGTAACTTCTCTGCTCCTGCCTGCTGTCCCATTCATTTCAGAAAATCTGGTGTTTTAAGTCACCAAAGGTTTCTTGTAATCACGTTCAACTTGCATAGGATGATCTGGCTGGAAAGGTGAATGCCTTTTCACGTGTACGACAAAGGTAATATTTTTAATGAGCACCAACCAGGATTTATTAACTTGGGATTTGAAAGGAAGAACATAAACTATGCTGAATTTGTGTGATCGTGAGAAATTGTCACGAATAAAAATGTAACCGCAGGTACCTATGCCTAGTGTTTTGCAAAAAGGCATAGGCTGTTCTTCATGTGCCAGCTGACCAGTGACGGCCGGGATAGGGGGGTGACCCAAAAGCACCCCAGCTTACAAGACAGCAGAGTGCAGTTGGTCTTTCTGCTGATCCTGCTCCTTCTGGCAGCTTGCACTGCGTGCAGGTGGACAGCTCTGGCTTGGGCTGGGCTAATTTAACTGGCGTGGTAGTGCTGTATGCGAACAGTAACGTAAGCGGCAGCGAAGACAAAGCAACTTACTGTCAGCATGAATAAATTTAACTAAATCCCAGCGTGCTTGCAGGTCTCTCCACAGTTTTTGGCAGAATCCTCCCACTTAGTGTAATAAAGAGGACACAGTTCGTATTTTCAGGCTATCGCTTGCCTCGGAGTCCCAGAGGTAAAACTCTGAGGAAAAACAACCTTGACTCAAGTGTGTACAATGAGGTGATTCGTAACAAACTTGAGAAATGTTGTTTATTTGCTTAGGGGCTTTTTGTTAGTTTTGAGGGTTCTTGGGTTTTTTAATCCTTTCCTGTATCGGCAAGCTTCCTGCTGGGACGGGACGTTCCCTCAGGTTCCTCAGGGGAAGAGCGGGGTTGCATGAGCGGCCTCCAAGTGGCAGCTACCTGTGGTTGACATCAGCGCTGCTCTTGCTCCCTTCTTCTCTTCCTCGGTGTTTCTCTCACTCCCCCTGCCCCCCTTTTTCCCCTGTGAGGCCGTGGGCAGTCATAATGCATGGCACGGCCCATGGTTTGTCTTTCAGGTCCTCCTGTTTCCTCCTCGTGAGGCCCGGAGTTTCCAGCATCTGCGGCGGTTTCAGGTCTTCCTTTCAGAAAGGCAAAAGCCGCTGTGGAGATCCTGTCCAGACCTGTGGGAAAGTGTAGCAAAGCAATAGCTATTAATACTGTTCCTTTCCCACTCCTTCTGAGAGGAACTCCCAACAGGAAGGTTTCGGCGGTCTGCACAACTTAGCGGCTTCGCTTTAACTCTTTGGCTCCTACATCATTAGGCTGCCTCAACAAAGCCGCCTCATTTTTTTGCCAAACGTTCATTGTCTCTCAAAATAATTGCTAGCAGAGGTTTGCCATTAAGAGTCTTTACAAGAACGTTTTCCCACTTCTCCCCAGGGAGATGTTAGTAGTGCCTGATTCAGAGATTATTGATGTCGACTTCAGTATTTGGAAATACATCTGACTGTCATCAAGGTTAATAAAACTGCTTTTAAAGGGTAGCATCAGCAGGTTAGTTTGGCTTACCAGTAAATGGTCTCAATGTGTGAAGGAGTTTGCAGGCTAACCTTTTTGGACTGTGGTTTACTCTGTTCCTTGGGGGTCTGCTCTCCCTCAGCCTTCATGTTGAACTCGAGTGAGATACTGCAAGAGCAGAACAGGGCTTCTTGTGGCTCCGCAGTGATAGCTAGCAGCCCATCCGGGTTTTTTGACCCATAAGATAGATATCTGCCTCTTCTGGCCTGTCTTATAGGAGCTATAAATTAAAAGATGTGGAGGAGGAGATGTATATATTTATCTCTGCAACACAGGTTAAACCATTAAAAAAAGGTGGTTTATTTTAAACACATTTCAAAGTCCTGTCTATTCATGACACAGTTGCTGAAACAGTAACACTGCAAGTTTTTTCTAGGGCTATCTTCTACAGTTTTTGCTGTGTGTTTTTGCTGGTTTTCCCCTCTTGGAAATAAAAGTAGTGTAGTCAGTTTCGCTTTTGTTTCCAGTCCGATTCTAATCAAGGTCATCCTCGTTTTTGTGGCAGGGTACCATATTACCACATTTTCACCTTAACATGAAAAGAAAATACTTCAGTTGTGAAACTGCAACCCTCAGCCAGGTTTTTGTTTCTTATCTCCTTATCACATTTATGCTTCTTTTTCAGACGTTTTTAAAACTTCTCTCTAGTGTTGTGGAAAAATCAGTTTTGGAACATAATTGTCAATGAAGTTCTTGGTAAAATGTCTTTCAGTGGCACAGTCCCAGTGATCGTTGCATAAACAGTGAGAAGTAATAAGCGTAATGATAGCACTTTATTTGCACATTCCTGGCATTTTTAATTTAGAGTGAATTGACCCTTTTAAAAACTGTAATGAAAGCTATACACTTGTAGCAGTGTCACAGACAGTGTTATGATTAGAGCATCCCAAAAACACAGCTGCAAATTGTACTGTGCTTTTTATAATTCTGACGATGTTTTTAAGTTACTTCATTCTTCCACAATCCCTTCCTTTAAATCTCCCAACAAAAATAAAAGAGCTGCCTAAAAACATGTACCTAAAATGCACAACTTAAAATGCTGCTTCTCTTCTTATTAAAAAAGAACAAAAGGCACACATACACATTCTTTTTGGAAAACTACATTATGTAAGAAAATAAATGCTACTTAAGAGGAAATGTAACAGATGAAGTATAAAGAGTTTTACTTCCTGTATTTTGATTTTTAACCTTTCCCAAACTTTCTCTATTGTAAAGTTAAAACAAAGTCTTATCAGCAAGTGCCATATAGCAGCAGCTGGATAGCATTAGAGCCCTCTGCACAAGCTATTCTTCTTCATTACCTTTCTCATGACAGCTTTTACTTCACACAGAAAATGTTGCTTTGTATTGGAGATTTATGTAATTCAGGTGTCTTCCATTCTGAATTGAAGCATGGCTGCAGTGGAAATGAGTGGTTTACAAGTAGAGTCAATAGAAATTTATGGGAGAAAAAGATAAAATTTACAAAGTTCAGTGGAAAAACATGAGCTTATATAAGGATGTTAATGACTACCCTTTCTCTTCCCCCACCTCAAGTCATCCTGCCTCCCATGTGGGGGCATTTCACATCAGTGAAAGCAGAACATTATTTTGGTTGGTTTGGCGAGGGTGTTCAATGGCAAATCTGCTTCTGGTTTCTATGTGCGTTTAAGCTAAATAATCTGATTGGTGCATTCCTGATAGAGCAAAAATGGCACACACTCTTGTTAATTACCTGATAAAGTAATGTGGTCAATCTCTAACTCCTAATGTTTATTTTTAAAATCTCTAATTTATTTTAACAGCAATTTAAATTTGGAGCCAGCAGAGTGGTCCGCTACTAGTACAGCACTCAGCCCTGGGGGAGTCAAATTGCATTTTGGACTTGTTCCTCTAAGACTGCCCTAAAGATCATGAGAGTGCTGGAAAAGTGTTACCTCTTATCCCCTAGAGCAAAAAGGCTCTAGGTTTTTGTTATGGTTTCCAGTGACTAGATTGGCTTAGGATCTCTCTGATTAAATATTTTATCACAGAGGGAAAAAAAAAAAAAAAAAAAAAAAAAAAGAACTTTTGTTGAAATAAAATATTTGCAGAAGCATACCAATTTCAGTAAAATTACTGAGAAATGTATGTTCAGCTCTAGGACAGAGAAGATAGACCTGTCTCACAATAACTACAAGGCCAGAAGCTTCTCACCTTGGAGGTCAAAAACACAGGTTCAAGCCATCATTGCCTCTATCACCACTGCCCATTTTAGACTAATGACCTTCAAGTTCAATCCCACATTACAGCAGTACATTTTACCATATCACTGGGTATTCTAAAATGGATATTTACAGGTCTCTTTGGGGGAATTTTTTTTGCAAGCAGTGATTTGACCCTGGTCTCCCACATGCCACCTAAAACTTTTGGTGTCTGCTCTGTAGAGCCATATGCTCGTTGGTCCAGAAATAGGAAAATATTTATACAAAGGTATCACAGCTCCAACAAAAAAGATGCATGGGGACCACCTGAAAATAGCCACTCTGATGTTTAAAGTATGCATCTGAAGTGCTAAATTTCAAGCCCCTATTGTGTTTCCATTGGACTAGGGATTTGAGGCAGGGGCAAGCGCTCTCTACACGTTGAGCCACAAGTGGTTATGGGATAGGTCTCTCCTGGAACAGCTGTTTTGTTTTGTCTTCCCTCGTTTAATTTCAAAAGGCTTGGGTTCATACCGGTGTAAAGTGGGAAAGTTGCAAACCTTGTGAAATGGTTATGAGGAGCAAGATAGTGATTTCCCACCCAGATCTGCCCGTAACCTTCCGGCTGTTTTGAAAGGGCATTCCCTTACTGTAGCTATGCTCTCAGTAAGACCTTTTTGCAGAACACAGAGGTACTGATGTTAGTCAAAGAGGCTCAGAACAGTAGTGATGTTTTAAGGGGAAAACCTTCCCTGGCAGTGAACTTCTTTATACTCCCCTGTTTCCACGCAAGTATTAAGTTAGCTGATTAAGGGAACAGAGCAGAGGAAGCCTACGGTTGGTGTTTCTCATTTGAATGTGTGTTTAGGCCAGTTTCCTAAGGAAACAAAGCTTAGGCAATCACACTTCTTCTGTGCCTTCCTCTTCCCTGGGGGTTTTTGAACCTGCTAGACAATCTCAGATAGGAGTCTCACAGGTAATTAATTTTCTGTAAGTCTGAAAATCAGTGGCTTGGGAAGGGAGAGGGACTGAAATGAATGTGCCTCTGAGGGAATGGCGAGTACAAATTTGCTGTTGTCCATTCTGTTTAACCGGAATTGCCTGGTTGGATGGCATACACGGATGCACTTGCCTGTCTCTTGCATAGCCTCTGTCTTACCTGGGGAGGTGATATAGGGAATATAAGAACAGCAGGAGCAGGTGAGATGGGGAAGGACATAAAAACTAGAAATCTGTGAGAAGGTAGGCATCATTAATTCAAATTGTTGTGAGAGAGGACTTTACAGGGAGAATTGCTAGTCATGCTCCAGGGAGTTCTCTTATCAGCCGTGGGACAATCACACCTTTCTAGGCTGGGACAGCACAGCCCATGTGTTCTGCTTACCTAGTAATTTCTGACAGCATAACCTGACAGCTTCTGTAGGAGCCCAAACAATACCAGACAGAGCAGTTGGTAAAAAAAAAAAAAAAAGACCTTTTTGAAGACACATCCACCAACTAAAGCTCTTTTGTGTCTCTTCTCATATCTACACCTGTGCTTTTCATTTCTGGTTGTTGCATCTGGGGTAATGCTCTAACTTAGGCAGGATGATTGACAGCTGTCTGTATGTGCCAGTGCTGTCACTTTGTAATCCATAGAGCCTACCCTTCCAGCCCTGTGCGCCTGCAAACAATAAACTGTCACCATCATAGCGTAATTACTTTTATTTTTTAACATGCTTTAAAATATGTAATAGCATTTGTATAGCTCATAAACTTAAAATACATAATACTGTCATCATGTAGGGGCCAGATGATCAGTACTGCATTAACTTTGCTTTTTTTTCCGCACTACCATTTTTACAT
This sequence comes from Anser cygnoides, assembly GCF_040182565.1. Taxonomy (NCBI): domain Eukaryota; kingdom Metazoa; phylum Chordata; class Aves; order Anseriformes; family Anatidae; genus Anser; species Anser cygnoides. The sequence goes on from NC_089874.1 coordinate 83,656,555, forward strand.
TTGAAAACTTTCCTCAACAGATGTAGCATATGTTATGGTCTGATGGCTGCCAAACTCCAGCTGCAGATTTCTTGAGGCCAAGACCCTCTTCTGAAACTCTTTGTCATTTCAACCTCAGACACATATTCGAGGACAGTTCTCCAATCCTTAAAGGTCTTCAGGGACAAAACACGGAAAGTTAGGAAAGAGCAATCAGACCCAAAAAGAGAATCTGAAGTCTGAAAATGTTTCAGTGCATGTCCGTCTTGTTCTTATTTTTAAAATAATTATGTAATTTTAGAATTGCTTGTTTCCTTCTGTCAGGATGTCAATCCTGCAATCCATAACACTTCAATCTCTCTATTTGAATTGTCTGTATTTTGTTAAGATTCCTATTTATCACAGACCTTCCTTGCATACCACTCCTCTTTGTTGTTTCAGGGTGCTTAATTCCTCTGCAGAGGTGGAATGGAGAGCCTGTCAGCTGAGTTTGGGTCCTTACCATTGCTGGGAACAGGTTTGGGACTTTGAGACAGCAGATGCCCTAAACTGCCCGTAGCAGCACTGTGTTTCCAGAGGAGTTCAGCTAGGACTCTGAATCTATACTCATCAGCCAGATTTCTGTGCTCTGCCCTGCTATCTCTTCCTGGTCCTGGCACCACAACAGCTGGGAAGGTTGGAAAGTTCTTACTAAAGACATGAAGTTGAAATAGGAAGGAAATGCAAAGAGTCAGAGACAGTTTGTTTTAAACTGAGAGGTAGGAGCAAGATTCAGCGCACAGAAAGACATTTAGCTTCCGAAGCATTCTTCTGGAAACCTGCATCAGCCCTGTGCTTGAAGGAAGACCAGCAGAGTGACCGACGTGAAGTGCCAATGCTTTCCTAGCCAGAGGGGAAATAGAGAGAGGTGAACCAAAACAGTCAGCAAAAGTTTTCTGTGCAAGTCAGTTTATATATACATTAAAGAAACATCAGACCAGGGATATATCAGGTTAAAATTCCAGCTGGTCTACAGATGGAGCAAGGAGGATTAGAGAAATGTGCCATCACAGAGGATTACAAGGAAATACTGAGAGTAATTAGTATGAAAATACTGAACTTTCAACAGTGTATTAACTATTCATAGGCACTGCCATGCTGGCTCAAACCACAACTTCATCTTGCTAAACACCCTGTCACTGTGATTGGCCAATAATAAAAGCTTGGGAAAAGCATATAGAAACAAGGGGGGATTACAAGCAATCCTTCCCAGCTTCCACAATGAGTAAGGTGTTCAACACCTGTGAATTTTTCAGGGCCTGATTTTGTTTCAGCACTTACGTATGGAATTATATTTCTAAATCTCTGTGAGATTACTTGAAAACATTGACATAATTGTTTGTAGGCAAGATCTTGGAAGATTATCTGACTGGGTCAGATAAGATATTCTATTTCTCGGAGTGATATGGCAGTAGAGCTGAAAGTAGATGTAGTACACAACTTGGAGAACATGGCACACACGCAACAATTGCTGAATATGAGCTATTCTTTTTTTGAACAGTCATGACCACCATAGAGCACCCTAAGCTCTTCTGCAGTTCAGTGAACCACAGAATGGTATGATTCAATCTTAACTCTCCCCAGTCCTACATTGCCTCAAAAGCAGTATTTTCTTGTCAATAAAACATTCCTGCCTCTACTAGTGTGTTTAAAGTAGAATCTCAGCATGCTTTATTATTCGGGTTTTTTAAGTGGGTGGGAGTTAGATCTGGCTTCACATTAAATTTCCGTTAGATTTGGGCAAGACAGGCTTGTTTGAAATTTGGAATTGCTTGGACAGCAGAAGTAAGAATTAATCCTGAATTTGTAGCTGGAGAAGTGAGCATGTTGAGGGCACAGGAAAAGCTTTTTTCCATTTGTGGTTCCCTATTTTTCTGTGAAAATTTAGTGCTTTAAATGTGTAATTTGGCATTTTGTGATGACGACTTCTGATTTTCAGATGTCATTAAATGACTTAATTCCTGAATGAATCGAATGTGTATGTGAAATATTAATGTGTTGCTATTGGCTCGTCAGGTCTTGTCAGGCAGATATATTTCTGCTTTGACCCATTAAATTTTGAGTAGTACCATTGGAGGTCTTACCTTTATTAGTACATTCCAAAAATTAATCAGACAAGTAATGCTAATTAACAGATATTTGTAGATAGTTAATGTATCTGCACAGTTATACTTCCATATTTATAAAACCAAAATAGTTTCTTTTTTCTCAGAAGTGTGTAAATTTACACAGGGTTTGGTGGTTTGCCTTTTTCCCCCAAGGAGACATGCAGCAGATGCTACCACGTTTGTTTCATTCCATCTTTATTGTTATATTCCTTTAATAATTAAAAGGTCATTCGTGGGTAGCAGTTTGCAGCATACTTTTCCGCTTTCAGTCTTTTGGATTCCTTCTTAAGAGTACAGGTCAACAAAAATACATGTGAGTGCATGGGTAACTTTCATAAAGCAGGTGTGTCAGGAACATAATCATTTGTGCTTTCGTTTCAAGAAATTTACAGTTTAATTACAACACTCTCAGCTCTCTTGGGGAAAAAAAAAAAAAAACTTGAGAAAAGACAAAAAAGGCTTTGTAATCCTGTGCTGTGTTCAGGGTTTAGATCTCACCTTGTAAAAGTTTTTATTGCAGTCTCCTCCTCCACTTGTGCCATGAAACAGTGAATCACTCCTCCTAGTCTCTAAGTACAACTGCAGCTCTCATGTTTTATCCTGACACCTCCTAGATGAGCTTTCCATACCAGGGAAAGGGAGGACATTTGATGCTTCTAATATTATTCTGACGCCTCCCCTTCTCTGAGGAGTCAACCTTGCTGGCTGCGTTGGCTGTGAATCCCAGCATGAGACCCCATTCAGGGTGATTAATGTACGCAGGGGCTCAAACCACCCCTCGGCTCCTTCCAGTGCATTCATTCTCGTGGCATAACGTTTCGTGTGTTCAGCTGTAGGATGACCTGGGCAGAGGCCCAGTGGCGCCGATAATTTTCCGTCCTTTGTATGAGTATCCAGAGAAACCAGTCCAAAGCGACTGCTGGTGGCCTCCCTCATTGCTGCTAATGATCTTCAGTAGCTGAAGACTTCCTTCCTTGTGTGGCCATAACACCTTGCTGTGTGAGTGTGCAGTCCTGACCATGGCTCTGAAGGCCAAAAATGCTAGCTCTTCTTCCTTAGAAAATAACTCCTCTCGTCTTTTGGTTTTACTTGGTTTGGTTTTTTTTACCCACATATAATGTTTTTCCAGATTATTTTTTTCTCAGGAGCTCATCAAACGGTTCTATTACAGAAGCTATTCAGCAGGTTTTACATTAGCTTTCCCTTCGGTGCTCTACTGTGTTTGACTTTGGCTAAATACAAAAATCTAATTTAGCAAAGTCCTTTTTTTCCCCCTCCTTCCTTTTAGTACTTATATGAGAGCCAATACTACAGTTAAAACATTGCCTTTTAATAACCTGCTTGTTTTAAGAAAATATACTGACTTTCACTTGAACAAGAACATTTCTGTAATAACATAATAGTCAGCTCAAATAATGTGGACACAATTGTGCCCATAGGATGGGATACATTACTGAGAGAGATTTCCCCTGTTACTTTGCACGTGGCTGTTTCAAATTACCTTAATAACAGGGCAATGCACACAATAAGAAGCACACAATGAGAAATGCACAATAAGAAGGTATCTTATCCAAAGCAAATAATGGCTGCATGCTCCTCAGAAGCTGCAAAAGAGGCAAATGTATAATGGTGTGTAGGACAAAGCATGAGGGAATAGCTTGTAACCTAAAAGACCAGCTAAGTTTAGACAAGGTTTGTATTTAAAGATAAGCATTTTTGAAGCACCCTTGTAGAGATGAAAGCTGTAGAAAAGGTTTTGTTCATGTTTTAAGGTTTCTTCCTACTTCCCTGGTCTGTAGAAGGTAGTTGCAAACAGTAAGTCCTGGATCTTCATCTAGCTGATTTGTGGAAGCTAGAAGAAATGCCGGGCCTGAACGTCTCCATGAAGATCACAGTTAGTCTTGAAAACTCACTGATGTAGCATCCTTCCCAAGAAGCACCTGAGAGCTGCCCCCTCAAATTTAGGCCAGTGAGGCCTGTGCGGTTCTTGGCTGCAGAGCCCGGGTTGTGCCAGGGGACGTGGTGCCCTCACTGAACAGCCAGAAAGCCTTCTCGGTGCCCACAGCCGTCTCTGGTCCCTTTCCCTGAGTGTGGTTTCAATCCCTGCAGGAAACTATCGAAGTTTTTGAGATGATCTATCTGAAGTGATGAGATCAATGGCAAGTCCCTTGGTTTCCTTACCCTGTTAGGAGGTAGAGAGATAAACTGAGACGGTATCGGAAAACACAATATATATCATTCATGAACACAAACTCATTCCCAAATATGAGAGAAAGAGTGCCTTAGGTTTCCTGTTTTCCATCGCTGCTATACCCTCTTTTCATCTCAGTAAAGATGGACTCTTCTTTGCCTAAAAGCAGCTCTAAAGGTGGCTGACGTTATACATAAAATAATTTCTTAGGATTTTTTTCCTGGGTCAGGCCCAGGCAGCTTCACTGGAAAACTGCAAAGTGTTGCTCTATTTCCAGCCGGGTATTTGCGTGTAGTTCTGAACTCAGCGTAGTTCAGAATCCCTCAGTCTCTCTTAAGTTTCATAGGGTTACCTCAAATCAAACTACAGACATTGAACATTCCCAGGAAAGCAAAAAACTGCCTGTATTTCCCTTTCCCAAGGAGAAGCTCCCCTGAGCTACAATCTGTGGCCCGGAGAGCCCATGGGAGCACTCTGCATGCAGGCCTTTCATGTAGAGCCAGATGCTCGCAGCCCTTTAGCAAGCAAGTGGCCTTTGATTTTACTAGGAATATTGTGACTTGGCATGATCAGCTCCAGAGAGCACAACTCGTATTTAGGAAATAGAAGGAGGTACGCCATAAAATACCGCAAAAAGGCTTGTGCTGAAAATTAGCTTAAACTGTTTACTACTGGGAGGTGGAAGGAGGAATAGCAGATGAAGTATCAGATGCAGGGTCCTTATCTCTGATACCAGTAAAGCTTTTCTCACTCCAGTTGATAGGATTAAAACTGAAACTTCAGTGTCTTTTTTTTTTTTTTTTTTAGTTTTCTCTTCAAGGATGATGAAAGTAATATAGGTAGTGCATCACATCCCTACACTGGATTTAGATATTCGAAAAGTAAAGTAAAAGATGAAAAATTAGGCAAATATATACAGTTTGAAATGCAAGAAGACACAGGTATTAACTTCTTACCTATTAAACCTTTCTGTCTTGAAAAGACAGACTTTTGCAGACTTCCTGCAAATTTTGAAGAACTACAGGAAACTTTATAGAGATTTTGTTTTTCTATGAGGACAAGCCTGTTATTTGGAGCAACAAAAGTGGTCCAATGTGCGCAGTTAATGCAAAAATAAAGACCTGTTAATAAGCATACAGTCTTCAAAACCCAAAAGACCTCTGTTCTGCTCAGCTAACTGAAATTTGGTCCTGCATCTATAGCTGAACAGATAGAAAAAATTATTCTCTAAATTGAAGGTAGCCTGTTGAACACTGAGAAAACATCAAGCTAGCACTTTTCTACTTTTGCAGTTTTACTGCTAAGCTAGCAAATGAGTTCTAAAATTACTGCTTATTCAAAAAGAAACATGTCATCCCAAAATGCCCTATGAGAACTTATCAAGCTTTAAGTGATAAAAGATTAGCTCATCTTTAGGAAAAGAAGGGAGATTTCTGTGGATAGAAGAAAATCCATAACAAAGAAATAGTGTTGGTCCCAGGCTGCTTTGTATGTTATGGCTGAAATGAAAGACATTTCCAGTAATTTCTGTATTTTCCTGAGTCAATGGGATAATTCTCTGATTTTTTTGATGGTCCAGGTCTGACATTTTAGGCCACTGTGGCTATCAATTTCAACAAAATTATATCCAGCTTAATGAGCAGTTGCTGTGAGATGGCACATCCTAGTGAATCAAGGTTTTGTCTCCTAATTTATAGAAATTCCAATTAATAAATGTGTTTACAGTAACTTTTTACTGTTATTCTCTGTACGTTGATGCACCAAACTTTCAAACATTTATACATGTGAAGTAGTTCATGCTGGAGTTCTTGGGATTATTCACAGTCATCAAAGTATTATTTGCAGGATCAAGGCCTTTGCTGACATTTTCTAACAGCATTTTGTATTCTGTTTTATATTCTCATCCTTGTATCTTTGTCTTTACGATGTTTTAAAATATTTCAGCTACCTCCAGTGTAGGCTCCTCCCTTAGAAAATGTGTGTAAGGAAAATATGATTTTTTTTCCTTTGTGCTTTTTTACTTACTGGTAAAATGGGATCCTCTTCCCCAACTGAACCTGCAACTCTGAGGCAGTAAATATTTGAACCCGATGATATATGACAAAGTTTTAATATAATTTTTAAATGTTTTTTTCCACTTTTCAATAATTTAAGTATTTTAATTAAAAGCTTTCAAAAACTGGCACACTGCTAGTAGCATGTAATTTAGTAAACATTTGCATATAAAGAAGTGTTCTTTAATTAAGTGCTTTAAGAATAAATTAACAGTTGTGTTTCTTAAGAAAATAAAGACATAAAAATGTTCCTGGGTATGACTGTAATACAGCAGATCCAAGTGATGAATAGTTAAAGGTGCACATGATTAAAAGACAAAGCAATAAAACATTTCCAGAAACATGTGCGATTTTATCACTGCCAGAAAAGTAAAAGTTTTTTTTTCTGAATTCCGTTAGTAGCTAGAAATACTCTGTCTGTTTCAGCTTCAATAGGCGAAGTTTTCCCTTACATCTGTATTCCTGTAGGGGTTTTGAGTGCCTTAGTGAGTTTTAAACTCCTGTGATGAATGAAATATGGAATCGGACTGTTCAGTTCCTTAGAAGCTAATGGCTGGCATTGTTGTTGTTGTATCAATTAAAAAGAACAAGCAAGGAAGAAGTAGGTTTTGGAACAGTCTGTTTTATGGTAGTTCTTGCAGCCGAACAGAAATCTGAGAACAAGACTTGAAGGAAAACAAAGAGCTTTACAGTATTTATTTTTTTCTTTTCAGGAAAACACACAGAAGCTAATTTTAGCTTCTTGATCAAATTGACCCAGTCTTTAACCCTGGCAAACGTTACCACAACACACTTCCAATAGACAATAGTTTGCATACCAGCATCGCACTGGAAACAGATGTGCGTGCAGGACTGGCTTTTTTGGGAGCCTCTCTGAGAATTCCACTACAGTGAAAGCCTGAGAGTGCTTTCTTCCTAATTGGGTTATAAAACTGGGTCTTCTTTCAAACCCAGACTGTGATCTTTTCAGCGTCGCTTGCACTCTTTAAAAATTTATTATGTCACAGCAATGTTTTGACCAGACTTTCAAAATATCATTCACTTGGAGAAAAGTTGCTGGCATGAAGCTTGATTATTATCTTGGAAAAAAAAAAAAAATTGTTAACAGCTGGGCTATTCATGGGCAATGGTTGCACAGTTTATATATCAAAATGTTTGGAATGTGAACAATTACCTCTTTTACTTTCTTACAAAGTCTCTTATAGTTTATAAAGTCTGGGTTTTGTTGTTTGTTATCAAAAATATATAGTTCATTCCCTGCTGCATCTTCTCCGTGCCCCCCTTTTCTCCCTCTGCTGCCCCATCCATTTTCCTAGCCTGATCACTGAAGTTTCTACTACTACAGCTGCTGTTACCAACCCCATCACAGTCATCTCTTGTGTACTGCATTCTCACAGTGGGTAAATTTTGCCTCTATTGGGGGCAATGTAATATTGGTAGTCCCTTGGGATATGTATTTTTGAACAACGGGGCTGTGCTTAAAAAGGATTCTCCTATTCAGATTTTTTATTCTTCTGTAAATTGTGAACTTATTAATTTTCAAAGTATTTAGTATAGATTTTTTTTACTGCAAAGCCTGAATAATCCTTAAACTCTAGGACACAGTTGAGAGATGGGCTGCATCTTGGACATGGAGATAATGTTTTTGAGATCACTATTCTTGTCAATAGGCTTGCTTTCTTGCTTTCTTTCTTTCTTTCTTTCTTTCTTTCTCTCTCTCTCTTTCTCTCTTTCTCTCTTTCTCTTTCTTTTCTCTCTTCTCTTTCTTTTTCTCTTTCTCTCTCTCTCTCTTTCTTTCTTTCTCTCTTTCTCTCTTTCTCTCTTTTCTTTCTCTCTTTATTTCTCTCTCTCTCTTTCTTTCTTTCTCTCTCTCTCTCTCTCTCTTTCTTTCTTCCTTTCTTTCTTTCTTTTTCCCTAAGTAGTACTGGGAACCCGTTCCTGGATCAGGATTTAATTATTTGAACTTTTAAACACTACAGAAGTATAAACTCACTCCAGAAAGTTTACAAGCAAGAAGTAAAAATACAAGTAGATGCAGACAGACAATAAAAGGAGGACACAGGGACATAACAGCAGTTACAGGACTACCATCAACAGTATTTGTAACATATCTGCAAAGAATAGTAATAAGGAAGTTTTTTAGATAGTTACAAAGAGCACTTTTCATCCACTGAGACCTAAGTGGAAGGAAATAAAGGTTCATAATTTCACAATGTTCAATAATTTCAATAAAGGTTCAATAATTTCATCTGAACAGACTTTCTTCTTCCATTGCTTGTTGATAAGATGAAGATCAAGAGTCTTACATTTTTATTTGTACAACCTCTGTGCATATCTCTGCCCCGGCTCATGCAGAGTATTTAAAATTTAAATTCTTAAATAACAGGTACTTTTTCTTCCTAACTCTGTTGAATGTTGTGTAGAATAGCACATATACATATGTATGAAGATGTCTTATTTTTAAGGTCATTAATATCTACTACAAGTATTAATGGATCATGTGACATGAGAACATTAAGCCTGGACTTTGGGGCACAAAGGGAGGATTTTCTCTTCCACTTTTAGTTTTGTTAGTATCAACAGAACAAGAAAAAGTACATACATTGAATTTAGCTATTAATTCAATATGAACCCAGTTTGCAAATAATGTTGAAAGAATTAAAATTGCATGTTTGCATTATGCATGGAATATTTGCTAGAAGTAACTGATATAGCTCTGCCTTGGGTGTTGATGGCGAAACTCATAACCAGTAAGGCTGCACAGGATACAATACCTGGAGCGGAGGCAGTCAGAGAATGCTTTCTTAGGCAAAGCCACATTTTGGGAAAAGCAATACAATTTGGACCACTTTGATCAGCTGATAGTGATAGTGTGTTTTGCTTCTCTCTCTCATATGTTAATTTAGTAATTTCACAGACTATTTGCCTGTGAAGTTGTGTCCTTGTCTATATTTGAGAATTAGTCTGTTTTACAAGACAGGAAAATGTGGCATTGAGTGTAAGCAGTATTTAAAACATAACATTGATCCAGCAATGCACTGATTAGAATCCAAAAATGTGCACAAACTTCAGAGGTTATCACATTTATGAAAGCACTGTAGAACAGTCATTTGATGCAGGAAAGCCCTGAGAACTGGCAGAAATGAAATGCTACATCTAGACAGACAAATGATGGTATTTGCCAGTACGTCTTTGTTCATCTCTGCAGTAAAGGGTGGCTGCAGTTTATCACTAAATTTGATCAGCAGTTAATTTCCGTTCGCAAGGTATACCTATGCCTGTTTTTAGCTTTAAGGGAAAGAATGCTAGATATAGGCATTTAGTCATCCCCGTCCTTCCAGCATTTCTTTAAAAGTCAGTCAGGCTTGCATCAGAGAATTGGCATGTTAGTGTTGTCTTACGTTTGGAATGCGTGATAGCGACATTTTTATTCAGCCTATTAAGGGTACATTGGTGAGCGTGAAGGCAGATTCTGACTTGGAGTCAGACGCCCTGAGAAGGGGGAAGTGTTTGGTATGCTGCCTTTCTTCCAGCTTTACTGCAGGCATTACTTTAAACCTCTTTACTTGTGCCTTCTCTACAGTCTGATGTACGTTCGTGCAAGCATTTGTTACCTTCACAGTGAACATCTTCCACTGCGTCTGTGTAGGACAAATGTCCTTCATCACTCGGTGCCAGGCTCGAACCTCTGGCTTGCTGTAAAAGGCTGGAAGCATCCCCTGGCCGGGCACGTAATCCCCTTCAGACACAAAGCTGACAGCACAGCTGAGAAGGAATGTCGATGAGGTGTGCCTGCTGGTGCTATTGGTAAATGCTGGCTCAGAGGGCCTTAATCCCAAACCGAGCAGAAAAATTTATGCATTTTGCCCCACTACAAGTAAAGTGCCTGCAGTGAACTTCCATTTGTAATTACTGTGTTTGTTCTAGATGTTTCAATTACAGGTGTCAGGAGTAAACTTCTCTGTGAAGCTCGTTGCCTATTGCAGGGACTTCAGCCTGTACTCAAGGAGCGTTACCCCAATGCAGCTATTTTGTGTTGAACTCAGAAGTGAAATGTCTTGTGGAATATTTAATTACTGTAACTTTGGAAATGAAATGACAAAAATGATTGCTTTAAGGAAGGACATGAAAATTAGCAACTTATTTTTTCATCCCTGGCAAGTGCAATGGCAGCTTGGCTCAGGTGACTGGAATAACAAGTCATTAGCCTAGGTAGGGGAGTCTTCCTTTTGTCAAGCTGTGCGGTGTATTTTGTGGTGAAAGAGGAGAAAACATATCTTTATTTTTAAGCTGCTTTGGCTCAAAGTATTACGTATTGCAAAAAAGCGGATTGTTCAGCCCATCTCTCTTTGAAGAAATCCAGACCTATTTGAACTAAGCAGAGAAGTGTATTCCAGATGATTGATTTAGGAGACTGGCTTCGATCTTAATCATAACTATTAATATTATCATTACTACTTGTCGAGGAAATACTGAAAAGAATGTGTGAACCCTTAGTGGATAATGAACTTGTAAGTCGTATTTTTGATCCAAGTAGCACCACAATTACACCAGAAGAGTAACTTTTGCTAGGAATGGCTGACATGTAGTCATCGTGACAACAAATAGCTCGTGGTTTCTGCAGCACTGAGCATCCTTGTGGCTGTGTTGCTAAACCCTGAAGCTTTTGTACAGTGGTCTCTTGGCCAGCTTGGTCATCTGATTCACGAGGCTTGGCTGGCTCAGAGGCCCAGGTAGCCAGCTGCTGCATTTGCAGTGGTAAAGATCAGGGCAAATGCAGGTGAAGGCAGTCAGTGTGCTTCTAATTTGGGGCAATGCAGAGTTTACTCATTTCTCATGGGGTAGCTTACCCCTTTTCTATTTACAACAACATCTGGGCTTGTACTTAAATGCCTGTCTGAAGACTTGACTTGAATCGGAGCCAGGGCAGGTCATGCTGGAATGGTTTTCTCACGTGAACAATACTAGTTACTTATTTATTTATTTTCATTAATTGCAATTTCTCACTATGGTTCTGAAATTTGCAGTGCAACTTGTATAAGTAGGGGTCTGGAAATAACACTGAATATTTACGTGTTTAGAGAAGATACTTTTTGGCAGAGAATTCTTTAGAACGAAGTACCGTCTACGTCTGCTGTGAGTTTAGATAGACTAAGATCAATTCCAGCTTGTTAAGTAAGTTACAGGAAATTAAAAATAAATAAATAAAAATTGTAACAAGCATGAATAGTGCTGATTTTCCAGTATTTTCTGTCATGATGGTATAAAAGTTTTCCCATTAGACTGCCAAAATAACTTACAAGTTAAATGCTTGCCTGATTTCATTTGAAAAATTTTGCGTTAATATATGAAAATGACCTGAGTTTAATGTTACTAAAGAAAAGCAATCAAATTTGCTATATGTGGAGACTTTTTATCCATATAAGCAAGGGGGAAAAATTCCAAGTACAAGGTAATTTTTTCTAGTTATAGGTCTTTAAGTCAAATATTAAAAAATAAAAAATAAAAAGGCAGTATTTCTGGCCATCTTCATGAAAAAGGCAAACAGTGCATTCTTTTCTTTTTTTTTTCTGTGAGAGGAAAACATGGCAACTGCTGGACTTGAGGATACTTCTGGGCTCTGATCCTTCAGACAGTGAATTCAAAGGATAATATGACTCATGTGACATTATTCCTGAGCATAAAATTACTCACATATGAAAGTAATGGAATGTGTTTGAAGTTTTGGGCCAACGTTTTGGTCACTCAGCAGGTGGTTAACTTGTAACCTGGAAAATCTTTGTTGGTGGTGGATGTTTGGACAAGGGAATAATTATTAAAGATAGTAGAAAGGCCTGCACATCGCATGAAGCGGCCAGTGACTTAGCAGTGGTGTGCACGGGGAGGGAAAGGTGCTGTGCATAACCAAACAGTGCCAAACACTCAAAGGCAAGGACCGAGATGACTTCCTTGTCCCACAGTGTGCAAACAGGCCTGTGTGCTTGCTGGCACCATTTGCCGGGTTAAGTCCTGCTTAAATGAAAAATAACCTGGCACCGCATATGCCTTTTATGTCTCTTTTGTAAATCTCACCACTGCAAGGGAGTTATGAGGTGATTTCTGCTCGTTTGGAGTGAACAAGGCTCGTTGGGGATGAAATCATCCCCATCGGTTTCAACTGGAAGTGTGAGCAAGTCTGTCGTTTAGCAAAAGGTGTGAATCCTTCTGGCCTGGACTCTTCACCTTGCCTCGGTGGCAGGCGAGGCTGACGGTGGCACCTTCCTTCCCTGCTCTCTGGCCCCAGGTCTCACCTTCTAATGCAGCCAGAGCAGCAGGAACCAACCTGAATCCACACTGCTGGTGTCAGGACAAAGCTCGCCCTTGCCAGAGCAGAGTCATAGGTAACAAAGCGCGGATGCAGCACATCTCTTCAAGCCTGTGCCTCTCTCCTCTGGTCCATGCACCAGCTGTTCCATTTTGGTCCTTGCTTTAGGCACAGGGTGAATGAACTCCTGTTTTAGAAACAATTTAAGTAGAAGCAGATTTGGGCATAAATCTTCTCTTGAAATATTTGCTTTAATATCAGCTGAATTTCTGCCGAGTGATGAATATTAGTGTTCTACTAAATGTACATGCAAACAGCTTGGGTACACGCGTAGACATTCCTACATCTCTGTTTCAAGCTGTGGGGAAGTATCTCCAAAGCAGTCCCGCTCATTTGTTATTCTAAGATTTCATTCCATAACACACCTTTTAGGAATTTGGATTCGAGGAGTTTGGCTCTGCTTCTCCTGTGTCTCTTTCCATCCTGTGCGCTTTTCTGCCAGAGCATTTTCTGAGAAAGAAGTCTGGAGAAAGAAAAAAAAAAAAAAAAAAAAAAAAACGAAAAAAACAGCAGTCTGAGTGCAGCGCAAGGTGTAGTGTGAGCAGTGACCAAGTAAGCACATACACCTGCAGCCCTTAAAATTAGGTGCTCATCTTCTGATGTCTTTGTGCCTTCTCATGTGGGTAGGGATGACTGGGGGTCCATCTAATGTAACGCCAGCACACAAGGTACACTTACGCCCATGCGGAGGGTCATACCAGTGCTGAGCTGGTGCTGTTCCAGCAAAGCATTTAAGCACAAGAACAGTCTGCTGACTTCAAAGGACCGACAGGAGGCCTTAAAGAGAAGGGCAAGCACAAATGCTTTGCTGGGCCCTAAACAGGTGGAGGGGGACAATGTTGCTAAACAGGTTTAGAGCTGCACAACTCACGCTGCCACGGTGGTCTTATTTAAAATAGTGTAAGACGTCGTGCAAATTTAGAAAAAGGCTCCTTGAGCCAGCCATTGGAGCTTCCCGTCCTCGGTGGAGACAGCTGTGTTTGATTGATGGGTGCCCCCCCTTCCCTTCGCACCACGTATGCACGGCGAGGGTGTGAGATTTCCCCAGTTATTCTTGCTCTGAGGTTGAAGCCGATGTGCTGCCTTGCTTCCTTCAAAGAGAAAAATGTCCATTTCTTTGCTCTGAAAAAATTCAATTGCTGGGACAACAGGTCCTCTAATTCTTCTTGCAATTTATCATCTGTCTGTTCCTCTGACTGCATGGCCTGTGGCCTGCAAAGGGAAAGTGATGACAAGGCCAGCTGGCAGTAAGCACTCATTGCAGTTTAGCCCAGGTGGCCACAGTGCTTAATGGACAAGTCAGCTCACAAGACGCATTGCTGGTGGTGAGGACTTCTGATTTCATTTTTGCCTGTTCAGTCAGCTTTAGACTTCAGCTAATTGTCTGGTTAATGCACAGTTTTCTGCTCTGTCGTAAGACCTTTTGCCAAAAAGCAAATTAACATGAAGAAGAGGAAATGTGGGGTGCCTCCAGAAAGCCAAAGCTGTTGGCTCCTCATACGAAACTGTGATGAGCAGACATTAGCTGAAGCTGGATACAGCTCCCTCCCTGCTGAACAGTGGATTGGGCCGTGAATCAGAGGAATCAAGCATCCTTCTCAACGGGACACACGTGTCCCGGAGGGGCTGGCTTCAGTCTTCACACAGATGCATGAGCCCTCTTTTCCAGGCTACTACCAGATGTCTTCTGATAGCTATAGGAAATGCGAACTCCCAGTCAGTACTTGGTGATTTTTTTTTCCCCTGGTTTGCTTCTCCCTCCTGACAAATCCAGAAGCTTAATTTTTGAAAGGAAAAGGACAAATAAAAGAGAAACTGAACTTAATTGATTTGCTGTCCTTCGGATTTTCCTCTACTACAAAAAAATTAACAAACAGAAAAATAGTTCTTCGGCAGAGATAAACCTGCTCTTTGGCCTCCTCAAGCTCAAATAAGAGTTTGTTTTGATAAACTGATTGATGAAGCAAATTCTGCATTCAGTACTTCTCGCCTTTATCCTGCCACTGTGTCCATGCAGACTGATCCGTGGGCCCACAGGGACTACTGTTGTGAGGACTCCACCTTTGCAGATGTCACCAGAAGGAGATCTTCATTGCTTTTTTAAAATCAATTAGAAGCAGCTGTGAGAAGAACTAATCATTTTCTCCCTCAAAATGACAATAACCAGCAGTACCAGGTTAAGAGGAAAATCACATTTTTAAACATTTCTAATTAATTTAAGGCAGCCTTAGTACTTCCAAAACAGTTCTAATATGCAAATATTCTGGCATATTTCTAAACCCAAAAAACTTGCTGGGGAATTGGAGATGGAAAATCTGTTGTCTGAAACAGCATTCTAGGTGTTTCATCCTTTAAAGTTTGGTGGCAGTCCTTTGCATGAGGGCTTTCCCGAACAGACAAGCATATTTGAAAAAGAACGGGTGGGGGAAGTAAATGCAGGTTGCCAGTATAGACAGATTATTCAAAAAAAGAGAGGACAAAATGGGTTGGATGAATAAAATTAGTGGTTCTTTCTCACTGGACTCCATATCTTTCACCAGAGAACTAGTTACAAATCTATGTTATCTTTGCCTGGTAAAGCACTGTGCACAGAGACTGACTTCATTGGTAGACAGCTGAGTCCTCAGAGGAAAGCTTAATGCAGTGGTGTCTAGACCAGTGATATGTTATGACTCATGCATGCACAGCCTATAACCAATTCCACGCTGTCTTCCTGAGTCTGCAAACTGCCTGAAGCTATAGCTCAAAAAGACCTATAGATATATGTATGTACATGTGTGTGTCTTTCATATGGGACTTGTTATACAACTGCTGATTTTTTTAATCATTTATTATTTATTGTATTCCAAATATTTTAGATGATGGGAGATGGTTAATGAGGGCTAAGCTATCAGGAAAGCAGAGGAAGAAGTGGAAAGATAACGGGGTGGAAAAGCCTTGACAAAACCAAACAAAGAATGAAGCTGGAGAAATAAAAGGGAAAAAGATCTCAGTGGGAGCAGCGATGGAAGTAGACTGAAGGTGGTACATATCCAGGTCAACGTAATTTTAAAATTTTAAAAACATAATTTTAAAAAAGCGACCATCTTGACAGAAAAACTTTGATATTTCTGGTCTAGACCATTCCCCAACATTTAAACAAACAAACAAACAAAAAATCCTTCAGAAAATAATTGTCAGTGAAGTCCTTGGTAGGACAATCAGCAAGTTAGCATTCTTCCAAAAGGATAATAGGACTCAGCTATGTAGAGCAATAAAATGGCATCAAGCATTCAGGCTTACGTCAGAGCGCAATGTGGGTTCTGCCATAGCTGGAGAGAAAAGCAGCAAGCTAATAAAAGCAATGTGCATTTGCATACAAGGGAAACCAAGCCACCGAACTGACTGGTGGAGCAGCCAGGCCATACTCCCAAGGGAACAGCAGCTTAACCAACAGCTGTTTGCTCAAACAGCAAACATGTGGAATCTTCTGGTGATGGATTTATTCAAATCCAGGTGGCCAGAAGCCAGTAATATGAAAAAGGAACAGGCTAAAAAATATATTTATAGCTATTTACTGGCCCAGTAGATTACAATTCTCATGAATGAGAGAGATGTCAGTTAGCAAGCTCTACAAGGTCCTGATTTTTCAAGGTCTTACAGTGACAGGACACAATTCCTTCAGACATGGAAAAAATGTTAGTTGACTAGGAGGTGGCAAAATTCATTCTTCAGAAATGCCCTTGAATCATGCTGCTGCCCTTGACTCAGTTGGGATTCATGACATTTGAGTAAGCATAGGAAATATCCCAGCTCACACCAGATCTTTGGCCAGTTTTTTTTTCCTTATAATAAATCTATCGTACTTTCTCCATGAACTCCCTTGTCAGATAATCTCCAGCTTTCTAAGCTTCTTTAGATAACTGTTGTAGCTCACAGAGAATTCAAATGCTTGTGTGTCTACTTTTCAGATGAGACAAAGCTGATTTAGTTCCTCTACCACGTGCATATGGGCAAGAACAGTGGTTGATATTTGACTATTAAATGTTCTCTGTTTCTTTTTACGTTGAGGTAATACTTTGGAGCCTGTCTCCCAGACCAGGACCTCTGGTCTATAGGTACAACATGCACACAGCAGGATAAACTGTTCTCAGAAGATTAGATCTAAGAGACAACAGATGGAAACGGCAGCCAACAAAGAGTACATGATAACACTGGAACAGAACTGCTCAAATCCAAATAGACTGGCCATATCCCATTTTCATAGTTTGGAGTTCCACTATGCAAGTTTATAAGCAATAAAAGTCTCCTGAGAAGGGTTCCCATTTATTCTGCCATAAAGTTGGTTTATTCTCAATTAACAGGATAGAAAAATGACCACTGGAGAGTTCAGAGAGTTTTAATGGGGGCCTTCAGAATTAGGTAAAAGCTGTATTTCGTGAAGCAAACCAACATTTAATGACTCTTCATTTTCAGACAGACCACTCTGAGCCCTGCGTTAACTCGTGGTTTCCATCTGTTTGATGTATCTCTCTGTTGTCTCTTTCCTGAGATTGTAAAGTCCCAGAGGAAGAAGCTGCATTTTTAGTTGTGTGTTTGCACAGTGCTAAAAGCAGATTGGGATTCCTTTGTGTTAGGCACTACACAAAAAAATGTAGGAAGAGAGTGGATTTTGTCTCAAAGGACCTTCAATCTGTTATAGACAGGCCAGATAAAGGATGAAAGAGGGAATAGTTAGAAAAATACCAAAGGTCAACTCATGGCAGGGCTACACGTAGGACAAAGTCTCAGTCTGGTATTCTGCCACTGATCTACATTGCTGTTGTTATTGCCCTGGGAGCACTTTTCCTGCACCATGTTAATTTATTGAGGGAAATGTTCACTGTTGTGAAGCATCTTGACCATATTTGTGAGAGTGAAAGTATAATTGTTTGAAACCTTCCAGGTGACGTATAGTTTGTGAGGAAGAGGTAGTACTGAAGTAGTTCAAGACCTAAAAGAAGGCTCTTGTGTAAACGTATTAGGTTGTTTTTCTTTCTTTTTTCTTTTTTTTTCCAAACTATAGTGCTTGGCTTGGTAACTTCTAGAGCTTCTCCCTAAAAACCTTACCTTGCTTCCTTCCTGTACCACCACTACAGCTGTGATGCCATTAGTCAAGGAAGGCTTTTGTTGTGAATGTGGTGGTGACAATATCTTACAATCTTCTACCATGTTTTTTGTCCAAAGTATTGGCACATTTCTTAGTAGAGAGATGTTTATTAGTTACTGCCCCAGCAGCAGAATGTAACCCCCAAGATGTTCAGATGCATGTTCATTGCATATCTGGGGATGTGGAATCATTTGTCCAGGACTTGCAAGCTTCAGCCTGAGCAAAGACAGATTTAAAGCAGTCCAGACAGACCAGACAAAACCTCTTTTTTGAACGTCTCCGTGAGAAGCATGGAACACAGCGTGGTTGCTGCTCTGGGCAGCTTTGCATTTCACTAAGCCAATTTAATATCTAGTGAGAACCAAATAAACCAGCCCGAGTGCTTGATACTACAAGTGACTGAGTGCCTCAGCCATTGAGGCAGAATCCCAGTCCTGTTGAACTTCATGGATATAAATAACCCTACCAACTGACATCTGGTCAGGTATGAGAGAGTGACCACAGGCTGAGGACTTTGTCTTGGGAGCTGAGAGGACGCTAGCCTGTGTAAAGTACCCAGAATTTCACAAGATTACATCCAGTGATGTAGTAGAACTGGTGTGCGGTATCCTCTGGATATTAATGTCACTCTAAGAGAATCAAATATGCAGTGAAGGAAAAGCCTCTCTGCCTGATTTCCGAATGCTAAAAGGAAATACTGTGAAGAGTCCTGCAAGTCTGTATTGGGCTGTTCCAATATATTTTTTCATACGCTGATTAAGTAAGTCAATGCATAGTACAAAAGCATCATTATGTGTGTCTTTAAGAAAAAAAAATCAATTCGTTTATTTAAAAAGAAATAAGGAATTTGTTTAATTTTCTGGGAACGTTGTCCAGTGAAACATTTATCTTCCCTATGGTCCAGTAAAATTATTGTAGAGATGCCAAAACTCATCTTGAAAAGTAAATAGAAAATCCTGCAACTTTGGCTCATCTAAATGAGAATGGCTATTCTATAGTGCTTTTCCAGGTTTAATTAATCTTACTTTGGACATTAAAGTTACTTGAAATTGAATCGATTTTAAGATTTTTATGTACTACCAGGCACAGTTAACTTATCTGTCTTCAGTGGAGAGGTCTATTAGTATTTTTTCCATCAGCATAAACCACTTTTTGCTGTAGTTAATCCTTATCCGTCTATCTTTATGATTTCAGTATTGTTTCATGTAGTCCCACACTTTGCCCGAACTCTTAATTTACACATTTGGCTTGGCTGGGTCCCTTTCACCCTGCCTACAAATTTATCCCATGTCATCTCCTCATAGCAATTTATAACCTCTATAAAATGTCATGTAGAGTCACTTTTTATGTTTCTGAGTAATGGTTAGAAAGAATTGCACAGGGAATCAAAAATCTAATGAGTTGTACATTATTTTACTATTTATAACCAGAGAGCAGCCATTGACAATATTTGGCAATTTTACAGCTAAGAGCCTGGACTATTGTGCTTTTGAATGTAATTTATTAAGCAAATAAAACTCTTATTGGTAGCGGGCCCTGTTAAACCTGTGGCACTGCATGAGTTCCAGGCCCATACAGCTGTGGACATTTCATAGTACCTGCATACATCTTGCGTGTCTGGACACTAATATTTTACACTTACTTCATAGTTTTATTTATTCAATTGCTTTTATGCTCTTGATTGGGCTGTAAGCAGCCATTTATAGCAGAAACCATGGGTGGGGAGGGAGGGGGCAGCACAAGAAATAAAATGCATTTATTCTGGGAAGATTTAAATCCCTGTTTTATGAGGCATAGTATTTAGTAAGTCCAGGCAGTGGAGAAAATGTCCGAAATCTTAGTGGTTTACACTGGCCTAAAAATAATCTCAGAAAATAGCACTGAGGGGAAAAAAAAAAAAAAAAGAGAGAGCGGGAGAGAGAGAAAAGAAAAAGACCAGTGCAAAATCACCCTGCGATAAGAGAGAATAAATTCAGGCCTGTTCCAGAACTGACTGTGGAAGCTTAATTCTTTTCTCTCCCTGACTAAATGCTCCTAATGAAGTTGTTTGACTCACTAGAAGGAAGCACTGTAGGGAATTAATATAACCTCATTGCATGAATCCGCAGTTGTGTGTGTAGGTAAATAAATTTGGCTTTATTTCTCTCACAGTGATTTGTATCTAACAGGAAAAGCTTTTCTGTTTGTTATTTTTTAATGCTTAAATGATTGTGGTTCTTGTTGCTCTCCTGACACGTACGGATATAAATCAGGATTATTTCCTCTTCAATTAGTGAGATTACACCAGTATAAAACGAGTGTAACCAAGGCCCACCTGTATCATACATGTTAAAGAGGAGCAAGAGCAAAGGCTGTTCTGTTATTCATGTGGCTAACGTACTTGCCATTGATTAGATCTTGCTATTTGCATAATGCCTTAACCAATTAAAAGAACAAGGTGATGCGGTGCTTGCATAAACATTTGCTCTGGGAAATAAAAGCGGTTATTAAAAACCTTATCTCCTCAACGTCTGCCTTACTCTGCCGTAATTTAACAGAGGCTGAGGGACGACAAAGTGAGGGATATAAGAACAGCGTGGCCTGTGTTTGTCTGCGTTAAAATGGATCCTTTGCATTGCTGTGCACTGCTGGCTGTTGTTTAGCATCCATCGCCTTTCCGTTCTCCAGAGGCTGGCCCTGCACTAGAGAAGCAGAGGAGGGGCTGGCATAGGCCTCACGGTTTGTCGTGGCCTGTTTGCCTGCTGTTTTTCTGTCACCCACAATGACCAGTTGTTTGTGAGCTCCTCCACGTTCGGGAACCAGATTTTGGAATACTTTTTGTCATCGTTGCTGCTTTTAGTAGTACGTGCTTCGGCATGCAGCTCTGCCTGGAGGCCGCGCAGCCTCGGGAAGCACGGCTTTGGAAACATGCACAGCATGGGGCACCCGGTGAGGGACTGCAAGTTTGTAATGCCATGCTCCCTCGTTTTGTGGCAGCTTTTGCCTTTACTTTCTGCCTTTCTGCCTCATCCCCACACACACCTTTGGGAAGGAAATAGTGCCTTAACCTGGTTCAGAAGGCACCAGCGGGTTGAAGAGTCTGTGAGAATGAGCAAGCCTTCTTCCCGCATTAGTATTAACCAGGATATCCTGTTCCTTGATCACTGCCTCAAGGATGAGGGACTTTATGTACGCTATACCTTGGTTCGTAGCTGAGAAAAGAAGAGGCTTCATCCATTTTAGGAATCTTGAAGGGGGTGGCCATGGCAGGGGGGAGGACAAGTTAATAGGAAACAGATTTAGAAAAATATTGTATCTGTCCTTCTGGGTGAATAAATCAGCGACCGAAACAGCTTGATAGCTGTAACCATAACCTACAATGCTCTGCAGAAATAAATATTCCCTTTAGGTCACTGTCTACATACCGTATCATATCTGTGCACTTGGCAACAAGTTCCTGCAGCGCACAGCAAACAGTTGTAAGAGTGCAGACGGGACGGCACAGCTCGGTGTGTTGAGCAAAAATAATTGGGAAAGTATCATTGCTGGATATTAGTAACGCATCACTTAGGTTTCACTGTGCTGTGTTTGTATGCTGTGTGCCTGGGATATAATTTGATTGCCTGTGCAAACATACAGTTAAGCCCTACCTGAAAGATCAGGTAGCC
This sequence comes from Anser cygnoides, assembly GCF_040182565.1. Taxonomy (NCBI): domain Eukaryota; kingdom Metazoa; phylum Chordata; class Aves; order Anseriformes; family Anatidae; genus Anser; species Anser cygnoides. The sequence continues at coordinate 83,678,065 of NC_089874.1, forward strand.
GTGCTTTCTTAAGTAGCCTGAGTAATTTCATACGTGGATCAATTCTCTTCTCAGCTACATTTGTTTCACTATTTACACCCATATAAGCAGCAGGAAAAGCTAGCTGTTATGATGTCCTCCACATTGCTAGCTTGAATTATTATTTTTTTTTTTTCTACACCCAAATTTGTTCTCTCATCTCTGGGAAATATTTTCAAATTCATTTGAAAACAAAGCTGGCAAAGGTCTCTGGATTTTTTTTAATTGACTAGTTCCTGCATTTTTTCGATCCTACCCTGTAAAACAAAATACCTATACTTTGCATTTCACACCTAGCAAGCTGCTTTTCTTCTTCATTAACTTCTTCCCCTGCCAGCCCCCTCCACGTGTCTGAAGTGGGGCAGCCACTGTAGTACTGAACAACTGTGTTACCTCCAAGTTTTCATTTTTACTGACGTAAGAGTGCTAGAGAGGGGGAGTGTTGGCCATCGCCTCTGCAGTGTTTCTCTAATTATTGAACTAGTACCTCTAGGGTCTAGTAAAGCTTTGCACTGTTAGTTAGTAATAAAGTAACCAAACTACTACTTTTTTTTTTTTTTTACTTTTTTTTTTTTGCCTTCTTTGGTACCTTCTGGCCTTCCTAAAGGGAGCCCCCACCTACTGCAGTAAATTGTAGCTGTAGCCTTGATAATACAGTGCTTGGACAATAAGGTCTCCAGGGGTGCTTACTGAAAGAGATTAAACTGTAATTAAACTGCCCTATGAGTAAGAAGGAAAGGGGAAAAAAAAGATTTGTGGTTTTCATAAAGCAGAGAAAAATACATTCACTGGTGTTTACAGCCCAGAGCCTTTTTTCCTTTTGCCGTTTTGACTACAAAACAATCTTATTTTTAGCTGAGCAGGGTTTGCAGCAGTGCCATATCAATCCCACAATCCTCCTCCTTGAAATAATTTTGCCGGGTTAGTCCCCAGTCAGCACTAACTGACTGCAAAGCAGGAAAGAACCATTTAACACACATGCATGGAAGTGGATGAAATTTACCATAAAAGTATGAATTTATGTAAGCAGTCTGCAGTCCTACATATATACATGTTTTTAAATGGGGCCTTAATTGACCACGCAGCTATATAATATCCTTTTGTTTAGGCTTAAAGTTGTGTTGGGTGGGTTTAGGGGCCGGGGGTTTTTTGTTGGTGGGTTTTTTGTTTTGTTTTGTTTTGTTTTTTCAGTTAACCCCTCCTCTTATCAGCTCAGCTATTAAATATTGTGGCTTTCCAGCTATCAGTCTCCGATCAGCACAGTTAGTGCATTTTACCTTCCAAGGAAGTGCACTTTGAGCCAGCTGGAGCACAAAAAATGTAGGAGCTGGAGAAAGTCATAATTGAAACAGGCGACTGCTCCAGTACAGACAGGAAATAAAAGGAAGACGGGGCCCTTCAATGGATTAAATTAGATGTTTCAAATTCAGACAGTATCAGGAAAAAAGAAGACTTATGCTAGAAAAAAAAGGTAACAGTAAGTTCATTCAGCTGAACACCCAACCCTCCCTTCTCCCCCCCCTCCTTAACATGTGTTTTTGCTGGAATCTTGCTCTGATGCTCTGAAGGGTAGAAACTACACAGACCCCTCTGCTTGCCAAACAACAGAGTAGCAGGTCCCTGTACTGATGTTATGCTATCCGTATTTTCTCCCCCTTCAGACAGTCTTGGGGTATTCTCTTTCTGTAAATTAAGCATGAAATTACATTGGGCTGAGGAAACAAGATTTCAGCTGCTCAGTAGTAAGAAAGAAAAGTATGCTGCACCTAAAGCAAAAATTTTAAATGTATGCATTTCCTGCGCATTAGTTTGAGATATGCCTATTACACCTCTCTATACCTAGTCTATGCTAGCGTCCATAGATTATAATGTAAATTTCTTACATTCAAGCTAGTTTCTTCTTGCTATACAGCCACCATCTAGTGTTGCTGACTTGCATGGCTTTATTGTGCCTGCAAAGATTTCTCCTTAGTCATTTGTGCGTGAATACGTACAGTATGTGATGACAAACTATGAAGACTACTATTCACTCAGAGTTTAGAATGGACATATTATTCCTGAGTGAGCTCCACACATGAGCTTTGTGGCCATTCCAAGCAAGTGCCACCAAAAATCCAGTGCGGTGCTATGCCATCAAGCAGTCAGTGAATCCGTGACGTACATTTTATGTATGTAGCTGGTTTTCTTTGATTTTTACCATTCATTAGCAAATTACTTGAGCTAATATTTGCACTCTTCATCCTTGATTTAAGATATTTCAAGTTTTAGAAGCATCTAGAAAGGCTTCAGGCAATGACCTAACATTAGAGCTGGACAAGATTTTTTAAATTCAAAATGTAACTTTCTTTTTGATGAAAAAGCACTTTTCAGATAGTAATCGAAAAGATGGCTTTCATATCAACAACTGAAGTTATTCCCTGGCAAACTGAAATCTTTACATTTTAAAAGATGAAGCAAAACACCCACCAAGGTGGGCCAGCATCTGTTACAGTCTGACCAATGGGATACATCTTGCTGTGCGCCTTCAAGCTTCCCAAACTTGGCACTTTGGGAAAAATGAAATCTTTGACTCAGAACAATTAGGGTTTACAAAGTGTATAAATTACATCAGGAATGCCTCTAATCACTCATTTACCTTTTAAAATGCCTCAAGGGTTTTGGATTAGAAGGGAACCATCGCAAAGATTAAGAAGTATCTTAGAAACGAATGGATATAGAGAAATGTATTTTTTCCCAGTGTTTGGTTTTTTTTTTCTTCATCATAAAAAACAGTTTTGAGGCATGTGGTCTGTAAACAGAAAGCTTTTTCTTGGAACAGGACTTTCAAAAAGTGAAACAGGTACATGGAAGCCTGATAAGAAAGCTGGAAGAGTAGAAGAAAGAAACTAGATGAGCCATGAGATGAAGTAAACTCCCTAGCTGTACTATGTTTCTGTGTAGATTTTGGTTCTCACCAAATTTCTAGAGTTGATCCAAGGCGAAGAACTGATTTGAAATACTTTCTTCATTTGAGCTATGTAGGTTGTTCCCTCTTTCTGTCTTTTGTCAGCTTACATGCACGCTACCCTTTGTATATCCACACAAGAGCTAATCAGATCCCAGAAGAATCAAAGGACAAGCAGGTAAAATTTGATAGAATGGTGTTTTGCATTCTTACATGGTCAGGTGAGGAGGTGTTAGAAAAGTCTGAGTCAAAGAAATTATTTGGAATGAGGGATCAGTTGGTTAAATAAAGGTGTATCTGCACCTCAGTTTGCAAATTCCTTTGTCTGTCTTCTAGATCCCTAAAATATTATCATTTCTCAGGGTTTTGGGGTAACCTTATCAATGTTTTTACAACACTACAGCACAATTTTTGTGAGGAGTCTCTCATTGCAACTGGTTTTGTAGTTTGCCCAGATGTGAGGCAGGAAGGAAACAGATGAGTAACAAAAAGGTGTGTAACTAGACAGGACTAAAACTCACTTGTTAAGCTTAGGAGTTCTGGAAAGTTGCCTAGACATGGGAGAAAACCAGAATGTTTGGTTGAATTCTTGCTGCTGAACACTGGGGACAAAGAATACTCAAAGGTAGATGGTTTGGTTTCAGTGGGGTTTTTTGTTTGTTTGTTATATGTGAACAAAAATACATTATATATAATGTATATATGAGATAGATGGGAGATGAAAAAGGCCTTTTTTCAGCATTATTTTACCTAGATGTGATTCCATATACATGCATGCTTGTGTAATTATGTAATTCAAGAGACTTCTGTGTTATACATTTCCCTATCTGGCCATCTCTTATTTATCTCAAAAATATAGGACATCACACCATCTGCTTTTGCTGCTAAAATTAATCTCAGGAAGCATCCCTAAAATTGGACTTGAAAACATGTGACTGTGCTAAAGGATACCTCATGTTATGAAGATGCCTAAATAATCCTTGTTTACATTTTCGAACAGTAGTCATCCAGTGGAAGTATTTTCAAAATAGGTATTTCAGGAGACATTTCTGGTGCTTCAGCTCAAAACTGGCTCTTTACAGGAAAGGAGTACGGTGCCAGAAAGTAGGCTTCTGGGAAGTTATTATGGCAGAATCTGTGGAAAAAAAATGACATTTTCTCTTGATATTGTGAGCAAAACAGTTCTGTGGAGTGAGAGCCATGCTTGTGTGCTGTGAGATGTAGGAGATGTTTTCAGGGCTCTGCCAGGGCCCAGGGCACAGCAATAGATGTGTTTCTTCAGGCCCTTGAGACTCTGAAGAGAACCTCAGAACAAAACCATGCCAAAGCCAGGATTCCCGAGGACTTAGGGAGCACTTGTAGCTTTGTGTGGGCATAGCTAAGCTGGCTTCTTGGTAGGTCTTTGAGGAAGTGAAATGCTGCCTCTGAGGCAGCCCTGGTTTCAGCCACAGAGTATTTCCTTGAAGAGGCAGAACCTCAGTAGCTGTGTAGGTGTGAGAGCGGGGAATCAATACAAACATTTTTGCCTGGGAGTTGTTAATTGTGCTGTGGGGTAGTGGCATTTAAGTATTGTGCCAATGAGAATATTTACAGGTGTAGGCACGGGGTGCATCGCGACTAGCGCGGTCTCCAAGTCAAGGGTAGGTCTAACGCCTGAATTCAGAGCTTCGTCCCCATTGGGAGGAGGAATGCGAGCAAAACAGCAGGCCTGGTCAAAGCAGCGCTTGGTGGCTGCTTCCATTTGGGCCTGCAGATCATTCATTTGAAGAAATTCTCAGGCTCATCGCTTACTGATAGATAAGAGGTGTGACCTTCTGCGCTGTTGACAGACGGCTGACTGCAATGCGGTGATAAGGCCTTGTGATCGACGAGATGTGCAGCACCGGTCCACCGACAAGGAAAAGGTCTGGGTATAGCTCCCAAAGCTGCGGAACTGAACATGCTTAAGCACTGACAACATCCTCCATTTGTCCAATAGTCCTGCTACCTCTGAAAAATAAATTTGATTTCAGTCTGGTTTAAATGCTGACTTCCTTAAAAGATTAATCTGAGCTCACTCAACTGAGGGTGTTACTGGGATCCTGCTCTTTTTTTTTTTTTTTTTTTTCCCTCAATTCCCCAATGTTCTACATTACTTTATAGTCAGGATTCTGAACTTTAAAAATAGTTAAAAATTATTAGGTCCTTTTCAGTCAAGAGTAAGGCACGTTTGTGCCTCACAGGTACTGCTCCCGTTTACATCACTTTAAATAATTTTTCTGCCACAGTCAGCGTAAAAGTTTTTTGCCAGATTCACAGAAACCAGAATTTGAGCCCACAGCTTGCATAGACATTTGTGCAATTCCCTAATAGTTTCTTATACGCCTACAGCGGAAGAATGAATCAAGAATTAATTAGCACATCAGGAGATTCTCACCCCAGCTTCCTGTCTTTCTTTTGTATTTCATTATTATCCCTGCCTTCCAAATTGGTGTTCCTAGGCATGTAACAATATGCAGCTTTCGCCTGCAGAGGTTGGTAGGAAATACTCTTTGAGTTACTGTCTTGCATTTTTTGTTTGATTTCGGAGGTTTGGTGCCAAACTGCCAACAGTTGCACGACTTCAAGAAGAAACACAAGCGGGGTTGGTTGTTGTTTGGTGTTGTTTTTTCTTTCTTTCTTTCTTTCTTTCTTTTCTTTCTTTTCTTTTTTTTTCTTTTCTTTTTTCTTTTCTTTCTTTTTTTCTTTTTCTTTTTCTTTTTCTTTTTCTTTTTCTTTTTCTTTTTCTTTTTCTTTTTCTTTTTCTTTTTCTTTTTCTTTTTCTTTTTCTTTTTCTTTTTCTTTTTCTTTTTCTTTTTCTTTTTCTTTTTCTTTTTCTTTTTCTTTTTCTTTTTTTTTCTTTTTCTTTTTCTTTTTCTTTTTCTTTTTCTTTTTCTTTTTATTTTTATTTTTATATTTATTTTTATTTTTATTTTTTTATTTTTATTTTTATTTTTATTTCTTTTCCTTCCTTCCTTCCTTCCTTTCTTCCTTCTTTTATTTTTTTTAGCTTCTACCTGATGTCATAATTTGCACTAAGCTTGCAGAAAGATAGGTAGATCTTTGTGAACCTTTTGGCAAACTTGGCATGAAATTTGTATTTGTAGTGAAGCTGAAATCCAGAGGATATTTGGGAGTTCACTGCAAAAAGTTCTCACCTCTCTGTGGGCATATTGGCTGCAGCAGATGCCAGCTGGATTGCTTGTTCTTCAGCCTCCTCTTCACAGGCGCTTACAGAGCCAGTTTGGGGAGATGTTCAGCAGCACATGTAGGAGCAAGGAGCTGGTAGTCAGTGGAAACCAGGCACCTGCTTGCCCTTTTACCTTAGAAAACTTCCCTCATAAATTTTGAGTCACGGTGAAGACCTGGAAGGGAGAACTATTAAGTTGAGTGAGCTTGGGTGGAAAAAAGGCACAAAGCATCCATAACTGGGCAGAGCAAAAGCATATTCGCATGCCTCAGCTTGCTAACACAAGGAAAAACTGTTTGGGGAAAACACCAGTCCTGGATATAGAATGCGTTACCAGAAAATACCCAAGGCATTTCAGCTGCTCCCTGGTAAATGCCTCTATGTATTTTATTTTATTTTATTTTATTTTATTTTATTTTATTTTATTTTATTTTATTTTATTTTATTTTATTTTATGCACTGTAACATTTTCTGCACATGTGCTGTTGCCAAGGTGCCATTGGCATGCCATGACGCCATGCCCTCATTTACCTTCAGAGTAATTTGTTCCAGTGTCTCCCTTCCTACGTACTGCTAAGGACATCACCAGTCTGGGCTTAGCTCCTCTCAGATCTCTCATGCTCAGCTCTGGTGGGTTGTGTCCTCCAAGAAGCAAGTATTGCAGTAAAGTTCTGCTTTCAGCTTGGTGGCATCTCTCATAGCACCTGGTCTTCTGGTACTGAGTTCTTCTTGACCAGCACACCGGCTTTGTGTCAAGGGAACAGCGTTCCTAGAGCTGTCATTTTTGTCTATGAAGTATAAATAGCATTTTCTGACCGCTCGCCATCTGATGACCTTTTGTGAAATGTCAGGCCAGTTTTGTTTCTGCAGCTGCAGCTGTAGATATGTATGTTCTCCCATTCCTTACATCCTTCTCGCTGGACTTCCCCATGCATCTGAAAGGTCCTGTTATTTCTCTTCCCTTGCCATAATGTGCTCTCTGACATCGCCATACCCTTTTAAACCTGGCTGTGCTCGCTCTGGTCCACTTGTGTTTCAGCTGTGCTTTGTGTGGTCCTTTGTTATGCGTTCCTGTGTACAAAACAATTCTCAGTGCTTTAAAGTGTTGGGATATTAACAACATTGATGATCTGCCTCAGAAACAAGAAGGAGAAAAGGAACTGTGGCTGACTGCATTCTCAAGGGTAGAGTAGGTAAAAGGCACAGAGAAGCTTCAAGCTGAGACTGAATGGCCACCGTATATAAAAGGCAAACAAACAAACAAACACAAAACACCCCCCAAAAAAGGCTATATAGTGAAATAGAGTTCTCCACTACTTGGAATGATTGCTACTCTCCTTCTGAGCTGGAGTGATTCTTCAGGATCTGGTTACGGTCTGCTTAAACTCAGCAGTGTTTAAATCAAGGTGATATTTAGTTTCTGTGAGCCAGAGTCTCTTTTCAGACTGATAACCATCTAAAGTAACCACAGATTTACACCTAGGTAAAGCAGTGTGTTCTGGGGGGCAATTTTGGACTTATACCACTCTAAGTGCGAAAAGAATGTGGCAATAAACAACAATAAAAATGCTTTATTAAGCTGATATGAGTGCACTAAAGTCATAATAAGCACATCTATTTACATTAGCATCCATTAAAACGTAGCACACACATTATCTAATAAAAATGAAGTTTAATGCGGATGCCAGGCTGTGACATTGTTGAACAATTGACTTTTATCAGCTCAGTGAAATAGGTCCCATTTTAAAGAGCTCTGCCTCTCTGTCTCGAGTGGTAAGCAGGAACTACTAACAAGTTATCTCTCTTCATTTTCCTGTTCTAAGTTGTACTAAGAAATGCTCGGTATGTGCAGAGGTTGTGATAGCAAGACCCAGAGTCTCGCTATGATACATTGGCATGGAAGGCCAAATCGTGCCTATCACAAGTCAACCTTGCAATTTCTCCTCCTCATTATTTATTATGACATGAACACACTGGCAGTGCTTGAATAATCATGATGAAACTACAGGAATGAGTCAGGTGATTGGGATTTGGAATTTAGATGTTTCCCCAGATGATTTGACTTCAGAAGTGCTCTACCAGGCTCGAAGTTACTCTTCCGTTTCCAGTACGTGAATTTTACCAAAGTTCTCACTTAGTATAATCACTATTTTATATCATTGCACAGTAATAACTGTCTAATATACTGTAAATTATTATAGCTCTCTTCCTCTAATTTGTTTGCTAAGAGGAAACAGGCCATTTTTATGAGAGAGAAATGAAGCGGCATTTCTCAGAAAGCAAAGCATGCAGATGACCATCTTATTATTAGAAAAAAGGAAACATCAAAAGATGTGAGCCGTTTGTTTAATCATCCCAAGCTACCGTGGTCACCCTTTCAGCGAGCCTCCTTCAGTTTTCCCACCCCTTCCCTCCACGTCTCCTTTGCACAGTCTGCAGTTGTTCACCATACAGACCCTGAGAAAAATGCAAAGAATATTGTGCCCCATCCTGGCAAAAATGTCCGTGCCCCCCCAGCCTGTAGATGCTGAGAGCATCAAGTGGAGGCTGCTCCCGAGTCAAAGCAGAGCTGCCTTGGAAATAACTCCACAGGCAGGAGGGCTGCAGCTGTAGCTTGTCTCAGGTTGTGGCTGAGAAACATGAATTTGGAACAGCACCTGGATTTTTTTTTATTTTATTTTTTGTATTTCTACAAATAGCTGGACTTGTTTTTTTTTTTTGCCCGGTTCATTCACCCCTGCGTATCCAGTGTGCTTCACCTTGCATGTCCCCAGCGAGTCTCCAGGTCTGGATTTCTTTGTGACCGCATGGGACCTAGTCAGATGTGCACTCACCTCCAGCCCGGGCTGTCACATTCTTTCTTGACTACTTATGTGTGCAAAGTCTAGTGTTTTAAAAAGTCTGCCATTTGTACACGTTTTTTTTAAATGCTTATGCTGTAATGATTTTAAAGCTTTTGCTTTTTAAAGAGTAAATCTGGCACAGTGAACGATTATTAAAAGTAGTTTCAGCTTGTGTTACGGATACTTGATGTAGGTCTCCAGAGAAAGGCTTACAGACTCTATGAGTAATAATTAAGTTTTCTTTTAAGAACATTGCAAAGAGATTAAAAATGTTCAAGACTAAAACCACTGCATACTGCTTTAATACATGGTGTTGTCCATATAATTGTATAGAGAAAACGAAGTGTTGTTTTTATTTATTTTATACCTGTATTTTGTTCTGAAATGGGTACTCACTAATAGTCAATATTCCCTTTCAAAAATGGTTTTATCACAGTTTTATCACATTTAATAGAATAGGTTTTACCAAACTTCCATTTAAACTGGGAGGAAAGTATCTCCTCATTTCTCCAGTTTTAAAAATTTTATTTTGAACCACCCAAGAGTACAAAAAACTGTGAGAAAGGAGACAGTATTGGAGAGACAGCAACAGAAGTTTGGAAATATTTCCATGAAAAATATCAGAATAAATGATTTTTTTTAATATATATATATATTTTTTTAGAGGGGGACAAAGTAAGTAACAATTTTTTGCTAATCAACCAGCAAGTAAACAGTTTCTTTTGCCCCACTCCAGTTCATAGGGTCCCAGGGCTGAACTACACTTCTCCTCCTCCTTCTCCTCCCCATGCAGGGAAATACTTGTTTGTGCTGTGGAACCACCACCACCTGCTGTAGTAAGAATTATGGAGCAGCTGCACTGAGCAGCATTTTCTTGGTGTAAAATTGCTGGAGAAAGACAAAAGTTGAGGGCCCTTAGTATTTTGCTAAGGATCGGACCCTTGAGACAAACGCAAGACATTTTACATAAAAAATTGGAGTAACTGAAATACAGGGCAAAAAAAGAGAACGTGGGAAGGAGCAAGAAGAGAACAAGTCAGAGTTGCTAATCTTTTCATCTTCTGTATGAGTGCATTTTTTTTCCTTCGTGTTTTGTTTTTTTTTTTTAAAGTGCCATTGCTGCATTAAAGCAACTCAGAAACTTGCTGTGTAGTGAAGCCCCAGAATTAGTACCATACCCTGTACAGGGTTACATAAAATGAGGTGTTTTTTTCCTTAAATCTAAAGATTGTTCATTCACACAGCTCACACGTTATAATCAAATGGGAGCCCAGGAAAATGGTCCACGGGATCTATTCTGACTTTAGTTTGCCTGTAACTCCCGGTGAGGTGGGTAGAAGTCAGGATCACACTGTGGCAGGAGAATAGAAGCCCTTGTGTTCTGAGATGGACTTATCACATGGTTAGCAGCTGGAATTTATGTGAAGTCTTATTAAATAAAACAGCAGTAACCAGTCACCTCCTGCTGCAATATAGTTGAAGGTACAGTACCTGAATGTTTTCAGAAGCACTTGACCTCTCTGTTTCTTTAGCATCTCTGTATTTTCTCTTGCTTGCACTTGACAGTTTTGGACCTCATAGTAAAGTTTTATTATTGTTTTTATTACAATTTAGGATCATGATAATTTAAGGGTTCGAGTTATATGATTGCAAGTTCATTAAAAGAAGATTAAGACATGCCCAGAGAACCTCTATTAAACATTAGTGTTTAATGTTAGTTTTTATTTTATTAAGTTGATTTTTATGCACATATATATTTGTTTATATAGATTTGTATTTAAATGTGTATGTGCGTGTATATATATATATTTTTTTTGCCTAAAGAATATCTAGAGATGGTGGGTAGAACATCTGGAATACTTCTGTAGAACAGAAGTGTGAATGGAAACAATACTGTATTTACATAATAGCACAGGATTTTTCATTAAAACAATTCCGGTAATATTTATAGTTGGCAAATTACAACACTTAAAGATCTGATCTCCATATGGGAGCACTTAGACCTTTGAAATATTATATTGTTTTTAATTGTCTCTCATTCAGTGAAGGGATTATAATTTTGAGGGTGGTGGGTCAGAGTGCACCAAGCCACTACACAGCCAACAGAGAAATCCGTGGATTATTGATGTATCCCCTGGTAATGGTAATTTTGGTGTTTTATAAAGTTTATTAGTTTTGTACAGGAGCAGCAAAGACTGGACAGTTTGTCAAAGCAGAGAGGAGAAGTCTACAGGGTGGCTGACCTCGCTTGGTGCTCATGGCCCTGAAGCAGTGTCCCTTGCTGCAGGACCTCCGGGGGTTGAGGGCTGGACTTCTCTGGCAGAAAAGGCCCTGTGTTTTAGTTTTAATGGCAGTGGTACTAGAAATCTCCTGGCCCATCCCTCCTTCATTGCCCTTAGAAGATCTCAGCCACACTCCCCCTTGTTTGTTTTCAATGAGACACCTTGCAAAGGTGTGAGCTGTGGAGTGAAGTAGGCTTCTTGTGAAACCTGGGGACTTCTCCAGAAGGATGTCTCAAAGCTCGGGTTATTTAAAACAACTGGAAAGTAAGATGGTAATTAATACTGTCAACCTGATCTGGAACATGATATGAAAAAGAAAAGAAAAATAAAGAAAGTGGAAAAAAAAAGACTGGCACATCAGGCAGTCCATGTAGTGTCATTTGCTTGCGTGGAGTTTGTCTGCAACGTGTTTCCTGTGGCTCCCAGCAGGTCAAGGCGCTGATGGGGAGGGCAGGTCCTCTAAGGCAGGCAAATGACAAAATCAGCATTTCTGTGTGTGCATACAAATGCACAGCAACTGCGAAAAGCTGATTCACCTGCGTTAAGTGTGCCTTGAACTTACTCACAGTGATCAAGTCAGCAGGAGAGGATAAGTTATAAGTGAGTGAATGACAAGCGATGAAAGAGCAGAGTGGCACAAAATACTGGTTTCTTGCCCCTGGCTTCTTCAGGCTTTATGTCTGTGTCTGCTATGAAGTGAATGGATTAAAAGCCCATTGGAAGAGTATGTCACATCACAGTAAAAGGCTGGTGAAATTGCTAGACAGGATGCCCAACCCACGTCCCTGGAGGAGCCCGTTGACGATCTCATACTCTCCCTCTCATTCTCTCTGACTTTCAGTATAAATGGGGCCAAGCCTCTGCTGATTATGCTGAGGAAAGCCAAAGAAAGGCTCAGAAGGTAATTTGTGCTTTACCTCATGTTGTTGTCGGATTTCAGGGCAGTGGAGTTGGGGAAAGTGTATTGTTCATACCCTGCGCTCTGCTCCCAGCAGGCAGCTCCGATAAGCTGTGCCTGCCCCTAAGAGAATGTTATCTAAACAGCAAGCAGTTTACTTCTCTGTAAATAAGGAAAGAGATTGATACAGACCTGCTGAAGTAAATGACTATTGTTAAAATAGATGTTTTTTTCTCTTTAGGGGAAAACTAGGCATCCCTTTTCTGGTATCGCAGAATAAGCGCTGCAGGAAGTTTAAGTTAGCATGTCACTACCCACCAGTGGCTCTGCTCCTGCTTGACATGCCTGGGTAACTCGCACCTTCTGTTTTCAAATTTCCTGTCCAGTTCAGATTTTTCAATAAGTGACTGCATACTAACCCCATCTCTCATGTCACAGTCTTCTACTTGTTTCAGAAGCCCTTTAAAGGTACTGTTGTGAAAAAGAAAGAAGGCAGCAGCCCTTAGTTTTTGTCAGTGAAAATCTAAGTCCATGCGTCAGAGGTTTTTTCTATTGCTCTCACTGTTTCCTTCGGTGGGAATTAACTTTGTCCCGTCAGAGATTTTCTCAGCATTCACATGACATATCCAAGCCAGGGGTAGGTTGCCATTTTTTTTTTGAGCTCTGTGAATATTAACCTCATGAAGAACAGCAGGAAAGATGAATTCATTATAATCTGTATGTTAAAAACTTGAAAGTCTCAAGTGCTCACTTATACTGCTAATTAATGTTTCTCCCTGCAAGCCTCCCTTTAATCAGAGAGTTTAGCTATTGACGTAAGTATATTTTGGTTCTTTCTCTGAAATGTGACATTTCACTCTCCTTCCTTCGTCTTCTCCCAGTCACCATAGCCCCCAAACCTATAAGATGCCACAAAGTGACTTGACAGAAAACCTGGCTTCAGATGTTCCCTTCTGCATGTCCCATTCACGTTTCTTCTCCTGACTTCTTTAAACCTTCTCAAAGCAAACCCTCATTTCACAGCTGCATTTGTGTATCCTGGCTTCTGGGTTCCCCATTCATGTAAGGGTCACAGGAGGCAGACAGGGAAAAAGCTCTCTAGGGCATATGTGCTGTAAGGTTTTAAGGATCAGAATGAGAAGGGAAACCTATCGTGTCACGTGAACTAATGCCAAGTATTAAACTGTCGTGCCAAAGTTAAGCTGGGATGCTGTTCCGGATGTGTTTCTCTATTCCCATGTCTGGTTTTTGTATGATGAAACATTGGAGAGGTGTCAGGGTGCCTGTGTTGTTTGTGATGATGATGGCTGAGAAGTCTTGTGGTGATTGCAGCCTAAAGTTAACTTTTTGGTTTCATGCAAGGGCTGTGAGGATTAAGAATCGTTTGAGTCAGGCATGCATCTTTTCCCTGTGTAGTTATGGTAGTAGTTTAGCATAAAAACAGCATATAAATGGTTCATCGGAAAAAAAAAAGAGAAAGGAAGAAATTGTGGAGTGTTGACATACTGTCTAAAAACAAACTGAATGCTGCTTTGTCTTCAATCCTTTTTCATTTTTAATAAATACAGCATGTTTTTAGTTTAGGAATCAGCTTCTAAGTTTGTTTTTAATCACACAGGCTGTGAAGCTTCAGTTTTGTGTTCAGTAACATAGCTACAGCCTGCAAAATTATTCTTTCCAGGAGAAAAAAAAACATAATGGTACAGGAAAAAAACATCATGTTTTTCAATGATGTTGTACGTACAAGAAAATGAGAAATCTTCTGAGCAGCTCTAAACACCTTGTTCTAGGTTCCTTGCAATAAGTTTACTTTTGACTTTAGGTACTTACCATCCAAATCATTGTAAAGTCTTTTTTGACGTCTAAGCTTTAATATCCCCCCCCCCTTTTTTTTTGCACTTACTGAAATGTAAATGGTAATGAGAACACAAATTAAAAAAAAAAAAAAAACACGCCTCCTGGCACCATGACAGTTGGTATTAAACGAAGCCCAACAGCATTAAAATAATTATTGGGAAAGAATTATCCCAGTCTGCTACCTAAGGCAAAAGCCCCTTTTACCTTTCCATTGTTCTGCAAAATCTCCTTCAGAGCTGCATTAAGCAATTCACAGCATACTCAGCAAACACTCAAATATGAGGCTATTTTAAGTTGACATCTAGTGACTTAAATCCCCATGAGTGATTTTCAGAATTTTGCCAGCTTACAGAGTAGACTTATCAACTTCTTCGCTGATAAAGATCTGTTTGATTGTTGTTTATTCCCATCTTTCAAGCTATGTAAGTTAGTTGGAGATGGGATAACATTAGGAATTGGTTTCTATTATGCAGAATGTCTCCTTTTTCCTGCTGGCTTTCAGCACTTGGTCTGTCTCAGTTGTATTGGCTGTTTCTGCAGATGTGTTTGCTATCAACCTCTTCCAAAGTTAGCCATTCGAGCTGGATTTTGTATACAACAGATCATGTTCCTCTTTCATTCTTAATTAAACAGCAGATATTCTTCTCCATTTAAAACACTCGAGGGTTCATTTTCTTCCTTACCCATCCATGCACCCTGAGTTCCCAGGTTTCTAGTTCACCGTTACTCCAGATTTTCTTCCCCTTACTCTACAGAGATTTGTTTCCCGCAGTCTCTATTGAATCTCTTTAAAGACCCCTTCAGGTGTTTGTTTGTTTGTTTTCTGATAGACTGATAAAAGATTTACAGTGATTTGGAGCTGTCTTCGTGAGATTTCCTCCTCTGGAAGGAATCTTCTGTTCCTCCGTGGAGAAGCAGCAAAAGGCTCCTGGGTCAGGGCTTGCTCAGAGCGATGAGACCTGTGCTGTGCAGGCAGGCAGGCATGGGCCAGCGGCTCCTTGCCAACATCCACGCCATGCAGAGGAACTGTAGAGCCAGGAACCAACACAAGCCAAAAAGGCAACGCTCAGCGGTAGCTCCTGTGGCCATGGGTCCCTGCTGAAGATGCCTGCAGCATGAGGAGCAACCCTCTAGAGTTGTACGGATAGGAACTAAGGTCGTAAGGAGGCAGAATCTGACTTTGAGGGAAAAAAGAGTACTAGCAGATGTTACATTTGTCCTGAGAGAACCAGCCAAGTCCAAGGTTTTACGAGCTTCTTGCACATCGCGTTTCTCCAGGACAGTAGTAGCCTTTTCAGAACAGGCAGTGAGGTAGGATGGCCGTTGTAAAGGCAGCTGCACCACGTCAGAGCACTGCCAACTCTCACCCTTTGCAAAATCCCTGCTCACCTCTTCTGTAGCTGAGGTATTTGTCTCACTGGTACAGCAATGTTCAGTTTGCAGTTTTTGCGTGCGTGCTAACAAATCAATTGCCTTCATACCTAGTTTTTCTATTCATACAGCAGTGGCATTTCTTTTAAGAGATCTGTGCAGTCTTAACTGTCACTTTCCATGTCTTACCTGGTGGATGTTACTCACTCGTGGTGCACAGACCTGCTCTTGAAGGCTCGATTATGTTGTACAAGCAGCCTCAGAACAAGAATCCTCTGTGGGACTTGTATAGAATGAAACTGCATGGTACTTTCCGGAAGGCTCTGTGCTGTTTTACAGTAGTAATCAGTTCCTGTAATTTATGAGAATTCAGGCCCATGTTTAACAGTTAGCACAGCTTATGCAAATTTGAAATGTCCAGCGTCTCTCATCACAGCTGGGTTTAGGAACAAGCTTTGCTTGGGGATGCTTTGCCAAGATAACAGTGTGGGTCCCTCGTGTGTAGGGGGCCCTGCCTTCAGTTTCTGGGCCTCCACAAAACTTGCACTGGGTCTCTTTGCTAGAAACCTTTGTGCATCCCTCTCAGAGTGCCGGCACCCAAATGTGGGACAGAGAGAGAGAAAACACACATTTGCATGGGAACTGAAAACACTGTGGGATTTATTCCTTTAAGTCTGTGGCTCTTTCTCTAAGCTCAGCTTGTAGAAGTTTTTGGGTTTTTTTTGGTTGTTTTTTTTTTTTTTCCCTTGCCATGAAGGGTTTTCAATAACAAAAGCGCAGAGGTAGCAAATTTTAAAGGAAGATGAATAGCTTTGAGACTGAAATGAGGGCCATTCCTGAAATGTGGAACATTTCAGAGGTATGCTCCCTGCAGAAGCTAAATGCAGTGGAAAAGAAAATACATCATATTTGGAGTAAGAGCTAATTTATCCCCACACTGGAAGAGATCCCAATAATCTTTTAAGCATTGAAGACTTCAATGAGTTTCAGAAATCTCTCATCACAGGCGGATGGTCTTTTGTCATATAGGAGGATCGTGAAGGTTTTGGCAGCTGCAGGAAAAGGATACCTCCTCTTTCTCTCTGTTGGCCTGCACACAGTGATTCATCTTGTCTGAGGGAAAGGAAAACCAAAGCAGTAGGGTTCTAGTCAGAAATTAGTCACTGTGAGACACCGTTCAATCAGTGGCCCAGGGTTGGGATTTTTTTGTTTTGTTTTCTTACCCGAAGTCATGTGACTTACTCTCCTTCCTTGTTGTTCCTACCTTGGGTGCTTCTGGTGGGACACTTGGGTTGTTATTAGCTTGATTTGGTTTAAGCCTTCACCTTGCAGCTGAGGGGGTTTCGTTGTGGATTTGAAGCTCCTGATCAGCATCAAGGCTGCTCTTCCTGTAGCTGGCGATTGCACAGAAAAGGTAGCACTGTTCCCATCAAAACAACTGGAGATGAAAACCATGAGCTCCTCTTGTGGTCTGGTCGTTCACCTTTCCCTGGCTTACATAATGAATACAAATAAATAGGAACACTACGGTATGCCAGTAGAAGAAAAGAAAAAAAAATGCACTACTGCATTTATAATCATTATAGATGGAACTTTTTACAGTGGTAGATTCATGGTAAAATATGAGGTTACTATCTTTGCCAGATACCACCTTCCCCACAGTAGCTACGTGAACATTAATCTCCCAAATAAGTAATGATCTATATGCACTGTGGTAGCCAAACTGGGTGCTAGGCCTTAGCAGTACATTTGTACAGCGTTCTGGTCCCCTTGAAGGTGATGTGGTTTCATATTTTCATCTCCTTAGCAGCCTGTTGCGTTATAACATATTCTGTTGATCACAGGGACATACCTTATTCCTTCTCTTTACAAGATCCGTGTTCACACAGAGACTGCAGAGAAAGAGCCAGCAAAGAACTCACATGCTGCTCTGGGAGAGCATGGGGAGAGGTTTTCATTTAGTTTTGTGTTTTTTTGCAGAAGATTCCCTGAATCCTTGTCATCTCACTTAAGTGGAAGATCTTCTAATAACATTTTTTGCTTTGGCGTACTTTTGATGTGAATATTCATTTCCAGATCACCTTAGCAGTGCTCTGCTGTTCATTGAGAAGGGTTTCTTAGTGCTCATTCGTCTGATACCGCATGAAGATGGACCTTTCATACAATATGGAAACTTTTTTGGCACATCAGGGGTGGACTTTGTAGGTGTCGGGACACTAGCTGTCTGCCTCTGTGGAGGACAATTCCTAAGCATATTGCTCCCTCAAAGCATTGTAGATGTTGATGTGCTTTCATGCAGTGACTAGTGGCTGACCTCTTGCTGGCCTGTAAACCTGAAGAGGGATCACTTGTGCTTTCCTCTTAAAAATGCCTTTTCCCAACCCAAACCATATTCTGTCATGATGTGTATGGAGGAGGAAGGAAAGGTATCATTCTTTTGCTCGGCACAAGAAGTAGGAAGAAACCAAGGTGAGGAATGAGCCTGCCAATTATCACACCACCCAAAAGAAACGCAGAGCAAAGTAACTGAGCTAGCCACATGTGCACAAGATTCAAGAGGTTTTACGGGCAAAATGCAGTTCTTTAAAAATTCTCTGAACCACGGTGCCCCTCCACAGTAGTGGCTTGATTGGTGTTTCTCCTGTGCTTGGAATTAGAAACACAAATGTCAAGGCTGGTTTTCTTTATTTGTGTAGCAATGGAGGAAAGTTCACTCCAGAGACAGAAGAAAGAACGAGTCTGGAACATGAGGCACAGACAAGGGCTATAATGGAAATTAATTGGGTAGCATGTTAAATAATATTACTTTAATCCTGCAGCTTTGGGCAGTTGAGCTGAATTTCTATTTTATGGCATGTTTTACAAACTAAAATATTTTAGGGCTTGGAAACTGCTCAGCTTTAGTAGTTCAGTTCAGGAAATATGCTTCCCTGCTATCAAACGCCGCAGTCTGTACTCTGCATTATTAGCCATGGCATGGTGCGTGCAGACAGTTCTCGTTTGCTATCTCTGCTGAACCTTTCACATCAGCTCATTTATCTTTCAGGTGTTATAATAATTGACCCTCAATCAGTATTCCATTATCCTAAACAGGCAATTATCCACATTGTCACTTTTGCATTTGCTCTTTTGACCCAGAGGTCACGGAGGCCTAGTGTAACTGAATCCTACAAAATTATTCCCTTACCTGTCATATAAATAGTCATCCTAGCAAAATGAGACCCATGGGGGCTTTTGCTGAGGTGTTGAGAAGGCCAGTCTAACTCAATCCTTTATTCTACTCTTTAAGGAATGCAGTACTGTTTTGGCACTCTATCAAAATAAAACAAAGTTCCATTTTTTAGCCTTCTTTTTTTTTTCTTCTTCTTCTTCTCTCTCTTTTTTTTTTTTTTTTTTTTTTTTTTTTTATAAGTGAGCACCCCTGCACTTACAAACGCTTCTTTGTGGCCTACTTTATTGAAATTTCCATTCAGCTCTTCCATCTGTTAGCTGTGTTTACCGCTATTCCTGGGGAAAGAATTCTGCATTTCACCTTCATTTGGGGGTGTAAGGTCATAAAACTGTCTGGATTATTTCAGCTATATTTATACCTAAGTTAATATTACTTCTTTAACAGGTTTAAAGCTTTTAATTCCCTAGTTCATTATTCACGGTGAGTGAACTGAAGTGAACGAAGTTTTTGTTTTACAAAGAGGAAAGCTTTCGGTATTCAGAAACTGTTCTGCAAATGTGAATTGTAACCACTTCACCTCAGCTCCCCAGTTCCGATTAGGCTCATGTTTCACACCCTCCCTCTGCTGCTCACGGCCACCAAATGTTTCATTTCACTAGCTTCTGTGACTAGTTCATGTGGACACACACTAGGGTTACCTTTACGGAAGCGGTTTTGTGTCTGTCTTGGTAAAGCTGGCAGGGAGGCAGGGTGCGTTGATATGAAGAGCATGCATGCAGCTCACCTCATTTATAGGGCCTCATTGGATTGGTGCCGGGCCATCTCAGAGCCTTTGGTACACCACTGAAAGGGCGATAACTCCTGTCTCATTGGAAGGAAACTACATCTAAGAGAGATGGAGTGACCTTCCTGAGGTTGCAGGGGGCAAAGGAGGGAAGTGAGGCTTGGTTATGCAGTATACGGTGCAAGGCACGAAACAAGTACACCATGGTTCCCTCCAGCTGCTCTGTTTGGATGCACACATTCTGAAATCCAAGGTAGGCAAAAACTGGAAAGGGTGAGGGGAGAAACGAGCTTTGCTCTGATGCAGGCCTTGTGTTTACATCTAGCTGCCGAGTCCCAGCCTTGCTCCCTGTTCCATCTGTTCTGGTTTGCTAGGAGGAGATAGTCAGCACCTTGAAATGCTGGCCTGGCGCTACTCCAGCGAGAAACTGGGAGTTGAAGTGAGAACACAAATGCAATTTATTTTTCTTTGTTGAAATGTGCGTATTTTCCCAGTGGCAACACGACTCAATAGTTGAAATAATGTTATTGAGAGTAGAGAGTGGAGTCCCAGTGTGAATACTCTGCACACAGGCCCTCAAGCTTAAGCCAGCAAATGTCTGGGCAATATTTAACTTGCTATTTCTTTAAATAAATAAAAAAAAAAAAAGTGAGGATATTTTGGGACTTTCTTTGCATACTGGTATAGGAAAACAATTGCTCTTGCATCTGTTTTTGTATTGCCTTGTAGTAACACACATTTTCTGCTCAATCACTTGGGCTTCTCATTTTTGTAACATCCTTTCCCAACACCTTCAGTGTTGGAGGCAATGCTTTATTTTCCATTAGGTGCAAAAGCCTGATCCAGGCATAAGAGGACACGACTTGCCTACCCTCTACAGTGTCTACAGACCACAAGAATGTACAAGTGGCTGAGATGTTATCAGTGTTGTGGGAAAGGCAACGATGCCTCTATATTTAAAAAAAAAAAAAAGACCCAAGAAAACAGTGGATCTCTGTATCATACCTGCTCTATATCAAACTCTATATTTGTCCTAAGAAGCAGTTATCTGAAATTTAACCCACGCTTAGGTTCTCGGATAATTAGCAGCAGCTTAAAACTATATTAAAAAAAAAAAAAAAAAAGACTTTTACCAAGAAAACTTGTTTTTTTTTTAAAAAAAAAAAAAAAAGAAGAAAAAGAAGAAATGACAAAACAATGATCAGGAGAGTATCTCAGAGGCAAAAATATTTCAAGGTGAAAAGTAAGCCAAATTATTAGAAGGCTCAGCCAAAAATCTTTAAGCAATTAAGTAACTTGTATAGAAACATGCTGCTTCTGCATGTTCTTCTGTCTGAAGCAGGCTTTGTTAGAATGACGCTGCTGGCTTTTTGGAAACAGCAAGTTCGAGTTTGTTGTGGCACTTGTTGACATCAATACTGCGGTTTGCTGAGTCTCAAGCAAAAAGCCACCATGGGGGGAAACAATTGGCCCCTCTTCTCCTCCCCATCTGCTCGCACTGGCAGCAATAAGGTGAGGGGGAATTGAGCTGGCCCTTGAGTGGCTGGTTTTATGCCAGAAATCGCATTTGCTGGATTCGCGGAGTATTTTAACTTGCAGTGAGACCCTTGCAGTGACAGCTGACGCCTAGCACAGCTCTGTCGTTTCTGGATGCTCACTGTTGGAAGGCAGCAGGCAAGCCCTGAAGAATCCTTTCAGGATTTCCTTCAGCGTGGAGCTGGACCTACAACCCGGCTCGTCAGCCAGAAAGCCTAGCGCTATTCCCAGTCTTTTCCGTATTAATGCATTAATGTCAGCAATGTCCTCAGCACACGATTATCGGTTCAGTCACTCAGTCACTGTCTGTGTCTATCTGAGAGCACAGAGTCTCAACCTGACTGCAACTATTCTGAATGACAGGAATCAAACAGTATAATATATAATTATTATTACAATTATCTAATAATAAATAATATAATAAATAATGCTGGGCTAGAGCTCTGATAACATGCACAGAAGTTTGTCTTTAGGAAAAAAAGAAATTGAGTTAATTTTGTATATGCACAAGCAAGCATTAGTGTAATTTTCCTTTCATTGTAAGGCACATTTCGAAGGGTTAGTACAAACGCATGTGGCAATATTGCCTTGGGAACAGACCTGTATGTTGGGGTCTACAAGTGCTGGAGTTTCACTGTGGCTGCAGCCCTGAACCATTGACTATCTCAGAATGAGTTGTCTTGTTTTCCATTCTCTTACTTTCCTCATCAATGAAACAATAATAGATACTTCATTTTCTTGTGCTATTTTGGGATGTACTGGTGAAAAGCATTGCAGAAGTAGAGGGCATTTTTGTATAGCTTATTACAGCTAGACATGAATATGAACTTATATTGAAAGAGGTGATAATACCAGAAATGTTGGCTAGGGGAACCGAGACCGTCCCCTGTGTTTGGATACCAAATTGGTGAACGCAGAAAGACTGAAGTAGCTCTCCACAATACTTATGACAGTCTATCTCTAACTTAAATATTTTACCTATCATAACATACTCAGTCTGTTTTGTTTTTTTTTAAATGACACGTATGCTACCAAGATGTAGTCACTTCTTATTTCATACAAGCATGTACCAAGCTAGTGAAGTTACGCTCTGCATATGCTAGTGTAATGGAATGAAAGAGGCCGGCTTATTTTATTTTATTTTATTTTATTTTATTTTATTTTATTTTATTTTATTTTATTTTAATTTAATTTAATTTAATTTAATTTAATTTAATTTAATTTAATTTAATTTTATATTAATGGATTTTAAGTTTTCCATTTTATATGTGTAAAGCCGTCTACATTCACACAGTTATACAGTGGGATCAAAAAACCTGTATATGCACCTCACACACAGTAAACAAATTGTGCAACTCCATTCGCACCCTTACTGGGGGCTCACATTTGCTCGCTATCCACTGCAATAGCACAGCAACTGATTTTGTAGTACTTCATCTTACAAAGCACGAGACCTTTCAGCATCTGTGAAGTCATGGGATGCATAATTTATCTGAGACTTTTATCCCACCCTTCCTCTGTCTTTCTCTGACTTAGCTGATTTTTTGTGTTTGGCATCAACTTGCCCATGTGTCCTTTAGGCTTACAGGCAACCAGCAGGATAGTATGTAATGGAACACAGAAGCAGGGCAGGAGTGCAGGTTACGTTCAGTAATGTGTGAGTAGCAAAGCCAGAAACTGAGATAAAACCATGTACCTCTTTGTCATAAATGCAGAGTAGTATGCACATATTACAATTTAAAAAAAAAAAAAAAAAAAAGACACAATAAACCAAAACCCTGCTGTGTGCACACACAGCTCTCCCCTTGGGGAGAGGATGAGAGAGAATGAAGAAACCACAAATGAGGGAGGTTAGTCATGTTGCTTAATGAACTACTGGAAGCTTTTCAGATACTATGGTGATGAGGGAAATGTGCATACAACAGTAGAACGTTCCTCAGCTGATACTATCTAGGAGTTCAAAAGAAGAAGAAACACAGTAAAGCAACTCTCTGGTATATTATTAAAAGGTATCTTGAGTTTTCCTGCTTGACAGATATTTCTTGTTTTAGGTTACACTTCTACTTCCATTATTTAAACCCAAGATAACAAAGTAATAATTGCTACTGACTAGTTAACAAAATGCATTTATGCAAATCAATTATTTTATGGTAGAGGCAGCTTGTTAATGATATACCTCTGGCAATTAAGTCCTCATAAATGACACTACTCCTTATTTATCTGTTTTCTGTTTTGTGAATTTATTTCAGTAATTTCCTACTGTTTTGTACAACAAACAGTCAGTCACCTCATGTTGTGAGTACTTCACTGGAATGAAATTATGCATTTTTGTTTTCGGATACTAAAGCAGAAAATTGCTGTATTTACTCTTCTTCTCAATGTAATATGAGTTTTTTTTTGTGTTTTCTGTCAAGCTGACTAAACTAATGTGAATGATGTGTGTCATCTCAGAAGTCATTTTTTTGTAACTTGCTATTTTTTACACTCTTCTGTTGATTAGATTGCCCATAAGGCTGCTTCAGCAGTACCAGCCCTCTGAAATCTCAATGAAGCCTCATTTGCATCTAAATTTAACATATCTCTGCAGAGTCCCTTGTTATGTGAAGAGTAGTAGGAAATTCTGATGAAAATCTTCCTTGCTGAGAACAAAAGTTCATGATCAGTAAGGTAGCTGGATGTCAATACTGGAGACGTGTTCTTCTAGAAGAGCCCGTTGAGTGTCACTGGAGTATCATGGCAGTAAATCCTCCTTTCTTCTTTAAAGCCACTCTGAAATTTTGGAAAAGTTTTGATACCCAGACTTTGCTATTGCAACAGCTTGATGTTTTACATTGATACATGTAATTAAAGATATGTATGAATCACATTTCCTGTTATGAAAAAATGTGGAAACTAGATGAAGTGTGAGCTGAAATTTAAGGCATGACAGTAGTATTACACAAGACTATCAATAGAGAGTGAAATACATGCGATGCGGTCAGAACTGCGGAGAGGACAGGGCCAAGTGTGGCTCCGGGAGTGGATGGCGCATTGGGGAACTGTACACAGTGGATCCTGTGTACTCGAATGCTTGAGATATGCAACTCAGAGTTAGCTCAGATAATTCAGAGTCCCTTGGTGCCTTGTCATCACTCAAATCAAGGCAGGTTCCTTAAATATTCCATCTCTTACTTTGAAGAGTGAGTTAGTGAATTTATGTGAGATCATCAACTATTTTATGAAGCTAAGCTTGAGGCTAATCCAAGAGGCAAGAATTTTTGTTTGTACAATCTGCCCTATTTGTGTGGTTCATCTTTGTCTTTGCAGTTCCACTCTCCCAATGCCAAGTAGCCAATTATTTAACCCAGGTACTACTTGAGCGGGAGCTGCTCCCTTTTTTCTCATGAAAAGTATGGTGAGATCTCTGATGACTTCCCAGAGAGAGAGGACGAGCTTTAGGTCTCATCCAGAATGCTGTACCTCTGATGGCATGCTCTTTCAAGCCTGACACTCTGCAGGAACCCTCACCTGTATGGTGGCCCAGCAGAAACCTGGCAAAGGTTGTTGTGCTTCATAAATTGTTTTTTGTTATTGCTAAACTCATTCTTTTGATTTTCATATCATTCCTGCAACCTCAATTTAAGTTACCTACATAACTTGTATTATGTCTGCGACCTATTTATGCTAACATAATATGTCTTTTAAGTGTGTTTTAAAAGTGGGGTTAAGTGTAATGTCAGCAATTAATTTTAAACAGTCAATGTCTCTTACAAAAAAAGAGGAAGAAATCAGGTTCAGGGGATTTTTTTTTTCTTTTATTCATTCTGTAACCCACCTCTAGCTACTTTTACCAGAGAAAAAACGTGGTGTGTGATCCTTTTTCCCTTCCATTCTCCTGCTTAGAAATATATCCCAATTTAAACATTAGCAAAATCAAACATTAACATGGGAGTTAATGTTTTAAAATAATGACCTCCTGCCGGAAGCCTGTTGGTCCTGACATGCTGCCAACTAAAAAATCTAAATGAAGTTAGAAACCAGAAGAAAATAAACTTATTCTATTTTCATTTTCCACTAACATCTTTTGCACTATCTGAAAACTTGATCACTGTATTTTATGGTACTGAGTTCGTCTTTCAGTAATGGATTGCAGGTGCCACATTTCTGCTAAACAATATTTAGGCTGCTTAGTTTTATTGTTTGGTTTAATTTCTTGAGTGAGTGATTTCACCAGGTCATCAAAGTTTCTAATTCCTGTTCTTGCAAATAACAGTGAAGGGAATTGAGACCACTCAGTATGAACCTTGGAGAGATGGTAGGTTTTACAAATCCATGTAAAAGAGAAGTTAGCACCAAACCATTTAAAATATTTTCATGTATCTATGAAGACACTGTCCAGAAATGCCACAACAAGTAATTGCAGTGATAACTTTCTGGGAATTGAAGAGTCACTCTCTATTTTCATAACACCATTGTAGATTGAAGTTGCTGTCGTCATTGTATAGAATATAGTATATAAAAGTGAATTAGAGGGCTTGTGATAAAACAAGCTTGGGAATTAGCAGCAGATAATTCCAAGCTACTCAGTATCCAAGAGTCTGACCACCCGATAGACATAAATGATGACCCTGAGCACAATTTTTAAAACTGAGTAGATGATATTTGGCCTTTGGAGCAGAACTTGGACAGCCTATAGTAAGTACATCAGTGGTACACATAGCACAGCAGTGGGTTGTTTTATTCCAGAGAACACTTTATAATGATGTAAGAGGTAATAAGCAGGATTATGAATGCAACTGGGAGACATTACTCTGAATTTTAATTTTGGGTTTACTTGGCCTTTGGCACATGATTTCATTTCCCATAGACAATCTAAACTCACCATAAAGACTGTCGTGGGACCTGGATGCATTCACTAATGTAGGGTGTGGCAATTTCCTGTCTGTCTGATTTGAAATTACAATTAGTATCTTGTTCTTCTATGGAGATTGCTTCACTGGTCATTCTTTTTAAAAGAAAATTGTTAAGAAAACCTAATACAGTATGTACTTAGTAAAATTAGCACCAAACCATTTGAAGTATATCCATAGGTCCATAAAGACAGTGTCCCCGAATGTCACAAGTAACTGCATAAGAAGCACAATATTACTATCTACAACAGTCTTTCTCTCTGTTCTCCCAGGACTAATTCACAAGGAAAAGAATTTGCTTTTTGTAGTTTGAATAGCCAGTTATCAGGCTTGATACAAGTGTGAGATTTTTTACATTGGAGTTGGATAATATAAAATAGAGGTAAAAGTATTTTGTATCATATTTATGGGTGATGTTGTAGGCTTTAAATACCTAATGCATACAGAGCATGTAAAAATACAAAGTAGTATTTCATATTAATTTGATAATCAGAATAGGCTGTCAGGTTTTCATTCAGTGCTTCCTGTTTCAAAGCACTGTACTTCACAGGCCTCAGTTCAGGAAAGAACTTCAGTCTGGATGTAAATCTAATTAAAATCAACAGATTTAAACCCCTCCAAGCAACAAGCATGTACTTAAGTCTTTTGCTTAATTGTGGTGGAGTAAGATATGTTGAAAAATAAGCACATGCACAGCTACTTTGATGAACTGGAGATTTATCTTGGAGCATCAAACCTACTATGGAAAATTCATAAAGCGAGGATTGCCTCCTAATTATTATGCTCATTTCAGCAAGTGCTGTAATCATAAGAACAAATTTACATAGTATTTACCAAGAGGCAAGAACATCTGTATACTTTTACTGGCATGGAGTTGTAAACTGAATGCACACAGACAACATCTGAAGAAAAATACTTGTGATCCCATCTGTGAAATTGTTATGTAGGGATGATGGCATAATGATTTTCGTAGGACCAATATAACTTACTGCTCCAAACAGCTATAAATGCTTTACGTTCACAGTGTTGATGTATAGCATAGTATTATATAGTGTCCAATTGTAAAAAAAAAAAATCAAAGGGATTTTGGTAGATACCACAAACTGATATAAAACAAAAGATCTACCAGCTGTATGTTGCCATGAGGACTGGACGTAACATCAGATGTTTCTTTGTGTCTAACCGCCCGCTCGATAGCCCACAGGAATCTGGGTGGATTAGCAAGTGTTTGTGCTGCGCTGCATCCTTCCTCTTCCTCAGTGGCATTCCCAGATCAGACCTGTGAACGAAGACATGTTTAGAAAGGGCTGTGTTGGGATTGCACCAGGAAAGAAGGGCTTCCTTTAGAGACTTGCAGATACGGACATTTTTTACTTCAATTAAGAGATGAAATGCCTTAGCACACATACAAAGAATTTATGTTCCAGATGAGTAGCTATGCCTGCTGGCGAGATCAGGGCTGATCCAAGGCAAGTGCCTTGATGACAGCTTATTTGGGAATTTGGCAGATATTTCTTCTCTCCTTGTGGTTGAAGAATGTGGTAGGCTCCCGTTGTCCAGCAGAGCAGCCACGGTCAGAGCCACGAGTGCAAGCTGTAGGACTGTCTTGTCACTGAGGGCTTTCTGTGCATCTGGGGTGAGGTGGGGATGGGGTACAAGGGAAATAGGCTCTCTGAACCCATTTCATTGGAGAGTGCTAGGGAAGAAAAACAGTTTGAACTGTCTACGTTGTATTGCTTACCTGTTCCCGTGTCCCTGATCAAACTAACTTCTATGTGTCAGCGTACTTAGAAAAGCACAGAACTGGGTGCCGCCGTCATGTTATATTTGGGGCTACACCATTGATGTCCAGTCCTGCCTTGAATTAGGGTGAGCAAAGGGATGCTGTCAGCAGACCTGGGCATGAACTGCAGTGCTAAACCAGCAGCATGTTTCCCAGTTTAACCCTTGCTCCTGGCAGGAAGCAATTTGCTGTTGTTGTGGCCCTCCGGCCTAGCTGTACCCTGCCCCCAGCCCCTGCCAGGCCAATCTCTTTGGGACACCAGAGCAGCTTTATCCAGCTGACTGGCAGGGCCAAAGGGTTTCCCTGCCAGCATCCCATGCGCTGGCCTTGGTAGGATGGGAGCAGCTGTCAGGAAATTCTCACAAAGCCTCAAACTGCTGCTCAGGTACATTGAGCAAACCTCTACCTGTCTCTTTGTAACGATTATGTGTTAGTTGTTACACAGGCCAACAGTGTTTAAAATGAAACAAAAATACAGACTATGTTCATGTGTAATAAATCTCTCACTAAAGCTAGCAAGTCCAAACTTCACTTTTTTTGAAGACAAGCAAACCATTTGCTCTATAGCACATGGTTGAGTCTCTGGTATCTAATGAGCTGCAAACCCCATGTGAGGTTTCCCATGAGCTATGAGCATTTGTAATATTCCATACATTTGGAGCACTGTTCCTGGGTGCATTCTCTGGTACCTGGTGAACCTTCAGGCTTGGCCTTTCCCTCAGTGGTCTGATCTCTCCCCTTGACACCTCCTACAACTACCCGAAAGGAGGTTGTGGGGTGCTGGGGGTTGGCCTCTTCTTGCAGACAACTAGTGATAGCACAACAGGGAATGGCCTCAAGTTGTGCCAGGAGAGGTTTAGGTTGGAAATGAGGAGACTTTTCTTCTCAGAAAGAGCAGTCAGGCTTTGGAATGGGTTGCCCAGGGAGGTGGTGGAGTCACCGTCCCTGGGGGTGTTCAAGGAAAGGTTGGACCTGGTGCTTAGGGACATGGTTTAGTGGGTGATATTGGTGGTTGGGGAACTGTTGGTCCAGATCACCTCAGGGTCTTTTCCAACCTTAATGTTTTTATGATTCTATTTCAACAAGACTTGCAATCATTTTATATTTTCACTGTTGTGTCTCTCTCAAGTTTTGATTGAAATGGGCCAGTAGGTAAGCAGGAGTAATTGGACACACAAACATGTGCAGGTAAAGTGCATAAGATTTGTTCCAGAAGTAAACATGACTGAAAGTCTAGTGAGATGTGTCTGTTTTACACTTAATATGTAAAAGGAGAGGAAAAGTTTTCTGTTGCAGACTTGGTTGATTGAACAGTAGAGGTGACTCAGGGAAGTGCATGGTTTGAAGTTATTTATCCTCTTGCTTTCAAAATTGGAGTGCTCAAATGGCATGGAAAGTGTTAAATCTGACCCGGATAATAAACCAATAGATTACTTTTACCAGATGCTACAGAATGAGTTTTTTGATTACAACGTACAGTCTTAAGTGTGACTTGTGAGCTGGTTTATTTCTAGCAGCTACTATTTTGATTTCTACATTAGTGCTATTGGGATGCCTCTAAACAGGACGCGTTAACCTTTGTAAATTTACTGATTAACAACAGGAGTTTTCCATAATACATTTTCAGTTGTTGAGCTCTATATTTTCTGTATATATCATTTAACAAGATTACTATAAAATTCTTGATTCGTACAACTGTTAAACACAGGCTTCCTTTGGAAGATGAACAATGCATGCCTGTAATGTATGGCTACATTATTATTATTATTGCTATTATTACTACTACCCCTACTTGTACTAAGAATTTTCCAGTTAGTCCATATTTTAATTTACTGAATAAGTTGCTCATTTTGTGTTTTTTATCATGACTTTTACACAGTTAGGGTATCTGTATTTCATTGTCACTGATGCAGACAATGGGTTTGACTCTGCTTTCTGTTACAGTAGTGCAAATCTTAAGTAATTGAATTGCCAATGAAACAGTGCCAATGAAAGAGTAAATTTAGTTCTGATGCATGGTTGCCAATGACCTTAAGAATTAGCTTGCTCGCTTCTAAGTGATTCCATTCATAAATGATGTGTCATTTTAGCGACCGTAATTGCGTTCTGAAACAATGTTTTCTGTTGTTTTTCTAGGGATTTCCCAAAGTTGGGAGGAGTGTTTTGTTTTTGTTTAAGAAAATGAAGCACAGTTTTAAAGCTGGGTCAGATGCCAGAAAACGTTCTCCTGTTCTCCTCCCCCTCCCTCTTCTTCTGCCTTTTGCTTTGAGCCCCATATCAGCTCTCTTATTTAGCTGCAGAGCCTGAACTTCCTCATTAAGGATCTGAGTTTGCAGAAGCTCCTGGCCTTGCCTCTGGCCAGAGCACTTCAGTTCACCAGTAATCCCATTTGGTATACACCCAGTGTTTCAAAGTATTTGCAAAACCAAGGCCTGTGCTTGACTCTCCTAGATGTTTTGGCTGGGGTTAAAAAAAAAAAAAAAAAAAGGGCAGAAGAACAGGCACTCTTAGTGGTGAGTTACACATGCAAGTTATTGTGGCTTAGCAAACTGCCATGTGCAGCTGAGCCAGGACAACCGATTCTCTGTGTGCTCTTAACCCATCACAAGTACAAGGTAAAATGCTTTCACTACAGCTCTCTAACAGGGCTTTAACATGATCCTTTTTACACTGACTTTACAACAGACAAACCAAAAAAAAACTAACTGATCAGCTGTCGTGATTCAGTGCCCTGTGGTGTCTCCGTGTGGTGTTGGTAAAACAAGCACATCTATTTCACCCACATATATCTGCATGAGACCCCTAAGTTTAAATGTGTGTATAAGCTGTTCAGGATCGGGATGTCAGCTGTGTTCTCATGTCCCTGATATTCTCTCATCTTTAATCTTAAAAAATAAAAATTCCTCTCGCCATGTCTGGTTAATTTGCTTCCTATTCTTTTAATGACTTATTTTCTCCAAGGTAGAGGGAATAAGCTTTTGCTGAACTCCATTCTGATAAATGGTTGGAAGACTTTCAGAGCTACCTTTAGAACTAGTACTAGAGAAGTCAGCGTTTTCCTTTTGTGTGATATTTTTCTCTATGCATGAGACATAGGTTTGTCCCACATCTGCCAAGTTTAATTTTTTGAGAAGGTTAAATATTTTTAAATTCAAGAAGTTTAAATTCAAGAAGTTTAAATTCAAAGAGTGAGAATGTTAATATGCCAAAAGACAAAGTGTTTCATAAGGTTGAAGTAATACATAAATCATATCTTAAACAAAGTTATATCTTACTTGCTCAATACAGCAATTATATTGTTTTGATTTCGTGTGGACAACTGGAAACTTTAACTTGGCAACTTTTCTATCCGTTCTAATAACAAGCTGACTCCTGAGGTTTCTGAAAGCCTTCTCTTCCTCCTCCATTTGTATGGTTTGGGGGTAGAGGGTGTAAAAAGAGAGAGACAGAGAGAGAGAACTGGCTTAAGGGCTTCTTCCAGCAGTAGGTACTACAGTCCATCAGCAATTCTGCTGCCGAGCTGGCAGCTGCTTCCATAAGTTCAGAGAGGTCACCATGCTTTCTTTCCTGTTGCTCCTCCAGGCATTGAATTGCTGGGGGAGCTGGAAAAAAGGCATCTTCCTTTCTTGTCCTGCAACAAAATCCTTTCTCACTATGTGGGTTTGTTCTGGTAAGGCATACAAAAGCTTGGGTATTGTGAAAACAATTCAAGTTTATGTTGTACCTTTACCCAGAAATATCTGAAAGCATATTACAGACTAATTGACATATCTGGATATGTAATGATATATGAGGATAGATACATAGCATGCATATGTGTCCTTTCATGCTGTATTTGAAAATTCAAGGAATTTCTTCACCACTGACTTTCTGCTTTCTCAGGAAACAAAACAGATGATTCAGTAAATACTTCAAAATACTGTTGTTCATCATTTAGGACAATAAAGATTAGTGTATCCACTTAAGACTTGGGGAGGAGAAGCTAGATTTTTCTTGAAGCAGAAAACAAGGTGAACTTTCATTAGACCGAAACAAAAGCAAGAAAATTCAGTGCTCATAGTAAGACCTCTGAGTGTTATTCACCATGAACATTGTATTGTTTTTGCCATCAGCATACTACACTGTGTCTTTCCATGGGTCCAGGAAAATCAGCCTGAACTAAGTTGTAATTAGTTCAGTTACATTAAACACCGATGCGGGCTTGTATTCAAGACTGAAGTGTACTGAATTTAGGTAGATAAAAGGTAGGACTCTTATTCTGACAAAGGATGTGTGAGTTTAATGCAGTTACAAGTAGAGTTGTTGAGATCACACCTTTAGTTTATTTGAATTAATTTTCCTATTTGCACCTTTCCAGGAAGCCCTGCAAAAAAGACGGGCCTTTAGCTGAAAATGTAGGTCTCCCTCCTTGTGGTTCTCATTCAAATATTTGAAGTTAGCTTGATTATTTTTTGGACACAAATATGAATTATTGTCTCTTGTTTTGGCATTAAAGAGAGGCAAGAATGTTATTTAGCGATGTTCCTCTGCCAGCTTATCATATAGTTCACATGCATGTTTTTTCCTAATTATTCACTTACCAGACTATAGCAGCTCTGAACTGTTTATATATAAAGTCTGGTGTTTGAAAGAAAGTAACTTATATTTAAAATTTCCTTCTTTTTTTTTTTTAAATACATAAACTTTTTAAAGTACATAAACTCACATGCAGTGCCAAATGTGCCCTTCCAGTATATAATAATAGGGATCTAATTGCACTAGTTTCCCGAGGGGCATAAAAGTAGAAAAGCAGAGCCTGTATGGAAAACACCCTTTTTTTCGCCTTTGGCCGTGACAGGCTCCTGCACTAGGAATGAAATTCCATCCTCGCAGAAGTCTATGGCAAAGATTTGAGTGACTCCAGGGGGCTAGGATTTGGGCCCACATGCCTGATTTCAGGGTATGATTTCAGTGACAAAATAGGCTTTAGGGAGGGGTAAGGAGTATTTGCTGAGGAAGGAAGAGCTGATCTTCATGCGTTTTCTCCAGTCTCTCTCCCGTGCAGAAATAACTCACGCCTTTGGTCTACCTATTCTTCTTTCTGAGGAAGACTAGAAAAAACACCTACTGCACAGACACCTAGCTCTTCTGGAAAAGCTCAGTGGAGAAGATTGTATTGATTTTTTGACTGTGCATGTACAAACTCTCTTCCACAAAGCAGCAGACGTTCTTTGAGAAGGAGACAATTATGACAGGAGTAAGAAATCTAGGAGAGCCTGTTGGTGCCTCAAGACCTGTTGACTTGAAATCATGTTTCCCAACAGATTGTTGCCCTCGGAGTGTAGCTAAGAGGCCATACTAATATTTCCTTCCTGAAGGGAGAGCACACTGAGTTGTCCTTAACGTGAACCGCATGAACTTTTGTGCCTTTTCTTCTTGCCTTCTCAGAAGAAGTATTTGTCCCAAAATATCTAAAACATGCTGTTATGCTGTATTGACTTATAAACAGCATTTAATAAAGTACAATTTCACTTTTTAAGTTCAGGTTTATATGAATAAGATGGTTTTCATTAATATTGCACTGTTAGGTGGTCTCAGTTTATGACTACTAGTACATTTAATAATACTTTGAAGTGTGAATTTCTGAGTCTCACCAACCCAGCTTTTCCAAAAGATCTGGCTCAGGCAACAAGTTTTCTCTGTACATTTTTATTTCATCTCCTGTTTCCCCAGAGTCAGCTATTATAACCTCAGCCTGAACAAAAAGTTTCTCATTCACTCCACATCCTGTTTGTATACAGAGCATCGAATCCTTGTTTCAGAGGTATTTGCTGTGGTATTTGCTACAAGTCTATCACTGGTGGAAGATGAGGTGGGATATTGCTGGGTGTTGAGCTACCTTTGTGTCTTACCCTGCCCTTGGGTTGCATTGGAAACATGCTATGGCAGAAGTGTATGCAGATGTCAGCGCTCACTCTCACTCTAAATCTTTTTTTTTTTTCTATGTCCTGAGGTAGCTTTTTTCCTTCCTCCTCTGAGGGAACCTAAACAAAACTTTGTGTACAGAAGTCTGAAAAAATGCAAGTTTGGAACTGGGTAGTGTTTGCTTTGCTAATAAATACTAAACCTATATGCGTATATGTATGAATTATAATTCTGTTGCATGCTAGAGTTCATGTTTCCTGATTAAAAAAACGCACATACAGACTGAAGTACATCAGTGTTTATCTTTTACCATTTACTTAGTGCCCTACGTAGTAACACATCAACAGGCAAAACAGCTACTAATCAAACCTTTTAGAGCCGCCAAACCCACTTTTTGTCTTTAGTATGAAACTAAGATTTGGTCAACTGAGGTCAAGTTGTGCACTTAACACAGCTTCCATTATAGTCGGTGAACTCTGTAACAGAGAGTAAAGTCAAAATATAAACAGAGAGCATTTCTGCAGCAGCTCTGGGCTGGGATTAACTTGGATCACCTAGTCTTCTGCTTTTAATGAAATTCTCTCCCTTGTATTTTCTTGTTTGGAAGAGAGTCCAAAGTTATCTCATGCTAATTTAGTTAGGCAGTGCCCTCCAGGGATGTCACAGGCCTCTGTGACCTCTCCAGAGAGACTCAGTAAAGGGATGAGGAGAATTAAACATTCCTGAGAAATTGCAAAGCAGCAGCCCCTAGAGATTTCGCATAGAAACTAGCTCCAGACTAGCTGCCAGAGACCCAAGTCACCTTTTCAGCACTTCCTTGACATGTCTCCACCAGTCCCATCTGGCTTGATTCAGGGGGTCAGCATGGGGACTGAGGAGAGGTGGCAGCTCGAAAGAGCAGGGTTCGAGGGAGGTCTGACTGTGGTGGTCCTGGGCTTTAGATGTGCCCATGGGACGTGCAGCTAGATGGTTTTATTTCCTTCTCTCCCCGTTTCTTCAAGTTCTTCTGTCTTTTTCTTTGTGCTGGAAAGAGGAGGAATGCTAAGTGATGAGGTTTAATAAGAAGTTTAGTAATTGTTTCACCGTTTGATGCAGCGGTTCATTTCGTATCTGGGTTTACAGCCACCACTTGAGCCTGATCCAGAAAATACTGTGATGTCAGAGAGCTCCTTACATTGCTATATACTGTGGGCCCCACTTTCCTTTCTTCTCCATCTACAGCCAGGCTGTAGAAATCCATGAAATGATCCTCATGCGAAGTCAGAATCAGACACAGTTGGCAGGATGAAGCTCATTTCTATGGGAAAAGATTCAAAGAGTTTATTTTCAGGATTCCCTCAATTTTTGTGCAAAAGGGAAAAAAAAGGGAAAAAAATTGCTGAAGGTTAGGCAAGAGAGAAAAAGACACCAATAAATCACTAACTTGCTTATTAGCATCTCAGTCTCCTGAGCAGTTACCTCACTTATCTCTTGCATCACAATGGAAATTTGCAGTATCTCAAGAAATGGCTATTTCATTGAGTTTTGGAATGTGTAATCTAACAATCATTTCCATGCTTTCTCATCCTTAGGTTTCCTTGCTCCTTTTTTTCACTTTTTAATTAGTCCAGAGCTAGTCAGTATTAAGAAAGGATGTTTGGATTCCAACATTTTGAAGGAAAAAATAATTTATTTTTTTTTTTCCTTAATATGAACTGTGGATGGCATCTAATTCTATAACAAATAATGCGTTTAATTGTAAATGCCTGTGTTACCCTTAACTTTCTTACAGCACTCTGGTCACATAAATATCATCACACTAACCTCACAGGCAGCAAGATTTGGGAGGTGAGATTAAATACTTTAGTCAGAGCCATAAGAACTAGTCATTGTCACTGCTGAGGTTAGGTTGTCACTAGAGATGGTGTCTTGCTCATCATTTGCTTTGTCCAAGCTGAAACTAACAGGCTGGACCCTTGCACTTAGAATATAGCTTGTGGTGCAGCTATTAAATACATATATATATTCAGAGTAGAAAATAGTGTTCATTTTCTGCCCCAGCCTGAAATATGTTTCATCAGTTGAGTAATAAATCTCTGAGAAGAGAGGAGGAAAAAAAAAAAAAGAACGAAGGGAGACTTGCCCATGGAAACAGGCACATAACGGATGATAATGTCGTTGTGGTGATAAATCTGTTGCGTTCTGTAATGATTCATGCATGTGCCACTGTTATTTGCCCAAGAACAGACTTCTGGCCCTTGCCAAGTAATGCTTGTGGGAATGTTGTTTCTGGTGTCTGGCCTGCGGAGGTTATTCCAGCCTTAACGGCAGCATACCTAGCGAGGAGTCTCCTTCACATCCATTGAGGAGGGAGGGCCCTTACTCTGTCTGGATGCGATATGAGTGATGACTTCTGACGTGCCTCTAGCACAGATTTATTGCAAGCAAAAGCTGAAGTGGGATAATGCTACTGGGGTATTCTGTAATAATATGGTAAAACACTTGTCAGCACTTCATCTCAGGCAGTGAAAGTCAATTGTATATGCTACACAGAGACAGATAAAAAACATAAGTATACTTAAAACTTCATATGGTTTGCATTTTTAGTAACAGCTCTCCTGACTCTCATATAAGACAGGTTTTAATTTTGTTTTGGGTAAGTGGATGTGCTTACAGTCTCACACCCACAATTCCATGGCTTTAAATAGAATCGCTCCCAGGGTGCATGAAAGAACACATGCTGTTATGTGGAGGATTTATCCAGGATGCCAGGACTGTATTTATTGCTGGGAACAAACTGAATAAAATTTTCTATTCCATTTTGACACTGGCCCACGGAGAGCAGCCATATCTCCAGTTTTAACACAGACCCTTTCCGCTGCCTGACGTAGGATTCGGTGTGATTAACAGCCGCTGCAGAAGCAGCAATTACTGCTAATGGTGGAATTAAAATGACCAGAATAAGCCAAGGGAAGGTCAATGCGAAGTGCCCTGCAAATGTATTTTGAGCATGCTCGAACAAAAACTTCCTGTTGTCTTTCCACATCTGCGCTGCACAGCCAGACTTCTAAAATACATTCCTTGGTTTCTGGGATCATTTTACCGTTGACTTTTTCTAGCTGAAAATTCCCATGCCCCAGTTTGAGATGGCATCGACCATGAGCCAGTATCCAAGCCCCTGCACTGAGCAATCTGGTCCTCGTGAGAGCAGCGGTAACAGTACCATCGTGGCCAAAAATCTGCAAAGCGCCTTTCTCTGTCCTAGGGTTTGGGTTAAAACCACCAGACTCTTTGTATAAGCTGCTGAATCACATGGTGGCGGGCTTGGGTACTGTTGGCCTAAAATTGAACTTGTGACATGAGGTAAAAATAAAAAGAAGTCTCTCTGTATTGCATTACCATATCCCTGAGGCATCAAGGTTGTGCTTTTGACTCTGTATTCAACCAGGAGAATTTAGCATCAAATTCCAAAATGTTGTCACCTGAAATGTTCTGGTAAAGAAAAAGAAAAACTCCACGGAATCGGGAGTGAGATTACTTTAGCATCTTGACACTTTTTGAGGTTTATTTTGTGCTTTTCGTAGTTAATAAAATACTGCTGTGTGTATATTTTTACCACTGCCTCATGCTTAATGATGATTTAAATATGAAAAATTTCTACTTCCAACTCTGGTGGACTGAAAACTGGAGTAAAATCAGAAGGTAGAAAATTTCAGTGATGTGTTAAAGGCAGCACCCTCTTTATTTACATGGATTATTCAGACAATGACAACTAATTTTATAAGAACCCATTGAATAGCAAGCTTTTTCCTCAGCATGAGTAAATTAGCATTTAAAGGTAACCATTTTAGAGTATTATTCAGGAGCGTAACATCATTAGGATACTGGGCCTGAGGAGAAAATGCGTTACTGTTCAAAAGCATAAATGCGAGTTCTGGAAATTGGGAGGAAATGTAAATTATAAAATAGAAATAAGGTTATTAATTTCTTATTAACTTATTAACTTTTTCACTCTATCTCCCTTTATTTCTTTTTTTTTTTGCCCTTTTTTAAATCTCACTAGTCTTGCTTTGTTACTTATGCTGCCATAAAGACTTGTTCTTCTTCCCTCCCAATTATACCCTCAAATATGTGTAAACATTGTGAAGTACCAATTTATTACCTCTAAACCTATCTGGCCGTGCCCTGGCAGTTCCCTGTGGCTCTTAGCACTTCTCCACCATAATTCAAGTGGTTTCACCCACGCCAGGGCCCTGCTCTGATAGGCACCATGCAGATCCCTGCAGGCCTCCAAGCCTCTAGGGGAGAGGCCATCGAGCTGAAGAGGGAAGGAAATGGAGATTGGGAGAGAGAAAGTCATTGCCCGAATTGTGCTACAGGTCAACAGCATTTTCAAGTGTGTAGAGATCAGTAGCACTTAGATCCACAGATGGTGCTGCTCCTCTGACCTCCACCAAAGGAAG
This sequence comes from Anser cygnoides, assembly GCF_040182565.1. Lineage (NCBI taxonomy): Eukaryota > Metazoa > Chordata > Aves > Anseriformes > Anatidae > Anser > Anser cygnoides. The sequence continues at coordinate 83,715,996 of NC_089874.1, forward strand.
CACGTCAGCTTATGCCTAGCTGTAAGTGTCTGAGCAATCCAGGAAAGCAACAGGACACAAACAGGTGTCACAAGCATGACCTGAGGGTCTTTTTATAGTCCAATGTTGCCCTGTAAACATTCTGTGATCAATATCTACACTGTGATCATTATTTTGGGGCTGATCATTTTGCTACAGTAAACATGCTGGTGCTTGACTTGAAAGCCTAGTCTGTTTTCTTGTGGTTGGATCGTGGCCCCAACCGGTCCTCCTTGGCACGGATCCCTAAGACTTCTCTACCCTCACCGCAACCTGGGTACAACCCTTTACTTTAGTGGTGAGTAATCCTGTCAAATGGGAGTCTGCTCCTTTGTGAAGAGGCATTTTGTCTTTCATTCAGATAAAAATAGCAGGGAAAATTAATTCTGGAAGGAAAAAAGGGAGGGGGAACTGGGTCAAATATCTTTGAGAATTGTCTGCTAGGTGGAGCCTGGGAAACGTGTACTTGTTCTATGGTTTTGTCTAGGTAATGCAAACTTGAGTGCTTAAAACTCACACATACTTTCTATAATTTAAACTCATCTAATTTTTCTCTCTTCTACTTTGAATTTCTTTCTTTTTTTATTACACAGAATTTAAAGCACCCCTTTGTTAGCAATTGTGACAATATCCTCCCAAAGTAAAACGAAAGAAACAGAGCATATATGCATCCTTTCTGTATCTTTTCATTTAAATTACTTTGTGTCATGCATGTCACTTTTAATTTAACCATTTGAAGAATAAACAAACCATTGTGGACCTAAAAAATCTGTTCAAAATTTTTTGGCAGGAAAAGAAGACTATATTAATTTTCATTGTTGGTGAGGTTTCCCAACAAGCAGCTTTACTGTTTCTTTTTGCCTCCAGCTAGCAACTAAAGTTCGGCTATAAAAATGTATACAAATGCTCCCATGTATTGAAAGAACAATATTTTGACACTGAGTGACACAAGAAAAAAAAAAGGCAGTAATTTAGTTTTTGATAACACAGTAAGAACTTTTTGTTCAACTGTTCACCTGAGGTGCCTATGAGAAACATCGTGTTGTGCTAACAGGGAAGGGAGACCTTTAAAGTTTATCTGGATTATAATTCTTGTGGTCTTTATTAATAAAACTGCCTACTAAAGTTTCATGAGTCCTTACTGGGATCTGTAAAACAATTGGGCTATCTGCTTACAAGAGAAAAGTTAGACAGTATTTCCTAGTATTTCCTACAGATGTGAGGGCTTTTGTTTCAGAAGACATTGATATTGTTTTCATTCAAGATGCTCCACAAAGATTATCAGGTGTTTTATTATCTTAGTAACTTTATAATTGTTAGATTATTATCTTTAAATATATCAACCATACCCTTTTAACTTGAAAGAAAAAAAAGTCATGGAATGGAGCGCAGTTCAACTCTGAACAAGTTCATCTCTAAAGCCAAACCATATGATTTGACTAAATCAGCAAGCATGCTTCAGATGGCTTCTGGGGCAATTTATCAATTGCAACTTTGAAAGTCTGTGAGAAAGTTTATAAAACGAGTTGCAACGTATTATCTCTGTGACTGTAGCCTAGGAGACTTCTAATGTGTATATCAGTAAAAGAGACTTTTGTTGTTTGTTTACTGTCTTGGGATTATTAAAGTAAATTTCTCATTGTTTTTTATCAATTGAGGTGTTTTTGCTCTCAGAGGAAAATGGGTTCATCTTGAGTCTGTTCTCATTTTATACCTTTTAGTCAGTGATGTAACTGTCTATGGTTTGCAAACATCTCTTTTCTGAATGGAAGCAGCTGCCATGTCATAAGCACTCAATGTCTCCTCCTCGTGAGTAGAAAGGACAACACTGAAGGAAAGCTTTGTACACAGACATTGGAGTCCTTATGTTCAGCATTACACTGTTAAGGAAGAAGCATATCAAAATGTATTTAACCTGATGAGATCTGATAGATACTTAAATGGTGTTCAGAGGGGCTTTTTCATGAATGGAGGTTCCCTGAGCCACAGATCTTGCACTGATGCTGTGATTATTGGCGATCTGAGAAAATAGAATGATTACTCTTCAGGAAAAGGAAGAGGCATGCATCCCACGCCTCTTCGTCAGTATTTCTCCTGCTGTGGGTTTTTGGAGAGTGCTGAGATTATGAAAAGCATCACCCTTGTTGCAATGATGGGCATCGACCTTTCTTCTTTCAAATGCAAACTGTTAACAGTGTAGTAAGTTTCTTATTGGGTGTGCACCTTTATATTTTGATTAACTGAATGAAAAGGGTTGTATTTCAGGAAAAGGAGCATAGGAATACATTGATTATGCATGCTCCCATCTTCCTGCTGTCACTGGCTTCTTGGGAGTATCAGCATGCCTGGCAGCACATCCCTGTGGTTTTCTTTGGCAGGAGTCTCCCTGCCGTGCTTGCCTTATAACATCGTCAGAAACAAGTACTAAAGCAATAGTCATTACTTAGACTGAACTCCCATTGTGGTAGGGAGCATGGGATCATGCCCAACGGGATCCCATGCCCATGGGATCATAGTGGCTTTCAGGCAGAAGCTTTTCACTTTACTCTGATCAGAAGACTTTTTTTTGCTGCTGCACTTGAGCTTCGTTAGTGTTTTTCAGCCATGCGTGCCATTCCACTATTGTGTACCAAATATGTGTAAGGATATTCTTTTCAGTCTGTTGTGTACTATGTGTACGTATCACCGTCTCTTTATATAATCTCCTTATATAACACACTCTCATGCCTACCGGGTACACCCAGTACACACCTATGCTTTTAACAGTTGCAGAAGTCAATCAGATACGGGTGACTCAGCCAGTGTAGCACCACTTCTTCCTTCCCTGCCCCTCCAAAAGTAAATAAATAGATAAACTGGAAGTCAGCTAGGGTTCAGAGACCTGAGTCGATGTCCCCAGTCTCACTTTTCTAAGGCGCAGTCCTCAATAGTGGCCATTTTTGTAGCAGCGTGAGAAACCACAGCCAGTCAGCTGGATTGTGTCAGGAGGAGCCAGGCGATGGCATCTGGAACTGCTTCGCATCCAGGCAGGCAGGAAGCGTGTGGGCACGACATCTCCCCATGTCGCACAGCGCGGAAGATGCCGAGCAGCTCCGTTCCATGCCAGTGCAACTGAGCTGGGACAATGCAGTGAGGGAGGTGATAAAATAGCCTTGTCTTTTGTGGCGCAAAGGGAGTAGTCCCTCATGATGCATGCAGGAACAGCAGTCATGCCAGGCCTTTGTGCTCGCCATATGGGGAGAAGGTTCTCCTTGCTGCCACGTCCATGTAAAGTCTCATCATGCTTTGGCCCAAACTGCTCAATTCTCCTTCTCAGTGGTGACCCCAGCAGGATAGCTAGGTTTGGGATCACTAGAGAGTACCATGTCCAACCCACTGAATTCCTCTGCCCACTTCTAGACAATAGAGTATGGAATACTGTAAAGAGAGAATTTCTATAAATGGTGATAATGTACTCTTGGGTCTCTCTGGGTGGTAATGTTTTCTGACTTAGTCAGAAATTGCTCCCTAATTGTTGACAGCCTTGAGGTAACCCATGCCCTCTGCAAGTGATAAGTAAGTAGAGCTAGACATTCACCAGTCGCTGCTCCTTTGTCTCTGCAACACACGGACAATGCACCCAGCATCAGGCTGCAACTATCTGTTCTGTCTCCTAAAGTAAACGTTACTGATTTGGTTTAATTTTGTGTGTGTGTTTGTGTCAAATACAAGGAAGTCTCTCTGCATAATACTTAGAAGTACGTATGAAACATTTTTTTGACATTATAGGACTTGGAAAAAATGCTCAGTAGCAGTGTGAGGCAATAGTAATAGTACCAACAAGAATATTTTCCATTTATCACATAGTGAGTCTCCAAATGTGTATCACATTCAGTCATATCTGTTTTGGGTCTGGCATCAGATGAGACATAAGAAAAAGCTTTACTCATTCTCTTGAAAAATCAACTTTTATTTCTAGAGCAGAAATCATTGGTTGTACTTTAAAACCTCAGAAAGTTGGATTTGTATTTGTTTTTTCTCTTAAATACAGATATCTGATTACTGATCCCATTTTAACAATATACAGTATTAGAGTGGACAGTGAAAGAAAAGTATCAAATAGAGTTAAACATAACCTCAGCTATCAAGTCTTTGTTATCCATGGATGACAGCCCAGTTAATAAATGTTTTCTCACTGCGATGCTGGACTGGAAGTTAATGGTGAAACACAGCTTCAACATACTCCAGATGCTCGAGACAAGCAGACACATCGCAACCATAATGGCAGTGGCATGCACAGAATGTATCTATAGGGGGGCTGTATTAGTCCATATTGGGTTTTCCCCTTTTCTAGCCCAGGTGCAAATGCTGTGTAAGCTAAGAAATTTGGACAGGGAAAAGACTGGTTCATGTTTGGATTGAAAATGGTGCTTAATGCTGGCAGGGGTTTATATACAGAAGAGGGAAAGATGAAAGAGGAAAGATTTTGGCAGAAGCTGTAGTTCAGGCATGCAGAATAGATATCCTAGTCCACATAATCATAAAAGTGTGTCCGCTTGCTAGACTTGCTACGTATCTCTCTCCAGTTGGGTTTCTGTCTTTAAATGTAAATGACATAGTATTGCCTTTAGACTTTGTGAGTCACTAGACCAGAGCCAAAAAGAGTTCAAATATGAAAAATATGTTTCGTTACATTTGCCATTAAAGGAGCAGTGTTATTTTAAGAGAGATGAAGACTGAATTGTTTCCATAGTACTTTTCTCCTCCTTTTCAGCATTTGCTCGCATTTTGTTAACGGGATCGAGCTAAAAATTAGGGAGAGGGTGGCAGGAGTAATTTCTTGACTTGCTGTCAGCCCATCCACAACAGCCTTTACAGAGAAGGATAGGAAAATCCATGATTCTCCGTTGCTGCACCGCAAAAATTCCTAAAATATATACAACCTGGTGACGGTTAAAAGGTAGCCCAGCCAAAGCTGGGCAATGTTTTTATCCCAGTTCAGCCATGTCATGGGTCATGTGGTTCAGCATGTGAACAGGAAGGTGAGAATGGGTGAACTTTTGCCTCAGTCGTGCAGTCCATCAGAGAATAAATGGACCAAATCACTCCACAGCTGTATAAGGAGGTGAACGGCTGAATACCTCTCACACAGAGGCCTTTGTGTTCTGGACATGATCTAGCATTATGATGGGACGCACTAGGCTGGGGCTTTGTAGCAATTACTAACCCATTATCACGCTAGAACATGAGATCATTTATCTTCTAATTCAGAGTGTCACCTGTTCTTCATTTACCAGTCAATAACCATTAATTACTTTCAGTGGAAATTTAAACAAAGCTTTTCCCCTCTGTTAAAACCAGTAAGCCATTCAGTAATGACAAATAAACCTGGAGCTGTATCTCCCCCTTTCCTCTCGTTCTCAGCCTGGAGACTGGTACAATATGAACTCTTGGAGGAAATGCCTAGGAATTGATAGGTCAAGGGCCTTTATTAGTCTGATGTGGGGGAAGCACATTCCTGGCACTTACTGTAGGGAAAGCGTGTAGCTACCGTGTGCACAGATTTCACATTGGTTCCACAGGCTCTACCTGTGGAAATGAAGATCCGAAAGTGGAGTGTGGTCAAAAATTTTCATCCTCTGGCTTGCCTTTGCATTCTTTTACGGGCTGTTCATGCAGACCCATTCAAAGCGAGAGCGTTTGGTCACCTTCCTCAAAGCAAAACACAACTATCGCTTACTTTGTTTGTAATTTTAAGCATGTTGATTTTGTTCATACCTGATTTGATTGAGATAATTGTAAGTTCCAACAATTGTGAATGCCAGAAAAAATAAAAGAACCAGCAGCGATAGATTCTCAAGTAATCATTAATCTAAACATTCTTTCCTGGTAGGAGTTGAGGCAAAAATTGCTTTTAGCAACTGTATCTGCACTGTTTGGCTGTTGCTAAGTTGGTCCTCTAGAGATTTACTGTAGTTAAAAGTTGTATTTCTAGAACAGCGATTGCTTGCTGTTTGAAATGGTAGACAAGAGTCGGTACATCCAAACGTGTAAAACCTGGTGGGGCCAATTGTTAGAGGCTGGGGTTTTGTTAGTATTTTGTAGCTGTTGTCTTCAATGTAATACATGTTTTAAAGTAAAGAAGGACGAAGTTCTGACACTTTTATATCAATAGACAAAATCAATGTAGAAATATTTGAAATACTCACTGGCTTGTAGAAAGTCTCAGCGTAAGAGCCTGCACTAAGATTGTGTCAATGAGTCCCAATATTGAGGTGTTTAAAAGTGGAAGGATGGCAAAAAAATATCATAAGTCTGATCCTGATTTTACTTAGGCATATTAATACTACTTTACAGAAGTGCGTAGTGAATAGCAGATCCTTGTGCTAATATAGCATACAAGGTCAACCTACGTAGCATTTGAGGCAGGGGGAATTTTTGCCAATAAATGAGGTTTGGTTGTTACATCTCTGCCAGCTGTGCTGCATGCAATTCCAACAAAAACGGGAGCAGACCTCGGATTCATTATGTACAGCAAATATCCTCTAAAGTCAGGAGGAGAACCACTATAATTGTTGACTGACTAACTGACTGGTTGTCTAATCCTGGAAACCCTTTTTCACTCAAAAAGTGCCTTTGCATGCGAGGAGGCTTGTTGTTTTCAGGGCTGCTTAATGTAAAATGGTCTGTGAAATAAGGGATTAGGCTAGGAGAACCAGAACTATCAATTACTTATTTAAAATTTTACCTTCCCGTGAGGTTGTTACCACTGAGAATCCTGCAAGTTTGTCCAGTCATGAAGAAACAGGCTTCGGCAATTTACCACGACCTCTCAAATCAGCAGGGAAATGCCAGCATTCCAAGAAAGCTAATACAAGAGATACGAGTTAAGACATCTCCTCCCCACAAGAGGAGTTTCATCAGCCAGTTGGATATTTCTGCGTCATTGGCTAGGATGTTCAACCCTGGAAAGGAAAAATAAAGTTGCTGCCATTGTCCTGCCCAGCAGGTCGTATCCCTAAAGCACAATTAATGTCAAGGACTTACACAGCAGTTGCCTAAAACCCAGCTTGCCATGCACGTTCAAGAAGCAAAAAGGTTCAAAAGGAACATGTTAATAAAATCTTGTCAAAACTTTGGAAGATGCATAAAATAATAACCGGGAAGAAAAATGACTTGCAAATAGAACCATTTAAGCAGAATGCATTGCCTTGCTATGCTGGACACTGATTTATTAAGAAGGGGGGGGGGGGGGGGGGGGGATTGAGTATTTCAGGTGGTATGTACCAAGAGAAACTGAGCTGTCCCAAAGCTTTTATTAATCTGATTTGCAGAGTATCCACTACCATCAAGGGACCTACTAAAGTTGTTTTCTTTAAGGCTGATGTGAAAAGGTCAATGCAAATAGTGCTGTGGATTACACTGTGAGAAGATGACAGTCCTTTTTACCATATGGAGAGAAAGTTGAATTATTTTGTTTTCCTTTTCTGGTTATTTATTAAATGAGGATCATACTGTACAGGTATTCCCTTTTCCTTTCTAAAGGAAATGAAGTGTTTACATCATTTTGATTGATCTAAAGTAATAATTATTCTGTCCACCTATAGCTCCTAGGCAGTATTCTAGTGGCTAGAGCAGCGTCTTAGGCATCAGAAAACTGAAATGTACCTGCCATGATACCTCAGACAAGTCACATGTGTCTTTGTGCACCTCTCTTTCCATCTGCTTTCCTGCTTTCTTGTTGATTTAGCTGGTCACCTAAATAATGGTGCTCATCTGTCACTGTGTTTGTGGGAAGGGACTCTGAAAGACATTGCTGTGGGAAGTAAGTGTGCCCCCCTGAAATGCGAAAATGTTGGTAGTCCCATGAAGTTGTGCTTCAAAACCTGTTGTGATCTTTGTCACTGCTGCCCAAATGGTTCTCTGAAAGAGAAATGTTAATGGTTGTTTCACTTTTCTATCAGTATTTTCTGTGTTCTTGTGTCAAAAGAAAAGGTTTCTGCTGCAGTGCTGTAATACATAATATTCAGTGCATATTCAACAGGAAAAACAGATTAATTTGGTCAAATACACTGTTAACTATTCTTAGTTACTTTTTAAATTACATATTCATAATTAAAATCCCTATTTAGCCAAAACAAACATGACAGAAGAAAAAAACAAAAAGACCTATATTTTCATGATTTAGTGTTTGCCATCATTGAATGACAAACAGACAATAGTGCTCTGGATGGAAAGCTTACAAAATATCGTTCTCTTCCCCATATCTATGTCAATTCATGCAGTGTTTTAAGTAAGTGAATCCATGCTTTTGAGCGCTAAACCAAGTCTCAGTGTTCAAAAGTAAACATATTGAAGTCTCCCCTGCAGAAATCCCTGCTGTGAAACAAATTGAATATCAAATACAGCATTGTTTTCCATAATAAGCAATAATTGAACTCTTGTCAAAGTTGCACTGAACTGGTTAATAGCCACCATGTTAGGAAAGTGCTAACTTCCCTAGCTAGGGGTGTGTGTGTATGTGTTATCTCCAAATCTAAAATGCAGCAATATAATATCATGTACCAGAGAGGCCACTTACATATGCACTGAATCTGACTTTGTTTGTCTTCCCGCAGGCCATGTGGCTGATGCTGCAAACGGATGAGCCAGAGGACTTTGTCATAGCCACTGGGGAGGTCCACAGCGTCCGTGAATTTGTGGAGAAGTCATTTAAGCACATTGGGAAAACCATTGTGTAAGTATGAACATGAGGCAGTAGCCACAGCTTGAACACTTCTAGCCTTTTGCGTTTGCTGTGTCACGAAACATTATTTCTCTATACTCCTCTATTTTTTTGCCCTTACTTTCTGCTCTGTAGCATGAGAGTTTTAGGACATAAACGATTGCCACGGTGGATATGTCCAGTGTTGACCGTAAGGGAAAGTTGTAGGAGGGTACATCTTCATTTCTGATTCCAAATCTTCATTTGCTGTTCTCCCATTCGTTCCCCTTATTGGGGGCAGATG